>NC_090939.1:222289166-222661666 GCF_040938575.1 Ambystoma mexicanum | reverse complement strand
GACATAAAGAAAAGGGTCCAGAGGTCCAGTGCTGGGGGTCTCACTAGGAGAGGGGGATGAAGCATAGAAATGTTGAATCTCCCTGTTGCCACCCTCATTTTCCTGCTGGACTTGAGGCTGGTCTTTAACTTGCTGAAAGTACACTAACAGTACTAGCAGCTTATACTATATCTCAGCACAAGGTATCCTGGTGGTGTGTCCATGTAGTTCACGTCTTCATGGATGGGGCCAAAAGGATACTTCTGTTGAAACATAGTGTAACAAACGCTTGTGGTGGCACCTTTTGAACCTATGCACAAAGCAGACCCTCCAGTATATTCAGACAGTAAATTGAACATTTTGTGCCATTAAAAAAGCAAATGTTGCAGCACAACATGTATTGCAGCGTTTTTAGGCACATTTTATTGACTTGAGGGTGTGAGATTGCCAGGTTGCAATAAAGAGGCAGTGGGAGTGTCATTATTTCCAGCGTTTGTATCCATTTAATGGGAAGAGTCTGATGTCCCTGGCGCGAGAGAACATTGTTTAATGTGCATTCCTATTTAATAACTTTATTGATCATTATTAATATTAAGTGATAATATTCCCCTTCTATGCTCTCTAACCCCTGCACACACCCCACTCACCATCACAACTTACACTCCCAAACCTCTCAATCTGGCAGTTATGTGCATACTCTTGTGTGTCACATTGATTAGTCCCAATTCTCACTCCACAGCAGTTCCAGCCATGTTCCGAACTCGCACCTTACACTCCCTAGTTCTTCCTGAAGTCTACTGTCCTTCCTTCATTCTTTCTTGTCCCTGCGTCTTGCATTCTATTGCTCTCTTCCTGTATTCCTTCTCCCAATCTGCAGCTTGAGCTTTTTTTTTTGGCCTACTTGCACCCTCTTTCTATCCCACAGCTCCCATGTAGGCTGCTGCTCCCACTACTTTTCTGGACCTCAGCTCCCTCTTTCTGGCCATCCGTTCCTCCTGTTTTTTGGCCCACTGAAACCTCTCTTCTCTTGCCGACCACTTCCCCCTCTGGCCTACAGCTCTCCCTCTGCTTTCCTGCTCATCACTCCCCATCTTGCCCTTCGCATGCCCTCCCTCTCCTTTCCTGCTGATATTGTGACTATTTTTTAACCTTTTTAAAAAGGTAGATTTTGGGCTGAAGTATCAAAGAAATTGAGCATCTAAAAATAGAGCAGAGGATGGACTGTTTTTAGATGGCCCATTTTTGGGAAATGAGCAGTTCACCTTATTCTCAAAGGTGATATGCTCATTTCAAGGAGGCTGAACTTTAATGCAAATGATGTGCTGGTCAGCCTAATGGCATACAATTGGTGTCGGAAACTTGTCAGTCACGGGAGCCGTCCACGAGGATTGCCCTACTCAATGCTCCTGACATACCTGTGAAACCCTACTAGTCACGTAGGCTTCCCCAGGTAAGCCAAAAAGGTGGGAGGAAAACTAACACCAATGACAAGGGCCCCCAGGCTGTAGAAAGAAAAGGGGAAAACTATTAGAAACTACCATCTATTGAGTAAATCTCTGTTCTTAAGGACTTACACCCACCTAGAGAGAAGACTGAGGCAGTGAAGAACCTCGTTGGAGTCAGGAATCTGCACTGAGTCCATAGGTCCGAGTACTGCATGACTACCTGAGGTGCTACAAAAATCAGACTGGAGGTGAAAGCACCTGACATGCCTGCACACAGACGAATCCTAAGGGACCGGACTAGAAGCACCAAGTAAAATCAGTACAGCAATCGACTAAAGCACCAAGTAAAATCAGTACAGCAATCAAAGTAGAATCAGTACAGCAATCCAAGAACAATGGAAATAATCCAGTGATCCAGTTAAGAACTCCCACGAAGCAAGAATCGGCACAAAAAGCATAACCAAGGAAGAAGGAACTTCAAACAGGATGCAAGTCAAAATCCAAGAAAACGAAAGGTGAACAATTTGGTAAACTGCAGACCATAGCAGCTAGTAGAGAAGTACCCAAGATCAAGGTCGTTAGGCAGGCTAGTAGTCGGTACACGAGATATATAGGCACGGAAATGGAAGAAGGGACAAAACGACTGAGGGAACAAGACTGGAGAATAAGGCAACCAACAACTTGGAGCACGAAGAGAAGAAAGGACTAAGGAAAATCAGGACCAGAAGCAACAAACTGGTAGCAAACCGAGCACTGAGTGCATAGGCTCCAAAACTCCCATAATTGTAGAGTGCCATCCTGAGTTTGCTGGTGCTTCATGTAGGCTCAGTCTCTCTATTCTCTGTAGCGTCCATCCATGTCACTTGATGTTTACGACCTGTGACGTAAGTGTTGCGCAGCCAGACGGGCCCACGCTTTGGCATGATGGGATTTGAAGTCCTGCATCTTCTTAGCTGCCATGGTAATCATGCTACCACCGGAGCACCATTACAGGAGTGCTCTTTCTACACAAATGTTCAACAGGCTTCCAGTGCATTTCACTGTGTTATTGTAAAATGTGATCCCCAAAAAATATTTTGATTTAGTTTGAAGAACGGAAATGCAAGGGAGAAATCAGGGGTTCATACACCCCCGATTTGTGCAAAGAGGTATCAAAAGGCCATTTGAATGGGGACATATATATTTTTCTCTGTAGTTTGCAGGATTGCAAAATTGTGATAAGCTGGAGGATCTGACAAAGCTATGTTGAGAGGATTCTTATAAGATGCCATTTCTAATAGACGTTATGTCTATTAGGAGAGTTGGCAAGCTAAAAGCATTGTCGGAAGCAGAGCCTTTTCTCTGCATACTTAAACACAAAGTAGTGCTTCGAGCACACCCATACTTCTCTTCTAAATGCATTTAAAAATGTCGTTATTCAGTCCATAGAACTACCATCTTTTTTTTTTTTCTCAACTCACAAAATGGAGGTGGAAAAGCACTGCACACACTAGGTGTTGCAAGAGCAGTCATGTTCTAATCACACAAGACAATGTGAAACAAGCCAATTATTTGTCGTTTTTGCTATCGTATCGAGACCCCAGAAGGCCTTGTGGACAATGCAGAGGGTTTTGAATTTAATCTTCGTAGCCACTGGGAGCCAGTGCAGAAATTTCAGTCCTGGAGAGAGAAGATCCCTGGGCTTGAGGCCAAGGACAAGTCTTGCAGTCTTGTTCTAGATAAGTTGCAGAAGGTGGAGAGTAGAAGCAGGCAGATTTAGAAGAAGTCTGTTTGCAGTAGTCCAGCCTAGAGAGAACCAGAGTTCTGGAGATGGTGAGCTTCTGGGGGAAGGAGAGGAAAGGAAGAATTTCTCTAGAGGTCCAGCTGGTAGTGAGACTTCCTAGAGACATACGGTGTGTGAGGAGAGAAGGAGAGTGTGGACTCGAAGATGACCCCAAGGTTTTTAGCCTTGCAGATGGGAGCAGGAAGAGGGCCAAGAGAGGCCGGCCAAAGAGTGACAGGAAAGGAGGGAGCGGGTGTGCCGATGAGGAGAATCTTTCTTACTGGCATTAAGGCAGAGATCATTGGCGGCACACCACTCCTGGATGGCGGACAGTCCGATGAGAGACGAAGAAGAGGTGGCCGAAGGTAGCCTGAAAATGAGCTGAGTGTCCTCCGCAAAGCACTGGAAGTTGGGGCAGAGAGCAGCAATGCGGTGGGCAAGAAGTGCCAGGTATTGGTTGAACAGCCAGGGAGAGAGGTTGGACCCTTGGGGCACACCACAGTTAGAGATAGAGGAGTTGAAGGACCCAAGTTGGACCAGAGAGGGTCAATCAGAGGAAAGAATTCAGCTACGGCAGGGCCTGACCGGTGATACCCAGATTATCACGGAGACGGTTGAGCAGGATGGCATGGTTTACCGTGTCAAAGGCAGAAGAGAGATCAAGCAAGATGAGGACACGGGTTGTTGGAATCAAGGTTTGAGAGCAGGTCTTCACGGATGTTTAGGAGAGCAGTTGCTGTGCTTTTAGCAGCTCTGAAGCCAGACTGATGGTCTGATGGTCATGAAGACAACCAACAGATTCAGTTTGAAGATGAAGCTGGGAGATGGCCAACTTTTCCAGGAGTTTTCCCAAGAAGGGAGTGATGGAGATTGGGCGATAGTTAGCAGGCAGGACGGGTCGGCAGAGGGTTTCTTAAGAAGAGTATGTACAAGGGAGTGCTTCAGGAGGGATGGGAAGACTCCAGTGACGAAGGAGTGGTTGCAGAAGTCGGCCAGAGCAGGAGCCAGGGAATGAATGTGGTCCTTGATGGTTTTGGAGGAACAGGGATGAACCTGTTTTGTTGAGACTTTCATTGATCAGACTTGTCTAGAAACCTTGTCTGGGGAGAACAGGGGAAAGGCAGAGAAGAAGGGAAAGGAGGTGGCCAAAGAGCGGCCAGAGGAAGAGCAGGGGGTAGATGGAAGAGGGAGAGAGAGAGGACAGGATGTCCTGAGTTTTAGAGATGAAATGAGAAGCCAGACTTTGATGTCATCTTTAAGGTCATTGGTGTTAGTCCTTGCAGTGCAGTGGTAGTGGGGGTTATGATTGCGTACCTTACCATAACTGGCGAATTTCTGGGTTTTTTCGGTTTTACCTGTAACAATAACGTCCCTGTAGGAATGTTTTTCCATTGAATTTCATCGGTTTTTCTTAGTGCAACTTAATCATAACGTCTCTTTAAAAAGATTTTTTGTTAATGAATTTCATAGGTTTTTAGTAGGGCACTTTAACCATAACGTTGTTTTATCATAGTTTTTTCAGGAAAGGTGATGGGGTTTTGTTAGCGCACTGAACCATAGCATTTCTTTCACTAAATTCCATTACTTTTTAACAAGATGCACTTAGTTTGGATATATGTACTGTACAGTATACTGAAGCCGGTGGCTCTGTACCAATAGCCACAGTGGTTGGGAACACTGCGTCTGTTTGCGGACATCCGGTGGAGTCCAACGTGCCGAGAAAGGGAGGGGTGGTCCTAAAAAGTGGTAACGTGCAAAAAGTAAAAAAACATAAACAGCAGCAAGTGCGTGAATGGGAAGGGAGAATGCAGTAGCTGTACAAAGACTGTACTTTAGCAACAAAGAGTGCAAAGGCATAGGGTATGCAGTATAATGGAAAGCGCCAACAACAGAATTGACGTTTGCCTTTATCAATGTTACCGCACACCTGATTCACAATCGAACAAAGGACGAAGAGGCAGAGATTGAGATGTCCACTACCGAGAGCAGAATGCCACTGCAATGTGGCGAGTACACGAAAGTTTGTTGTAAGTGCGCAGGCCCGGTAGTGTACAATAGTAGGAAAGCATGATGATTTCTGTCGGTGCGCAGCAATGGTTACCACCGTAGAATGGCTGAAGGAGAATTTCCCGCATGACGAAATGAGTGAGCATAGTAACCCCATAGGTAGGGGACGCAGTGGCAAGAGTAAGACAATTACAATGTAGTGCTTCATGTAAATTAACCACATTTCTTGTCCTTTAACAGAACATACAGGAATACAAATGAGTACACCAGAAGCAGCACCTTTTGCACAGCAACATACGGCCACCGAAACTGAAGTAAACGCCGGACATATAAAAGTGCATCGCCTGAACGCCAATATGGATGAATTGCTCCTCCAATTTGCTGCCTTGAAAAACCTTGTAGAAGAACATATGGGGAAAATAAAATATCACTGCCCGACTTGCACATGCCCGCCTTCCCCATTTCCCAGCTACCCATCCCTGCAAATTGCGTGTCATGAGAGACGGTTCGATGAGATCCCAATCCCATCTTCCCCTCACCAGCAGCTTGTTCAAATGGCAAAATCCCCAGTATATGTATCTGTTTCTGGTCCCCCTTCCCTTTCCGATCAGTGCCTATGAATATTGATAAACATTGATATGTTCATATGTACTGATTGTATATGTATCTTTTTCCTTTGTTTTAAGAAGGCCATTGTAAGTGTGAAGGGCACAGCACTAGTGGGTTTGATTGCAAGTGAGGAAAATTGTGGAGTTGTATGACTGCCGCACCTGGCTGCCCTATGCGCAATCACAATGAAAGCATCCGTAGGACGCCAGTACGGGCCGCATATTTGTATGCACAGAACCACCTATAAATAGTTGCAGGACCGTACATTTCTCGGTCGCACAACTGCGCACATGCGTATCTCGTCCTGTGAAGCCTGGTAACACCGTCCGTGGTCATGATATGCGAAGAAACATGTGGTGTAGCTGTAGAAGGTGGAAGCGCCCACCCATGTCTTGCGACTACCTTTGCACGTAAACATTCCACCTACTGTATCGTGCTCACACCAAGCTTATGTAGAAATGTTCAGTGCAAGTGTGCCGTAAATTTAAGCAGTCCCGGGATGGCAAGAGTATCCGTAGTAGAGCTATGCACGTGGCCACAAAATATTACGCTCAATATACGTCCCGCAGACAGGCGTCCAAATGGAGAACAATGGCGACGTCACCATGGTAACGGAACAACGCTGCGCGTGGTCCCCGATTTGGTGGACATGATCCAGATCCGTGCACATCGAAAGAGGACAATTTTCTGCAATTAATGCAGTGTTACAGTGAGAGTGCACCCTTACAGAGATCCTACATCTTCATTCTGCATGTAGGTATTGTAGGGAAACACTTAGGCCCACTTTACGGTGGCACGTGCTCCACAACATTCCTATAAATGGGCACACCCCACAAGTGCGTTGCAATCCCTGTTTGGCTTTGCAGAGAAGTGCA
The DNA here is from genome assembly GCF_040938575.1 of Ambystoma mexicanum. Taxonomy (NCBI): domain Eukaryota; kingdom Metazoa; phylum Chordata; class Amphibia; order Caudata; family Ambystomatidae; genus Ambystoma; species Ambystoma mexicanum. Next base: position 222,654,989 of record NC_090939.1, on the reverse strand, counting down.
GCAGTGCAGAATGGTTGGTGCAGAAATTGCTTTTTCACCAATTGTGTGCCTGCAAAATGCCTCTCCAAGTAACGGCCACCAGAGCTTCTGCTACTACCTCTGACTCAGGAGCACCCACGCCCTCACCACCAACACCTCCTTCTGAAGGTCTTGAGCAAGGGAACAGGTGTTATAATGTGGAGGGTCATCGAAAAGGAAACTAGAATAAAGTAGAAGGAATCCCCATTACCTGCAGCCAGCGTGAGTCGTGGGTGTGGAAACTATTTAGGACCGTTGCAGATGTGCCAATATCTCGTGCAAACCTGGTACAATGCACTGAGTGCGCTCAGTTGCGGAAAACCTGGCTTGTACAGCTACGGCACCACCTCCATGTGGCAGCACCTGAAAGCGAACCACAAGGCAGCTGTTTGGAGGGTTGTCGCCTTCCAAGCAGGAAGTAGGTTATTTTCTTCTCCAGCATCCTCCTCATCTGCTCTTGCCACCACTAGGGACACTCCAGTGGGCGACCGCATCCTGCAAAAAGCCTTGGGGGACATACGCACTGCAACAGACCCGTAATAAGGTCACTGTATTGTGCATATACTGCGACGTGGTACTGTGTAGGAAGTGCTTTTGAGGCTTCGGTCCGGGAGCATGACAAAGGCTGCCTCCTACCCAAGTGAGGAGCATCCCACATCTTCTACTCTCCACGTATGATTTCTTACCCCTGTGACAAATCTCCCTTCCATTGCTGGCTTTTGTGGTGTCTTATAACAGGAAAAATGCTACAGAACCAGAAGAGGGGAGCCGGGGGGTACAAAAAGGCTTGTATCGGAGCCATCTTGCATCGTTGAAAAAGTAGAAGTTGAAAGAAAGCATGCCAGCGGTGGCGCAGCCTATGAGCGCTGCGTACAGAGATGGCAACAATGGACAGCGGGACTCCAGCCAAAGCATTTTACGCATTTGCAAAATGAAGTGGTGGCTCTGAAAAGAGCCTTTTTGTGCGGTTTGTGTTTGCAACATTGGAAGTGATGAACAACCACAGGGAAAATACTTGCTAGACTTGCAGGAAACGCTGCACTGCATTTTGGATATTACACAGAAACAGCTCATTGCCAGCATCAGATGAACTCCATCGGAACGAAAAATGTTGGTACTACGAAACCTAATGTTTTCATTGCGGAAGGAGAACATGCCAACTTCGCGCAAACAGTCTTGTTCACATTGCGCCGCGCTTTCTCCGTTTGTGGCCCACATCTGTCTCTGGGCAATGCGATAAAATATTTGAGAATTTGGAAACATTTCCATGAGTTGCCAAAATGTCACCTTCTTTGCAAACTGCAGTGAAATGCCGCTAACATATGCCTTAAACTATTCCCTCCACAATGAACAATGTCTGGATGAGCGAGCGCCGCCAAACTGGCACAAAGAGTACCCACATGGAACCACTTCATCCCACGGATTCCGTGCCAGTGCACTTTGACATTATGGAACCCAAGGTGTGCTGCCAGTGCACAGCGTTCTGCGTAAACTTGTACCCAATGCATCCAGGAGTCGCCCAAAAGTCATATAGACATATAAACACTACAAAAACTAAGAGGTGATGGCTGGAAAGTTTAGAATGAATCTTAACCGATGGCCTTGCTCTGGGCAACCCTTCAGACCATAGTTCTTCACCTGCCAAGCCATTACAGAAGGGGAAAGACCATACGCAAATCAGGCTTGGTGCCTCCCCAAAAGGGTCAGTCCAGCCCGAACAGCTAAGTCCCATCCCTTCGTCACGAGACCACAAGCATCCCCAGACATGTATCGGCCTTGTTGGGCCCCATCAGCAAGGAGTAGCTTGGTTCTCTAGGTCCAGCAGGCATGGGACTCACGTCTGGGCATACCCATCCCACGCGGGATGGAAAGCAAAAACAAAGAGGTGATGGCTGCATGGTTTAGAATTAATCTTTACCTCTGGCATTGCTTTGCCCAACCCTCCAGACCATCGTTCTTTGCCTGCCAAGCCATTACAGAAGGGGAAAGACCATATGCAAATCAGGCTTGATCCCATCGCAAAAGGGGTAGTCCAGCTCGAACTGCTAGGTCACATCCCTTCTGCACGAGACCTCAAGCTACTCCTCACTCGAATTAAGGATTGAAGGGAAAGTCACAGATACCCTGGCAGGAAAGTACACCAGAGGTGGACGGAAATGAGTGTGAGAAATTAAACAAACAAGAGAAGGTAAGGGAGGAATCGTAGGAAAAGGAGTATTTTCTATGAAACTGGAATTTGTAATAAAGTGAGAAGGCATTCCCCCTTGAATTCTAAAGTGAAGTATTGTGATAAGAGCGAAGGGGAGGAACCAACTCTCCTTACCCCCATCACCATTTGTATGGAACATTACTGACCTTGATCCAGAAGTGCTGGATAAACTTCTAAATGAACAGAGAAAACCTAGGGGAAGGGAGCATCCCTTTCTCTGTCGAAACCTGGTGTCCTTTTTCTGGTCTGCATCTTGAAACTTTGTTGAGAACTTTTGAAACAAGCTACAAGTATATAGTTTGTCAGAACCGCCCTGTACACATCATATTGAGTTTGTAGTGTAAGGATCAGATTAGGATTTTGGACACAGGACGGAGGACGATGGTCGTATTTATCACCATAGTCATTACTACAGAGATTCTGAAACTGTACTCTTACCCTCCATTTCAGTAAACTAGTCCACCAGGGTAGGGCATGCAACCCCACCATGGAGGAGGAAGATCGATCTCTAGCTCGTCCTTTGATGGATCTGTTTTCTCTCTGTTCAGACCCTCCCGCATATTGGGATTTTACGCTTGCAACATAACAAGCAAAATGTATAATTTTTAAATGTGTTGCAAAATGATTATGATGGCACTAAAAAGGCAGAGCATTTAGCATTTTTTATGCACCTGTCATATTTTCTAATTGGTCTGGTCTATAAATCTGTCAATTTCTGATAACCACTGACACCACATAACTTACGGATCTCACTTTGTTAGAGGTTTTTAGTCTGAAGGCATAATAAAGACGTTAAAAAGAAATTCTCCAAGTTTAGCAGCTGTCTGTAACAATTTTAATTAAGCATAGATGCTACAGCATTTACACATTTGTGCTGCAATATTTTGTTTTGCCTACCAGAAAATGCTGAAATTAATGTATCTTTATTCTAAAGGAAAGGGAAGTGGGGGGCTGGCTAATGGCTCTAGAAGTGGGCAAAGGCCTGTCTGCAAAGGCACAGAATTTCTAAAGGGAGTTTGGTGACTAAAACACAATTAGCCTAGTGGTGTTGCATGCTGACTGTGAGAGCACAGACACAACCCAACACTGGTTGCACCGGTCACACTTGCGTGATGTTTGAAAACCTATACACATCCAGATGGCAGGCACATGCTGTGAAAGCACTGACACTTGCCAAAAGAAGCGTGATGTACTGTCTGAGCATGAACAACCGTTCCTAACCTTCGACATACCTTAGTGTAAAGGCACAGACAGGCATCTGAAGCGAATTCCAATACTGTGAGCACCTACACCATACCCAGACCGCAGTCCACTGCGAGTGCAGACACATCCTGTGAAATAATTGACACAAATGATATGGACTGTCCAATGTTGAGTTCAAATATGCTTCAATTGTAGGGCTTTACTTTGAAAACATCATCCTGATCCCAGGGAGCACTACCACGTATCTTCACACACTTCCCGTGAAGACATATTTTTACATCGAGGTGGCAGTCCCACAACTATACAGTAGCCACATCCTCTTCAGAATCAAGATAATCCAGACACGTACAACAGCAGTAAAACGCCTGTAAAGACAGAAAACTAAAAAGGACACCATACTTCAGACCAGTAAAGTTATAAACATTAAACCCCATTGAGGTTTGAAGTCCCTTTTTGTTTAATTAGTGGGCCAATCCGTCCCTGTCCTACAAAAGTTTAAACTAGGTGTCTATTTTGATTCCACATTATCCATGATCGCCCCCCCGCCCCAAATAAATCACCCTCCCAAGACTGTGATTTATTGCTTGGAATTCAAACACACCTTGGTCCATAGTAATCAAAAGCACAGTGTCCCATGATTGCCTATTCAATCATAGGTGCACAACTGGATTACTCAGGTAGTTTGTGCAGGCATCCACCAATAAGCTATTCAAAACTTCAGATTCCGCAGAACTCAGCAGTTCAGATGACACAAAGCCAGAGATGTGACAATATCACTTTGCCCATGAAAGCCAAAATTGACTTTAAGATGTTTGCCATAAAGTGCCCTGAGTGCGAGGGTAAAGCATCAATGTATCTGAAAAAACACCTCAGGCACAGGTCAACTCAAATTCAGAGCCAGATTGTGCCTCACCTTACCGATTCCACTAGTGCAATCCTAGCTGCACAACAATGGGTCACTTTAACAGAAGACATTCAGCAATTTCCAGATCTTCCCATCTGGAAAGAGATTAAGACGTTTCTTTTTCATATTCATTTCCCATCACAGACTTAACCGGGTCAGAAAGGGCTTGATGGCTTTGGGTCAGTAGCACTTGAAGAATACAATAAATGGCTGTCTACAAAGATGAATAATCTCAAAATGGAAACGTGCCCTAAGAAACTATACGGTTTACACTGAAAGGCATGCTTTTCACATTTGGTTTGAAGTGTTAATTCAAACAAACCTTGAATGTTGAATACTTTCCACACCGAATGTTACTAAAATGATGAATTAACTATGAAACTGATAGTATCTTGTGGATAAAGGAAGGCACAGTACGAATAACAAATGTATCCTAGTGGAAGATAGTATAAGGTTCTTTCAAAGAAAGAGCCTGAATCTCTCTCCTTCTTTTAGCAGAAGTAATGGCCACCAAAATGCGGCCTCTGAAGTAAGAAGGTGCATCACACGATAGCGAAGACTCAAAGGGCTTGCGCATAATGGTTGCCAAAACTACATTAAGGTCCAACTAAGGAGTTGCCTCTCTAAATGGAAGATGGAGATGAAGAAGCCCATCAAAATGCCTTTTGACAATCACATTTTTCAGGGAGAAAATCTCCCCTCTAGAATTTATAGCAGCAGTGATGGCAGAAAGGTAATGCTTAAAGAACTGAACCGTAATGCCTGTGTCTGCCTGGGAAGGCACAAAAGACAAGGCGTTGTCAATGAACCTTTAAGCTTTGTGTCCTGACATAGAATCCCAGTGTCAACCTGAGCCACTTACTCCTAATATCGTTTGTGTGTGGAATCATTCCTTGCTGTGCAAATAACACATTCTTTCCGTTTGGAGACTCGAGCATTGTTGTAAACTTGTTCCTCATGAACCAGATCCTCAGGTCCAGCAATGGAAACTGATTAAGTAGTGCTCCTCCCTGCTAGACTAGGTTTTGAGTCCTTGGGAGGAGCTGAAGAAGGGTTGGGAAACAGCTCTGCCAGGTCGAGTAAGGTACCACCAAAATCAGGCTGCAATTGTGGGCCTCCATGAAGGTGTGCTGAGTCAGGCAAATTAGAGTAAAGGGAGGAAACTAGACCTGCTGACCAGTCCAGGCTGAATGCGTCTCCCAGGAAGTGGAGACCTCCACACTGGACGAGAGGCATATTCCTGACCCATACGGTTGGTCTCTATTGCAAACAAATACACCATTGGGGATCCCCATTTCTGAAGGAACGTAATGATGGCTGACTTGTTAAACTTCCTCTTGTTTTTGGCATGGAAGAGCCTTTTCAGGGAGTCTGCTTTCATGTTCCTTTTTCCGTGCAGATGAGATGCAGCCGGATGAATGCGGTTCAGATGGCGCCGCTCCCAAAACACGCTGGCTAGAATGCCTAAGGAGAGGGGGTAGGGGGAGGAGATGTGTTCCTACCTGCTTGTTAAAATAGAAGTTGGCAGTGATTTTGTCCATGAGCACCTGAACTACCTACCCCTGGATAAGATGGAGGAATGACTTCAGGCTCAGAAAAATGTTTTCAGCTCCAAAACGTTTATGTGGAGAAGCCTTTCCTTGGCTCTGAACAAGCCATTAGTTTGGTAAACTAGAATGACCTCCCCTGGAGAGGGAAGGAGAGGGTGGGACAGGAGCCGCCATGAAAAGATTCTCTGCCAGAGCCCACCACTTAAGGGAACTATGGCTTTCCTTCGTGGCAGACGTTTTCATGGACTGTTAGTTCACCAACTAGTCCCAGTTTGAAAGCAAGTGTAACTGTAATGGTCTTATTTTGAGCCTGGCCAACGGCACAAAGCCATCTAACCCAAAAGCTTCTGGAACCGTAAGGTGAATGTCCTCAATTTTCTGTTGCAGTGCTACAATCCTGTCTGGAGAGGAGAAGGACAGATGACCCCAGATCATGGAGGGTGTTGCACAAGAATGAGAGGCTGGTTAAATTCTCCTCCCAACCTGATTGGCTAATCGTCTAGATGAGGGTAAATGTGAATCTCCTGGTGCTGAAGATGAGCAACCACAGCACCTTCATGAACAACCTGGGAGCTGTATTCAGGTTGAATGGAAGGCACATGTAGTCATGGTGATTGCTATCCAGAGTGAACTTGGGGTACCAATGGTGCAATGCCTTGATCTGGATGTTGAAATGTATGTCTTGAAGATCCACAGTTGTTAGCCAATCTCCCCTGGTCCCACCCCACCCCCTACCTCGAGGGCCTCAAATCTTAACCAGAGTTGCCATGTTAAACTTCTCAAAAGGAAGTAACTCGTGCACCTAGAGGTCTTGAATTGGTCGTAGTCTGTCCATTGTCTTCAACACAGTGAAGTATCAATATATGATATATTTTATTTGTATCGTGCTCGTACACAAGAGTTTCAGAGTAGAAGCACAGACCATTTTTGTTTTCTGAAGCAATTTCTGTTGCGCTCAGGTGGAGAACATTTTGAATCTTCTGCGTGAGCAGCGCAGAAACGCTCTGAAACTTTGGCGGTGAAGCTGGGAGCAAAGGTAGAATATTTAAGGCCAGACCTTTATTTGATGCTAGAGAGACCCCTTTGCTCTAAGCCTTCCTCCCATTCATGGTGCCTGGATATAAATAAAAGAACATGCACCCCCTATTCAGAGTTTTTTTTTAAACTTTATTTTTGCATTTTAGTGAAACATGTATACAAACAAGCCCAAACAGTGGGCTGCAAACATGCCGCCGTTGCCCCCCCACCGACTCCCCCACCCACCTACGGTCCCAATACGCAGCGAGCTTCTATTGCTTTTGGTTTACTCAGGTGTAGTTTGCGGGCCTGATCAGGTGGCTCAGTTGGCATGGTGCTGGAGAGGAGGTGAGATGTACGGCCCCAAATATCCGGAGGTCTTGCATGGAGGGGGGGTAGTGTCTTTATGAATTCCGTTTGTTTCTTGGCAATAGAGAATGTCTCTCCTCCAGTTCGCTAGTGTGGGGGGTGCACCGCGTCCCTACGCCATGGCCACTCTTCTTTGTGCCAGTACCAATAGCATGCTTGCCAGTTTTCTAACGTGTGAGGATAGGGGTCTCGTTAGCCCTAGGAGTGCCACTAGTGGGGAGTGCTCCACCCTCTCGCCGATTATTGCTTCAGTTTCATCGAGCACATCTGACCAGAATTTGGTCACTGTTGGGCAGCTCCATGCCAGGTGCAAAAAGTCAGCATCAGGAGTCCCACATCTGTCGCAAGATGCGTTCGACTCAGGGTGATGTCTGTTTCTCTTTTTGGGGGTATAATAAGTTTGGAGCAAAAAGTTGAAGTGGATTTGTTTGAAGCAGGAGTTAATTGCCTTTTTTTGGGTCTGTTGTAAGATATAGTCCCAGTCTTCATCTAGGATGGGTGTTTGTAGCGTGGTTTCCTATCTTGCTTTCGTTTTGGGGTTCGATGGTAGTGTCCATGAGCAGGGCTTTGTAGATAGATGAGACCAATTTGCCCTCCCCTTGTGCCTGAATTACTCTGTGCAGCAGCTGCCAAGTGGGTGGTTGTTGTGGGAACGATGGAATGAGGGCCTGAAGAGTGTACCAAACTCTGAAGTACATAAAAATATCAAGGGAGGAGGTGCTTCCTTTCTCCTTCGCTTGCTGTGGTGTTATGAAGGTGTCTTGTATGAAAAGGTCACCTAGTGTATTTATTTTGCACTTGTCTGCCCAGTTCAGAAACACTTTCCCAGCGGTGAGTGGGACCCCGGGGATGAATTTAACGTGTAGTGGAGGAGAGTATCTGAACCGTATCTTGTACTTTTGGGCCATTTTCCGCCATGTTGTGTAAGTAGATTGCACTATGTTCAGTGTCGTGTGTGGCATAGCCTGTTTGCTGATCACGGCCCTCAGCAGGTTGGGTGAGGCTAGTGCCCGTTCGACCTGTACGTGTGGTCTTACGAACTGGGGCTTATACCAGTGACTGAGGAACTGGGCTTGTGCTGCCCAGTAGTACCGTTCTAAATCGGGTAGAGCTAGGCCTCCCTTAGTGACAGGGAGTACGAGGGACGTGTATGCCACCCTCCTTGCGGGTTTACCTGACCAAATGAGGTCTAGAACCAGACTTCTCAGATTACCCAGGAAGCGCTGAGTCAACAGGATGGGGATGTTGGAAAATAGACACAGGAGTTTGGGGAGAATTACCATTTTTACCAGTGAGGCTCTTCCCAGAGGGTGAGTGGTAGTGGTAGAGTTTCCCCCCTATTCAGAGTTAAGCAGATTTTGGGTCAGAGTCATTGTTGGTTAAAAAAAAAAAAGAATACTGGTTTAGAGGGTTGGCCACAGGGAAGTGCTTACAGCAGGGGTTTCAACCTGCGGCTCTCCAGATGTTTTGTACTACATCTCCTGTGATCCCTCACTATTGTCTGTGCTGGCTAAGGCTGATGGGAGTTATAGACCAAAACATCTGGAGAGCCATAGGTTGCAGACTACTGGCTTACAGCATCCTAGTACGGCTTGAACCTGGGTATCAACAGCATGTGCGGAGAAGGAGGCAATGTTATAAAAAAAGACTATCCAATTGAATCCAAACCTAGGTCCCTTAGGGAGGGGTGACAACAAAAAAGTGAAAATAAACGCCCCAAAAAAGGAGGCATGCTTTTCCCAGGTCCAACCGATTGGGTGGAAAAACAGGAACTGGAAAGTGTCCGTTGGTGACAAGCGAGGTGGGCAGGGCCGGTCATGTGGAGGGATGTTCCAAGCCCCATTTGAAAAGTCTGAAGTGACTGCATCCTCTTTTGGAGAAGCTTTTTACCAGCTAGCTTGCAGTGCAAGCGTGCAGGCTATCCCCAAACAGTTGGGAAGAAGGGAGTGCCGGGTGCTGGAGTAACTGCTGCTGCCTTTTTAAGTGTTTTCTGTGACCCCTAAGACTTTTCACTCACATGTCCAGGCTGGGGAAAGCAGAGAATGGACTTCATTCAGACAGAATAATCCAATTCAATTGTTATGCACGTTTTATAGGTTAAAACTCATGGTGAAGCCTCACTCTTTCTAAATAGCTGGGGTGAAGACATATCCACAATTCACTGCTTTTGTGTTTGGATTTCTGCTCTAAAGCTCTGAATGTGCTTGGCCATGTGGTGTGAGCAGGCTTAATGTGCAGTGCAGAGAAATCTTTTCATTCTGTGCCTCTCTTCTGAATGGTGGGAATATGACCTGCACAAAGCAGCGCCTTTAATGTAATTTTTATGTTTGCAATCGAAAGCGGAGAAACTAACGTTTTAGATATCCTCTGTTAGTGTGTTATATCAAAGTTCCCAATCACCAGCTCTGTAACCAAGCATGGTCAACATTTTGAAGAATCGGCCCAACCACTGGTATGTGGCAGCTCATTCTGATAGCAGATGCCCAGACCATAACCACTGCACAGTTGCTCACATACAACTCTGTAGCAGCTTCTCTTCCGCTGTAGAGCCTTCAATAAAAAAATCTGAGAAATGTATATTTCAGTAGAAAATTAGGGTGTAGTCTTCAGTACAGCTATGTTTTTGGCCTTGGTTGAAGGACTTGGTTGGTTTCACAGCCAAGGACCTTTAACTTGGGCTCTTCAAAACCTATACCTTTTGAAAGCCCACATTGTCCCTGCATGTCATGGAATATGGTTACCTCTGATTTACCTTTGCAGTATGGTGCAAAGTATACCTTACTTGATCTTTATTGATTTAATACTAGTGTTTGACCTGTTTAACATCCAGCCAAAATATATTTCTGTTTTGTTTTTTCAGGGCATTCCATGTTTTATTCGTATTATATTGAGTTTTGATGCGTACAAAGAGGTAAGTACGTTTTCAAATCCTTTAAAAAAAAAAATCTTGGTTTTCTGTGTTTTATTAATCTTCATTTGAATATACACTTAATTTTATAATGTGCACGTTCATGGGAATGTTGAGAGCAATACAGTTGAGCAGTTGCATTAAAATGCAGTCTGTAATTACTTCTAACTGCCCCCTCTGGGATCTCTTTCTGTAGTGTCAGTGTTTGCAAGATAATTTCTTATAGCGAGATAAGCAGGATGAGGACCTTAACTTCCAGTTTCAACTTCCCAACTGCAAGGCCAAATATTAGAAGCTGCTGCTGTCTTATTTCACCTTGTCCCTTGTAGTTTACTGGATTATTTTATTGTCTTGACAATCTCTAAATACAAAGCTCATCAAAGCTACAAATTCCAATGTGCACCGTTCTACTTGATGGCAGATAAATCACTTTTAAGAAGCACATTATTATACTCTGGTATTGACGCTTATCACTACATCTTAAGTGCCCTTACAACATATGCATTTCTGTTTTTTCAGGGCATTCCATGATTTATTCATAGCATATTGATTTTTGATGCAGACAAAAGGCCATCAGTCATAAATGTATGGTGCATACTAGCAGTTTGCACAGGAAGATTGTGTACAAGGCACACATGAATTCCCATCAGCTTCTTACCATTCAAACTGATCACAGTACCACGACGAAGGTTGAGGAAAAGAACACCCACTGTGTGTAGCCTCTTCCTGTAAACAATGGTTTAACGGTTCAGGCCCTCTCCCATGTCTCCTCCATGGGTGATGGAAGGATAATATAATTTACCTACACATGGGATGGGGATTGCCACTGACAAGCGGGTGTTGGAAATTACAAGAAGGGGATACTGCATCAAACTGCTGTTGAAGCCTTACAATATTCCACCCAGACACGGACTGTTACCTCTGAACATCTTCAGCTTCTTTGAGAAGAAGGCCCCTGTTTTGAACAAAAACCATCAACCATAAAAGTTATTTCCTAGTTCTAAACATACTTTACCATGAGACCAGTCTTATATCTAAGGTGGCTAGAAAACTAATTGTCAAACCTGTTTCATATAACCTCCTCGCAGGAAGTACTTGCACTGTTAAAATACAGGGACTGCATCACACTAGACATCCAAGATGCATACTTTCCTATTTCCATATTTGAAGAACATTGCCATTATCTCTTTTATAAAGTGGACACATGACTTTGTTTAATATCCTTCCGTTTTCACAAAGTTACTAGCAGTAGTAGTTGCACAAGGGAATACACGTTGATCGCTACCAATTGGCTCATAACTGGGGTAGAATGTCTCCCATTGTTATGTAAACATCTAAGAATTCAGATTTTCCATACCAACGTTCTAGAAAGTCATAATTCTATTAAAGACCAACGTATTATGCTTTACTCTTTAATTTATCACTCAAGCAGCAAAGCACAAAAGTTTCATTCAAATTGAAAAACATCATAGAACTTCTATTTTCACACAAAGACGGTCTCTTTGTTAATGAAACTTGACATGTACCTCGCGTGACTGTGCCCACCAATGGGGGCCTGTTTCACGACATAAACCCTGCTGATCCTTCCATACCTTCCTCTTTCTGACGCTGCTCTGGCAGAACTCTTGTAGTAACTGAAAGGCCAGCGTGACTCAACCGGAACGATTGACTGTTAATGCCCAGCATGGCACGATCCTAGCCTCTAGTCTAAGCCTTTGTCCGACTCGCGTTCGGGTCCTCAGGAGCCTGCCGGCTTAACATCTGCACCTGAAGAAAATATATATAGACAGACACCGGGAAGGCAATCACATACTTAGTCACTTTATCACCCCATTAGCCAGCGTTGTTGTCTGCGCTCCCATGATGACATATGGCTTGACTTGACTCACGCCTGCCCACTTTAGTCGCTTAGCGATGGTATAATACTTTGCCTCTGTGTCTTAAATAGAATTATGACTTTCTACAGCGTTTGTATTGAAAATCTGAAATTCTATTTCAAGGCCCGGAGGCTCGTATTATCCTTGTTTAAGGCTTACTTGCCACCAACGTGGATACCTGATCAACTGGTTTGAAATAAAAGGTCTTGAAAGTCAATTAATTTGACCAATACGCGGCTCTCATGATATCTTGGAGCCATGCCCCGCAAGCAAAATCTTTTGAAGCCTTGGCGCCACGTGCTGAATGTGCTCCAAAACATTCCACATCTATGCAAGCTTGGAGCATGAGCCCCTTGACCCAGCGGGCCAGGGACTCAACCAACACTGCTTATAACAGTTGCTGGAGCATGATAAATACTCTGCTCTACCCCGCTGGCCTAAGGGGTGCAGTCCTTGCCTCTTATTCCTTAAGGCTCCTGACCTGGCACAGCTCAGGTTCATTCCAGAAACGAGGGAAAGAATGTCGAGCTAATAGCTGTCTTTGTCCTTCTCACGTTAAAGGTCACTCCTTCTGGCGAAAAGGACTTGCTATCCATCTCAAGTGCTCCCAGAACAGTGGATAGAGTGGGCTGCTACCCTTTTGGAACACACCGGGTGCCCCTGTTAGTGTGGCATGTGTCCACTCAATCACGTTTCCCCCTGTTTTCTCCACCCGATGGCACCTCATTAAAATTGCACTGTTGATGAGTAATATGCTTGATGAGCAGATGAGTCTTTTCACTGCTGGCCATCCTTGGAGAAATTGTACTCTCCATCTTTTGTGTGATTATTCCCCCCACCCCATTTAGCGCGACAGTCTGAGGTATCTGAGGGAAGGTGGTCATCCGGCTGGTAGTGACTAAGAGTTGAGGTTACAGGCGGTCACACTAGGGTTCTATGTACATTCATCACCTGGGTATTTTTTTGAGGCTCTTTTTGCTGAAGACATCTTTTTTATTTTGGGTGGTCCCCCCAATCTCTCCCTCCCCTATTTATTCCCTATAGACCACCATCCTACCCCTTATATACCCCCCACATATGTTTCAATATTCTTTTTCAGAAAAACATTTTCAGCAAAAAGTGGCGCAAAAAATAATGACGATGAATGAACGTCCTACCCACAGTAGTGGCCTTGGTTGTGTCACTTCAAATATCATTGGAACTGCATGTGGTAATATGAAAATCGAGTACAGTAATAGTCAGGCGCATGCTGTAGTGGGACCCCGGGGGATAATTGGTTAATGGTTTGCTTGGCTATGTCATCAGCAGCTGCCCAATAGGCCGGGCTACACACAGAATCCGTGCCTTTGTTGGGCGTAGGATGTTGTCGGCTTTGATGTCAGCCTTAGTAACTGGTACAGTGTTTTTGCCATCCACCCTCAGAGAGGCTCTAGCTTCCCATCCTGTGCTTGCCACTAAACTTTGGAACTCACTACGACTCGATCTTGGATCTGAACCGTCCTTTCACCGATTCATACACAATGAAAAAACCTGGTTACTGACCAAAGAAGCCTAGAACGCCCAACACTTCCCTGTTATCGCACCTACTACTGCCTGCAACCCGTGTAAATTATGCATTGTTTGCCTTACCTTGTACATTACCTGTAACTGCTTTATAATGTTATTGTCCACCTATGGACCACGTTGTATTATATTGTTATGTTGTACCAATTCAAGCGACTGGATGCCCCAGGGCTAGGCGACGCCATACAAATAATAAACTAAACTAAACTATCCAGGCTTCTGGGGGCATTGAATGAGCCATGAAACTGATGGATTTTGCTAATCGTGGTATAGGCCTCCCCCAAAGGTCTCACAGGGCTGCTTGGTTTGTTTTTGACAGCACTCGGTAGAACTGGTAGAAGGGGTGTTGGTGGAATTTTCCTTTTTACGGTGAGTAGTTTCTGCTTGTATGCAGGTATTGCAGGTATTACAGGTGTCACGGGTGATGACATGGCGAATAGGCTGGTGAAGGCACAACCCTAAATGCTCACACCAGAGGAAAATCCATCCCGCCGTTGGGGTGAGGGTGGGGTACAAGTCGATCTTGTAAGGATAACAATTTTTAATCTCACCCAAAATGAGAGCAGCGGCAAAGAACTCTACTGCCAAGAACGTTCTGCCAAATATGGGTACAAGCAGAGTCTTAAGACGAGACATGTCGTCATGATGCAATACCATACAGTAAAATCCACCGTGGCTGGCTCGTGTGCGCCTATACAGGATCTGCCTGCTGCATAAGGAATGTCTGGTCATTAGTTACAGCCATGTCGGTCCGTCTTCCATCTCATGGTTGCTGCAGAGATCTACTTCTCACCGACTAAGGTCCAAGAAATAACTACACTCCTTACACAATGCTACTTAATCATTATACTGTGCACCTGGCAGGCTTTAGGACTGGCACAAAGGAGGTTCTGGGGCACCCTGACCTCCACACACACATTTCACTCACTCCTCTTCGCGCCATCCGGCTTCAAGGTCTCCACCCTCGTTTTGAACTATAATGTATCCCTCCCAGCATCTCGCAATACAAATCATATGATTGTAGCTCAAAGACGTGCAATGTCCGTTCTCTTTGAACATTCAAGACTTGTTCATTTTATTTATTTGTTTATAACGCGCCAGAGCCCGCAGGCGTCGGGACGCACACAGACACATAGGACAACAAAAAGGAAAGAAGACAGGACAGTGGTGGAGTGTACAAGGTCACTTAGGTAAGTTTAAGATAACAAAACAGTTTTGTTGGGGTTGGTGGTCAAAGGTCACCTGGTAACACAACAAGATAATGCTGCAAAGCAAGAAACCGAGCACTCAGCACATTGTCTTGTGTGCTGTATTGGTGGAGTGCCTTTCAGTAATTGTTTTTTTTTTCTTGTATCAAATCCCACCCGTAGTTACAACCATATTCATGCATGCATGGTGAAATATATAGAAAAACAAGATGACCACATGTACCACAACATTTCCAGTGTATAATTTATACTGTTTTAATGCTGTAAAAAGTTGCAAACAAAGATTACCATATGTTGAATAACAGAATTAAAAAACAAAACAATTCTACATCAAATCGTAAACTTGTAGAGGGGAGATGAAACAATTATTTACATCATTCATCAAACATATGGTTACACATAACCAAGGTTAAAGAATGAAGGAAACGGATGCTGATAAGTGCAAGTGTGAACAAACGAAAAACCCAGTGCTCAGAATAAGGGGAAAGAGCAAGAGAGGAAAAAAAGGGAAAGAAAAGGATAAATGAAACAGTTTCATAGTGACAGTTTCATATATTCAGATTTGAGCAACAATCTAAACAAATCAAATAGAGGTTGGAAATCTCTCAAATGTCTAGTATTAGTATACAATTTATTTCAAAATGAGTCTAAAGGTTTTTTTAAAAAAAAAGTTTTCGGAGATCTTCTCATAAGACTCATATAAGGGAAACCCCCACTGGGTTTGCCAACGCATATAGGGGAAACGGAAAACACATATGGGTACACCAGATTCGGACAGAAACAGTTTTCAATATGTCGTGTCTGCTGCCAAGTTATTTAATACGTTCCAAGAAAGGGAACACATGTCCAAATGTTCAAAGGCCGAGAATCTGGAAGCCAATCCCCCTTATCTTTTTTTAGCGTTTCGGTGGTTGTGTGTTACCACCTTCTTCGGGGCAAATTCATGATACCCTATAGGGAAAAAGAGAGATAACACAAAAAGGAAAAACTAAGTTTCCAACTGAAAATAATGGGGTATAGTGGTCAAAATGCATGCTAGAGTGTACATCTGCCATTCCACCCCAAGCTTGCTTTAAAATTTAGAAAAGCCATGAAAGGTTCTGCCTAGAACACGTATGTGTGACCAAACAAACGAAGGAGAACCCCTAGGGAGGAAGAAATTAGGATTTAACCATTCCTCACCTAGAGGGGTTCAATTTGTCCAGTCCCCATGGATGTTGGACTGGAAAAAAGAAACTGGCGTGCTGTTCAGAGCCGACTCGATAAACCCACACCGGGACTGCCGAGAGACGCACGGTAAGCCTGAGCCCAATCAGGCATAGATGCGCGGATGCTGCGGTGCGACGTGCATGCTCACAAACTATAGGGAAATGAGTAGCAGAAAACCTATTTTTAAAATTATAATAATGAATAATAAAAAATAAATGAGTAAATCTACACGCTCGATAGAGCAACCATTATTGCATATTCGGACTGTGCTGTTTCCACTGGGGAAAGGATACATAGTATAGAAAAAGCGGTGATCAGCCTACCAATACAACTCCTCCACAAATGAAGAAAAGATGACTGCTGTACGAGGAGCGGCGAGTGCAAACCCTCAGTCAAGTGGACACAGTAATGAATACTGAGAAACAAAATGTAGTAGAGCAAGAGTGCACATTAGTCTCAGTGCATATCAACCTGCAGATAAGTAGTGGCTACCTCTAAGGGCAGCATGGTGTGCGGTAAAGGCTACAGCCGTAGAAGGGAGCAATGTGCAGGTTACCTTTTTAATTAGTAGTCAGCCAAAATATGGCTCGCTCGGGGCTGCACAGGACGCTGAGTCATCCACACGAAGCTGTCGGGAGCGGCCTGTGGCTGCAAGCTTGACTTGGCTTGGCCGAGGCTGGTTACTAAGTGCAACAGGGAAACTGACTTGTCACGGGTCATGTGACCCGGGAGTGTCGGCAGCGTGACACGGGAAAATGAACCAATCACAATAGTAGGTGGAACCCTGATAGCAGTGGATAGTGCATCTCCAACTGCGCCTGATTGGTCCACCATACAGGGGTGTGTATTAGTACATCCCTCCAAATCAGAAGTAGCTCCGGAGAAAGAGAAAGTGTTGGAAAATTGTTGGAAAATGAAAGCATTAGTCACGCTCTTTGTGTGTGCAAGCGTGTTTGATCCTTTGTAGGGAGTGCAGCCACTGGTCCGCGTCTAGCGGGAATAGTGTGGAACACGAGGGCGAGTGTGTGATAGCACTGGGGTCAGACAGCAAAGTGCTCCCCATGCTGGCACTAGGGAACAACAACAAAGTGGCCCCCATCCCTGCACAGCGGTGGCTGTGACAAATCGTGTCACCCATGAAAGCGAGTGCAAGATTGCACATAAATAAAAGACCCGAAGATGCATGAGTTATATAGTTGAAGAAGAACTGCTGAGGCTGACACAGAGCCCCTGGTTCCAAATGGGTACGGGCCATATGTGTTCAAAAATTGAAAATGCGAACAAGCTGTAAATTTGGCACCCGCTTGTAGGGCAACGTGCCATATGGTTTGGTGGCTAAGGATCATACTGTAACCCCTTTGTTGAGTCAAAGACCTCTGAGGGTGTGCACCCCAATGGCAATGTCTGAGGTAGAAATACCAACAGGAAGAAAGAAGTGAGAACTGGTAGTTACAAAAAAGGGATCAATAGTATCGTAACTAGAGTGGTGAAAATTGTTCGTTTAGGCCATTATCACAACTATCCAGCCTGTGAATCCATCTGTTTTCAAGATTCAAAAGGCGTTGTTGTGTAGCAGAGCCCATCGGTAGTTTCTCGAGGACCCACCATAATAGGTCCTCTGGTGTATGTTTAAAGTTCAGATAGTGCTGGACCCGGGGTGAGGTTACCTTCCTGCACCGTATCCTGGATCTGTGCTCGGAAATCCGAGTGTTGACACTCCGCATGCTCATTTTTTGGATGTAGTTATTAATTTCTTTGGGTAGCCCCTGAACCTTAGGCGTTCACGGAGATCAGCCGCATTTTTGTAGAAATCCTCCAGTTGTGTACACTTTCTGCGCAGATGCAGAAACTGGCCATACGGCACATTTTCTTTCAGATGTTGGGGATGGTTGCTAGAGAAATGTAGCAGTGTGTTGCGATCTGTTGTTTTTCTGTACAAATTACAGCTTAGTTTCCCACCCTGATTACTGATTCTCAAATCAAGGAAGTGGATGGCTTGCCTATCCCATTCCATGGTGAATTGTATATCTGAATCACGCATGTTCAACCATGCGAAGAAAAGTCCAAGTTGTTCCTGGTCGCCATCCCAAATAAATATAATGTCAATAAATCGACGCCACCTGATATTATGTTGCCAGGGATTGGTATTGTTGGAAATATGTTTTTTCTCGTAGGCTGCCATGTATAGAATAGCCAAGCTGGGTGCAAAAGTCGCACCCATAGCAGTGCCTTTTGTTTGTAAGTAAAATTGATCACTGAAGATGAAAAAGTTTTTGCATAGGGCTACCGTCAGAAGTTCAATAATGAAAGCTGGAGGGACTCGTGACTGTAGATTGGTTGCCGTTAGAAAATCATAAATGTACTCAATAGCGGCATTCTGAGGAATACAAGTATAGAGCGCTTTAATGTCTATTGTTACTAAAATTTGAGTGTCTGAATTGAATTCCAAATTTTCAAGTCTGTATAGTATGGGTCGTGTCTCTCAGATACGAGTCTGTTTCCAATCATAGGTTTTAGAAATTTGTCACCTGGTGCCATGGAATTCATGGATCTTGGGGCTTAGTTACATGGGCTATAACTCGTGGTCGCCTGGGGGTGGGCCGGTGTCCGGCTTTGGCCAGTGTGAGATAACATACACACCAGGCACCGGTCTATGATCGCAGACTTGTAGGGCACATTCCTTTCGGGTAGAAAAACATATTTGCAACACTGTTAGAACAATGAATGAGCTTTATGGCAGTTGGGGGTGGAGGGGGGTGGGTTGTCCTCGTCTCGCAATTGGGGCCTAGTGCATGAAATGCTGCATTTGCCGCACAGGTCTCGTCTCCCAACTATGGTTACTAACATCTACGCAAAATGTCAGTCTTTGCTCGCGCTCTGCATTACACTATGTGGGTTGGTTATATTGGGGTGGGGTCCTGAAACCACCAGCCCCCTTCCCCCCCCCGGCCCTTCATAGTTCTTCGAATGCCGCTCGCCGTACTAAAGCGCTTTGGGGTGTGGGACTGGGTCGCCCCCTTCCCAACACTGGCAAGGGGCTAAATGGGTTCTTTTTAGAAATGTTTGTAACTGCTGTGCAAGTTCATTTTCAGGTTGGAGTCAAAGATATGCAATATTTTATAAACTGGGATGTGCTGGCTCCCCGCTGACCCCCCAACCCCATTGCCTTAGTTCACACCTTCTCACCTCCACAATCGCAGTTGTCCCTTGCAACTTCCTTCAGCTATGTGACTGTGGCTCTTCAACGTCCTCTAGACAGCCACCTCTGGATGGGTGCTTGTGGGTAGCGTGCTCCTCCAGTTTTCCCTAGGTTTGTGCAGTCTCAGGTGGCTGCTTTTCACCCTGCAGCCACTGAACACCCTGTAGGAGCGGAACACCTGTGCCCATACTCCCGCGGGTTTCACCCTGGTGGGCCCGGTCCCATGCATATGTTTACAGGGTGGCTTGGCCAAATGCAGTGGCGCACCAGTCCCAGTACGGTGGGCCCCCTGGGCCAAAAAGCAAAGCGGGACACCCGCACCCTTTCTCCCACGGGAGTGAGAACTCGAGGGCCCCTGCCCCTTATAGGTTAGCCACAATAGTTCTGAAGGGTAATATTCAATTATGGACATTTATTCTGCAAGAGATCTTTGTAACTACAGCGAGAACATTTCCAGCTTCGTGGGGCTCTTCAATTATAGTGCATATATATATAAAAAAAAGTTCTACGTATCGAACAGGCTAATTATAGGCCCATATCATTGTTAGACATCCCGTCGAAGATGTTCGCGGGCCTGGTGTTGCGAGACTTTAGAAAAATAGGCTAATGAGTGTCAGAGACAGTCTTTTGTAAGGTGTCGGAATAGCTGTTCACAGGTATATCCTTGGGCAGTTCAAAAAGGAGCCTGTGGAGAGGTCTAAGCCACTATATATCGCTTTTGTCTTCGCCATAGCCTTCGATATGCTGTGGGCCAAGCTGAAATTGTGGGGCTGGCTGCCACCTTTACTGGCTATTCCTATCACCCTACACACGAATACTCGTGTCCGTGTGAGATTGGATAGGCAGGGGCGGTTGTCCGTCCCAATCAAAAGCGAGTGAGGGCTGAAACAAGGATGCCTTTTGGTACCCCTCTTGTTTAATCTCTTTATATCAGACATTGGGAAGGCTTTTGCAACTACCCGCAGTTTTCCCCCCTTAGGTTGGTAGAACTTACTACTGTATGCGGAAGATGTGCTGATGGACAATATGCCGATAGGCCTACGGCGCTAACTAGTAGAACTGGAAAACTATACAAAGGTGAAACATCTACGCATTAATGTTGCTAAAACTAAGATTTTCGCATTTCGAGTGGACCTGAAAAGAACTGAAGCACTTTTAAATGGTATTTGGATAACCATGCACTCAGAAGAGTAGATGACTTACTTGGGCTTTTATTTATTTGATTCTAAATAAAAATTCTAAATGTATGAGCGAGCTCGGTAAACACAAAAAATTGAAAATGATGCCACTGGCAGCCCAAACCACGCAAATAAACAAGAAGTATGGTTACTTTTCTTTAGTGCCAGTGATTGAATACTATTGTAAGAAAGTAGTTACAGTGCTGAAGCACTGCTATTTGAGCTTGCTGCGCTGGATAAAACTTGGGGGGGGGGGGGGGGGGGTACCAGCGCATGTAATAAGATATGAACTAGGGTACATTCACTGGCAGCAACTGTAATATGCAAACATTTAAACTTCCTGAGTAAAATCATATCTGCAGAGGAAGGTTTTATCTGGTGGCAGCTCAAACCCGTAATAAACAGGTTTTGCAAACCAAGCAATAGGTGAGTTGATAAGTGCCAAGTTTATATGATGTACTAAGACTCGAGTATGAACTTGCTTCTGTCGACCCTTGGTAAGACGAAACTAAAACTATGGGAGATGGATTGGATATATATACACTTGAGGCAGTGCGATGGTATCCTCTTTACTCAAGACCTTTGCTTGATGCAAGACCCTATGGTGTCCTGCCATATTATCTGCAAAAAATTCCCTGGACAGTATTGGTGTACACAATGTTTGCATATGGGTTTGAAGCTCTTCCCCACAAAGCACATTTTGGGAGTACGGGAGGTGATTGAACGCAGGTTGAGGACTTGTAGATACTGTCGCATAGAGGGAAATATTGAAACAATGTACCATCTGCTGCTAGAATGCCTGGTTCTGTCCCCACGTATGAACTACAATTTAATCATTTAGATGAAGATTCTAGAGCTTTATCCTCTGGCTTAATTTGGCAATAAATTTTTTACTCAGTGAATGCGTGGAGACTTGCAGCTTTACACTTTTGAAAAGTGTGATTCCCAGATGAGGCAAATATCAAGTGGGGACAGGAGGCATGGGGAGCATGAGAACTCAGATTTTTAGTGTACGTTATGATATTTATATATATTTTTATATTTACACCACCTGAAATAATCTTGATGAAATTGGACTTCAAGAAATTTGATTATTCGAGACCCTTTTAAACGTAATATTGTGAAATTGTAATAGTTGTATTTTATTATGCGGGACTTCATTGTAAATGTTGTATTGCTGTGTTATACAATTGGTTATCACAAGAGACCAAGTTAAAAGTTCCATGTGAACTAATCAATACAAAATTCAAAATAAAAATAAATGTTTAATTGGGTGATGCCGGTAAATGATGAATTAACCCATTTCAGTTAAAGAATTGCAGAATTCCCGGTTTTGTATTCTTGAAGTGCTGAGTCTGTTTTATAGGTTCCAAAATACAATACCACCCCATACTGGGGAAAGGATACAATTATGTAAAAATACTTTTAATCTCAGAATTGTAAATATTAGTAAAATCTGCATTTTAACCAAACAGAGGGCTAGATGATATTTCACCCTTCACAGGTTTTAAATAGGCACAATAAAATGCAATGCTGTCTTCCCGTTTAAATGTTACTGCCTAGAACGAGTAAGCAACATATATGTTGTGAATGACATTGCCATTGAACAACTGTTGTGAATCTCGATGCCGCGATCCACACCGAGCCATACCCAAGACTGCCTTTAAAGAAGCTACCCTCTAGAGTGGAATGGCAGCAGCAGTCATGCAGGTCATGACGTGTGGAGCAACACTCTGTACCATGCCTGTGCTGGAACACCGGGAGCCGGAGCTGCAACGTCCTCCGCTTTGAGGGATGGAAGTCGATGACGGAGGATGGCGGAGAAACACTGCAGGACCTCAGAGGAACGGCCCTAGTCTTTGCCTTCAAAAGCGCCAGGAGACGTCCTGGATGTTTTGGGCTTTTTAGCAAATTGATTGATCCACTCGGCTGGTGAAATGAGGTTGGGATTGCTTGGGAACTTTTGTGTGTTAGTAGGTTTAGTACATACACACACTAGGGGGGCAGGAAGGTGGTGGGGGGTATGCTATCTGATGAGGGGATTCTCAGTGGCATAGCTACCAGAATACTTGGGGTTCTGGTCGTAGTATTCATGTCGTTATTGAACAGCGAGAGGTGATAGCTGGCATCACCGGTGGCCATGGTAGGTTGGTGCAGAGATCTGAGCATAATAAGGAGGTATGAGGTGGTAAGAGCAAGAGCATGGTTTAGTTCAAGAGAATTGAGCTAGTGTCTTAAGTACTGAAGCCCACTTCACGTGCGAAGATTAAAAAGGCTGTCACGAGTTTGAATGAGATGGGACGACACTTCTTCTAGTGTGCATGAGGTAGGATTTGTGCATGCGTAAAGCACTGTTCACCCTTTAGAGAAAATAGGGAGGATGCAGCATGCAAGAGGTATCGGAGTGGGCAGGATGTAACATTCAAAGTTTTTCACACGATGGGCAAGATGCAGCATTCAGAGGTATCACAGAAGGACTGAATTGCAGCATTTCAGAGTTGTTATAGAATGAACAAGATGCATTCAAGGTTATCACAGAGTGGGTAATTGGCAGTATTAGGGTGTGATATGTGTGCTAAACAGTTTCAGGGAGGCTAGGGATAATGCAAGGATTTTGAACTAGGTAGTAACCGTGCGCTGAGAGTGGGTATATTAAAACTAGCTTAAATGGCCCTTGTGAGTGACATGGAGATCGGACTGTAGGCAGTAATACCAAACTAGTGTTAGAGGTGTTCACAGGTTAAAATGCTTCACTTATAGGAATAGTAGCTAGTAACAGTCATTAGCAACGGATTCGGTCTGGTGCAAGAGGTTAATTGGTACAAAATTGATAAAGTGAGGTAGAGCACATAGGTGATGTAACAATGATAAGTTTCAGCACGGTACAGTTCAAACTTATAACCTATGTTTGATCGTAGTAATAAAGACAGCTTGATCAGTTTGAGGCTTACCGCATGATGAGACCAGTATAAGACAAGTTGAGGTTGGTAAGCGCTGGTCCTCGTAGCAGGGGAAGTCAGCGCACTGGCTCTGTGTAGGCGATGTTGTCCAGAGTTGCGAATAACGTTTGTGTAACTCACGAGTTAGAATGTGATGCGTGCGGCAAGCCAATTTGTCATTATGGAGGGACAGCGTAGCGTGCCCTACGGCTGTGACGGCCCGGAAAGGCACAGACCGGAGTAGCCTTGTGCTTATGGGGCCTTAGGCATATGGGGCCCGGCTGACGCCTTCCGGCTAGCCCTGGCAGCCAATAATCACGCCGGAGAGGGTTACTTGGCAACCAAACATCCACAAAAGTTGTCGAGGGATGCAGTGGCCATCTTATGACTGAAATGAGGCAGGCAAAGTGGATCACGGAGCGGCAGCTCCATGTGGGTGATGGCGGAGGGGGGTATGCCCAGGCTCGGTAGAGCTCTTAAAGGTAAGCGGGGCAATAGAAATCAGGTAGCTGTTTGAATAATGCTTCACACATGCAATATTGCACTTGGCATCAGGCGAAGTCGAGCTGCTCCGGCAGCAGCTATGTTCTGATGGGAGTGGTGGAGCTGCAGCTGCTGCGACGAGGGCTCCTGCACTGGCTGAAGGGGAGCTCTGAATACAGGCACAGGCAGGAGTAGCCTTGTGCTTATGGGGCCTTGGGCGAATGGGGCCAGGCTGACACCTTCCGGCTAGCCCTGGCGTCCTATAAGCACGCCTGAGAGGATTGCTTGGCAACCAAACATCAACAAAAATCAGCGAGCGATGTGGCGGCCATCTTAGGGCTGAAATGAGGCATGCAAAGTGGATCACGGAGCAGCAGCTCCATGTGGCTGATGGCAGTGGGGTGGGGGTATGCCCAGACTCGGTAGAGCTCTTCAAGGTAAGCAGGGGGGCAATAGAAATCAGGTAGCTGTTTGAATAATGGTTCGCGCCTGTAAGATTGCACTTGGCATCAGGTGAAGTCAAGCTGCTCCGGGCTGATCTGTAAAATTAGGCAGCTAGTCTAATGAAGATCTCACTACTTTGAAAGCCCCACAAGACACTACGGTTAACACAGCTATCCAATCTTAGCCTATGGCAGATAATAAATCACTGACACCGTCTAAAATTACCATATTCCTCACAAAACTCTGTCATCTCCAGGGGAACATGGGTGGGCTGTCCAAGTTTCCAAACAGTTTCCCATGGACTAGAGAACAGTGCTGAAAGTCACGTCAGTTCTTTATCTTCAGGAGCACCACACAGACTGCAAGCCGAAAGGGACCGCAAAGGAGACCCACTTAAACGAATTCCAGTCTTGGTTCAACAACCAGCAGTCCAGGAAGAGCTTGTTGCAGAGAGAGAGGGTACAAGCCTACTCCAGACAATGGGAAACATGGTTGGGGTGAGAGGATTCCTCAAAAACCCACTGCTCACAGACCCAGGAGGGGACCCCAGTGAAGTACTCGCATTGCTGGATGATGGGTTTGACCCAGAAACCGTGGGTGGGTATGGTATGGACCTGGGCATGTGTTTTCTGTGACGGGTTGCAATGTGCTCTGACTATAGCAATAGAACCTAAGGGACCATAGTAATCTAACAATTATTGTGTTGACTCCAACAATTAAAGCTGTACTTGGTCTCCCTTCAGCAGGCCCAGCATGCTTCCATTATTTCTGTGTGAGTGATCAACCACATCCGGTGTGTATGACAACAATGACCTGCAATCTGCAGTTGATAGCTCAACAGTACTGGTCTGCTTCTCCATGGCATCTTCTAACAAGGACACCATCCACTCAACTTCTGTGGTCCAGCCCAAGAGTTTTGTCCATGCTTTGTTTGATAATATCCATGCTATGTGGAGTTTTGTTGCTGCAATATTTATTGCCATCGAGAATAAGTATTATTGGCTCATTGAGGGGATCATGTTTATCTGTCCATTGGCAGTCTAGTCTTGCGTTGACTGCATAGGCTGAGGCATTTTCTTTGCATTGCTCTTAGATGAACAGTCTTCAATAGACTGTCTTCCATTTTCCTACCACATTTTTCTTTGCTTTGCTTCTGCTCTGAGTGTCTTTGCAATATGACTGGTCAAGAGCCAATAAGCCACGCCTGTTGGTGAGACAATAATGCCACCACTCCACTCTAATCCAGTAAGTGTTGCCAATAGCTGATTTTTGAATCAAGGTGACCCTGTTCAATCAAGGGTTTCATATCTGCGAGCCTCCTGCAGTGCAGTAGATTTGATGTTGCCAGGGTCTGTCTTTGTGCAGTGAAATCAAATGCCTGCAGTTTTTGGAAAACCACTTTATTATGGTCATTGCCATCTTCTTTGTGTTGCTAGTAATATGTTGTCTGCAATAGCTACGACAAGTCCTCCCAGGGCTGAAGGACCCTCTGGCTTGGGACCCATGCAGCTTGCAGGTTAAAGCGGATGCCAAGCAAAGTTCATGCCTGCCCCAGCATGACACTTCTGTCCCTCTAGCTGGCCAGCATTGAGAATGCAAGTTAAATGTTAGTGGCGCTGCAACCTCCAGACAAGATTCACAGCCCTGCCTATGAACATGGGACCAGCTCTTCTCGCTGGAGTAGGTCAACCCAGGCTGCTGGGGACCAGCTTTCACTCCTGCTGTCGACTCTTGTTGCCCTCAGCTCCCCGCTGAGTCTCTGTTACTTCTGGCCTCACTCACCTTCTGTCAGACACAGAACCATCCTGCACCCTGCGTCCACTGGGTATGACAGACCAGACCACCAGGTTCTCTGTCGCCACATGCCACTTTAGCGCTGACCAGAGAGCTAAATTGTTATATTTACAAGGTTTAGGATTTTGGCAGCAAGAGGCTTCACCTCTTACCTGCCAGTTGCCCTCCATCTCGACTGGAAGTCAACCTTTTGGGTTCGATCTTTTACTAGACTTACCAGTGTTTGTTGTGAATTTTAAAAAAATATATAATTATCTGGTTATAAAATAAACTTTTTTAACAAGTTTTTAATACATCATTATTGCATCCATTCAATACACCTTTTTAAAATAGCAAACATGTTAATAAAAACCTTTACAGAACAAGCAAAACCTAAACATTAGATTAAGAACGTCTTCATAAAATTCAGATAGAACTTCTTAAAAATAAAAAAATTACACCATTCCATTTCAACACACAGCAATAAAAGCTAATCTACTTTACCCTTTTCCCAATACTCCCTAGACATAAAGTGCTTAAAGTGCAATCCCAGTACCTAAAGTTTTTTTGTGGCAATAATGGAATAAGGTGCTTGAGGAATCAATTATTCCATTTCTAAATGCTGACCAAGCCTCAAATACCAAGTACATTTCGTATCTCAAAAATGACACTGCAATATATCGGATAAAATGCTACAAAAAACAGATTCCTTTGCTAAGGGATTTAATGTCAACGAGTCGAAATAGTTTGTCACTGCGATCACAATCTGTCTTTCTCCCTGGCAAACATAGCTGCCACACAGACTCGTGATCACTCCTGGCGAATAGATCCACTCATCTATGGAAATAAATTGGTCTTTTTGTCATCAATGCAGGGCAAAAGGTTATTGGGTGCTTAAGCGTTTCCTTTTTGTTTTCCACTTGACATCTACAAAAACCCATCTCGGGGAGCAATTGCCCATATCGGATTAAAACCTCCCTGGTAGGTAGCATGTTCCAACGAAAACTCAGAAAATTACCTCTGATTCGGATGTGGGGATAAATCATTAAATATGGGGCCAAAATACCCGCTTTTTTGTAATCCGCCCTCAGGTGACTCAAGGATTTATACGTGTGCATCTCCTACATAGTGGTAGCCTAGCCCTGGCTGCATATTTCACCACCAAAGCACAGGACATCCTGGCCTCACTCTCGTCCGCTCCCCCTCCTGCACCAGCATCCCCTGGGCCCCCTTTGGCTGCCTTTCTTTCCCCCTCTTCTCTCCTCACTCTCCCTAGTCACACCTGATGAGGTGTCCAGACTAGTCTGGTCTATGAAAGCCTCTTCCAAACAGGTGGACCCCCCTACCCCTCCAAAACTATCAAGGACAATATTGACACACTCTCTCCAGCCTTGGCCGACCTATGCAACCTCTTTTGCCACTGGAGTTTTTGCCTCTCCGCTCAAGCACTTTCATGTGCACCCTCTTCCAAAAAACCCTCTGCCGACCTGTCTTTTCCAGCAAACTATCGCCCTTTTCCTGGGAAAACTCCTGGGGAAGCTGGCTATCACCCAACTTAACCCACACACTGAATCTGTTGGCCATCTCCATGACCATCAGTCTGGCTTTAGAGCATCAAGAGGCACAATCTGCTCTTCCCGTGAAGACCTGTGTAAGGATCTCGTCACATACGGTGCAAGAGTTAGGATCTTTCTGTGTGTGATGCAACAGGAATGGAATGCAAGCTTAGGTGGAATGTTACGTGTATGTGAGGCTCCATTGTGATGGTTGGTGAGTGAGGGTCACATCTTATGAAGGGGTTGGTGGATGTCTTTATGCCTTAATCTCAACATCTATATTGCAACTGAAACTAGCACAAAGAATCAAATAAAAGTGCTTAAATATACTAAGCCTTCTGACTTTATATACTGAAATGGACTTCGTTACAACCTGCTCTTGAATCTTGACTCGAACTCTCCCTCTGTCCTCGTGCTTCTTGACTTCTCTTCTGCTTTCGATACGGTAAACCACAACATCTGGATCTCCTGCCTCCATGATACCCTGTGCATCACAGATCAGGCCCTGGCATGGATTTTCGGGATAGAGAGCCCTGCTGGTCTAGTCTGATTTGAATGTTCAATCCTTCATAAAGACACCAATGATAAGGTGCAGTAGCCCTTATGGAATACCCCGTTGATCCAGTTTGGTCCATAGGAGGCCACGTTCGCCTGTCAAACGTGGCCGACAGATCAATGGTGGCCAAAAAGGTGGAATCATATTTTAAGGACCATGCCTGACCAATAACTCCCTTCAAAACAAAGCTGTTGATTGAGGTCCCCTGATGATTGCGGAACCCAGCCGATCATTTTGAAATCCTCCATCTCTGACTGCCATTTCTCAACATGTACCAACAGCAAGGCCGAAAAGACCTTGCTGTCAGCAGTGAGAATTGCAATATTATGATAATTAAGTGGATCCGATCTCATGCCCTTTTTTTATTTTTATTTTTTGAATGTTTGTTTTAAACAAGGCAGGGTGGCAGCAATACAGGTTTACATTGAAACATGTTATACATCAAATTAAGGTCGTGTCTCGCTCCCCTCCCCCCACAGTTATCGGACCGGCCGGGCGTTTGATGCCCAAGTTCATTGTCTCTGTTCCTGGAGAGAGCCCCCATCGTCCAGGACCCTCCGGGCCAATTGGGGTTTATAGGTTAGGGCCGTGAATTCTCGGTCATAGTCAAGAATTGGGCCCCAAATGTTTTGGAAGCGGTGGAGGTGGCCTTCCCTGGCCACAGTAACTTTTTCTGCGACCAATACATCCCATATTTTCACCCACCACAGGGGCAGGGGGGTCCCTTCACGGATTTCCATGAGCGGGCAACCACTATCCTTCCTGCCCGAAGACATTGAGACAGTAACTTAGCTTTGGCACCGGACCTAGAGTAGATCCCTGGGAGAGGGGAGCCCAAGAGAATGGGTTTGGGTTCTAGAGGAAGCTTTGTCTGGGTGATCTCTGCAATGTTAGCTAAACATTGCTTCCAAAATCTTTGGACCTTGGGGAGGTCCACCACATGTGAAAGAAAGATCCTACCTGACCACATTGTCTCCAGCAGGCAGGCTCAAGAGTGTGATTCATGTGGTGGAGCCTCAGAGGGGGGGTAGTACCAGCGTAGCAGGATTTTGTAGGTGCATTCTCTGTTGGTGATGCAGGCGGTGGGCGCAGGTTTGGTCCTCTATTGGGTGTCCTAGGTCTGCCTCCCATTGTGCCATGGATCAAGTTTTTAAGGTAAGAAAGTCCTTCTAGAGGCGCTTATACAGGGTAGAGATCTTGCCTTGGGTTGGGAGGTCTTTTAGGGTCAACTCTAGGGCCGTAGGGGGGCGAGTTGCTGCTTGGTGGGTTTGAGGGTGGGAGCACCAGTGGCGTAGCTGGATATAGGTGAATCTATCCTTCTCCTGAAGCCGGAAGTTTTCCTTGCATTGTTCGAAGGTACGAGGGGGGGGGGGCAGTTCTTCAAAAAGCTGTCCCAAAGTCTCCAGGATTTAAAGTTTTCGGGGTTTGCCCCAGGTGAAAAAGCCGGGTTCAAGAACACCGGAGATGAGGGGCTTAGACCTCTTGGAACCCCCTTCTGCTTCAGGGCTCTGTGCCAAGTATTTTATAGTGTGTTTGGTGGATAACAATAGTCCCTGCCATTGCTGCCGCATCGGGGTGAAATGTGTGGGAGAAAGTGTAGGGGAAGGCGAAGGCGCTCCTGTTCCAGCTCCACCCACCTGGGGCGATCAGATAGTATCTGCCATGCCTGGATACAAGCCAGTTGTGCCGCCATTTGATATCCCTGCAGGTCTGGGAGCCCTAGACCACCGAGTCTTGCGTTACCCATCATTGTTCCTTTGGGGATCCTGGCTTTTTTCCCCTTCCAGATGAATAGCATTTTCCTCTGCATGCTTCGGAGAGCGGGTGTCGGGATCATGACCGGAAGGGATGAGCATGCATACAGGAATCTGGGGAGCAGGTTCATCTTGCAGGCAGTGATCCGGCCCATTAATGATATCTCTTGGGACGCCCAGCGCTTCAGGTCGATTCCCAGTTCTTTTAAGAGTGGGGAGAAATTCACGTGGTACACGTTCTTTGGATCGGTCGGAACCTGGATTCCCCAGGTAAGGGATGGCTCTCGTTTTCCATTGAATAAGGCACATTGCGATCAAGGCTTCTCGTTCTCCTGGTGTGATCCCTATCCCTAGGGCGCTGACTTGTCAAAATTGATGGAAAAACCCATAACCTTTCCATAACTGTATTTCAGCCAGGGCGTGCGTCAGTGAGGAGCGGGGTTCTGAAATGGTGAGTAGGACGTTGTCTGCTTATAGCGCAAGTTTGTGCTGTGATGAGCCAACCCGGGGGCCCTTGATAAGGTTATTCAGCCTAATTCTTTGGGCAAACGGTTCCATAATTATTGCATATAGCAATGGAGATAACGGGCAGCCTTGTTTGCTTCCACAAGTTGGCGGTATTGGAGTAGAAAGAGTGCTGTTGATCCTGAGGAGGGTTTTGGGTGACTTATAGTTAGCCAGGACCATGGTTCGGAACTCTGGGCCAAACCCAAAGGCCTCCAGAATGAGCCTCCTAAAGGTTCAGTCCACCTTGTCGAACGCTTTGGTTGCATCGAGGGCCATAAGCACTAGTCCCTGGGCATCTTGGGAGGCCCGGTCTACCAAGTTCAAGGCTCTACGAATATTGTCACCTGTGGATCTATTCTTGATAAACCCAGTTTGGTCAGGATGAATTATCAGGCAGTATATGGGATAGGTGTGTTGCCAGGATCTTGGAATAAATGTTGGCATCAATGTTCAGCAGGGCAATTGGTCTATAGAATGCAGGGTTCCTCAGGTCCCCTCCAGGTTTGGGTATGAGAACTGTATTTGATTCTTGCACGGAGGGGGTTATTGTCTCTGTGTCCCTGAAGGAGTGAAACAGCTGTAATAGTGGAGCGGGGAGCTGGGGCTTATAGACGTTATAGAATTTGGTGGTGTACCCATCGGGGCCCGGGGCTCGAGATTTGAGGGATTTTATAGCTGCTTCTACTTCCTCACCTGAGATCGGGGCGTCCAAGTTGTCCCGGGCTGAGTCTCGGAGTCGTGGAAGAGCTGCCGTCAGTAAATATTCTGTTTGCTCCTGCAGATTTCGTGCAGGTGAGGTTGTCACCTTTGCCAAATGGTCTGCTGCTAGGCGTTGTTTTTCCTGTTCGGCGTATTGTATTCTGCCCTGCGGGTCCCGTAGTCCAACAATAGTGTTGCATTGTTTCGCCTTGGCAAGCTTAGCCACCAGTAGTTTGTTTGCTTTGTTGCTATTTGCATAATAGAACTGCTTGGCTTTCGTTAATGGGTGCGCCGTATGTTCGGCGTAGTGGGCCTCATCTTTTTCTGCGCAGTACGAATAGCTTGTTGCGTCTTTGGGGACCACCCTTTCTCTTTATGAATCTTCTCTGCCTTCTGGAGTTCATCCTTGAGGGTCAGGCGAGTTTGTCGCCTGTTCCTGTGGAACGCTACTCCCCGGGCTATCAGCTCCCCACGTATCACCGCTTTCATAGCATCCCAAGTGTTAGCCGGGGAGGTATCCTCGCTAGGGTTTTCTTTAAAGAAGTTCTTGATGGACTTCGCTATCGAGTCTCTTGGCAGCATCTCATTGAGTATTGGGTCTTACAGCGTCCATCTGCGTGGAGCGGCAGGTGAAGGCTTGTGTACTCGAATCTCCAGGGTCACCGGGGCATGGTCAGGTAGAATCCTTGCGCCTATGGCTACATCATTACCATAAGCAAGCATTTGCGGGGATGCCAGGAGGTCTATTTTGGAGAAAGTCCTATGGACGTAGGAATACAAGGAGAAGTCTCTCTCGGAGGGGTGGAGAACCCGCCATGAGTCCACCACCTTCAGGGAGCTAAATAGACGTAGGAGTGCCAGTGCCAGGACAAAGTCGGCAGAGGAAGGCAGGTGCGATTTATCCTTTATGGGGTCTGGGACTCAGTTGAAGTCGCCTCCAATTACTATCTGTCCCTCAAGAAAAGGGGAAAGAATGGAGCTCAACCCCTCATAGAAGGTAGCTTGACCCATATTTGGGGCGTACACAGCGACAAAGGAATATAACTGTCCCCACACCAGGCTTTTCACTGCCGTGAATCGGCCGTCCAGGCAAAGTCTTGTGTCCATTATCTGGGGATTTAGTCCTTTCCTGAAGAAAATCGCTGTGCCCCCTTTTTTAGTGCTTCCAGAGGCGGGAAATTGTTTTGTAAAATGCTGTGAGCATAGACGTCCAAAGTCTGCTGATAGAAGGTGCGTTTTCTGAAGCATGGCAACCGCTGCATTTTCATCCTGAAGTTTTTGTAGGATTGATTTACATTGGCAGGAGAGTTTAATCCTTTGACATTCAGGGAGACAAATCTGAGAGTGTGATGTTCCTGGATGGAAGGGGAGGCCTCTGCTGGCTGTGGGTGGGGGGAGTGGGGTGGAAGTGGGTCAGTCAACATTTTGAAGTTTGGAACCGCTTACCACCCTGAAGTTTTTGTTTGGACCTCCAACGGGAGGGCCAATAAATAACGAGAGGGTGCGGGGGCAATATTGTATATCTGGCACTGCTCCTGACCAACAGGGCCAAATAACTATTTTCAGCCTATGTGGCTAAAACTAAAAGCGAAGTTGGTGGTGTATTCCAAGGACTCCTAGGTGGATTGTGCCTTGGAAATGGGCATGGGCCGTGTGTGGGGGGGGGGCCCGCTGTGGAGGCTGTATGGTTCATCAGGATTTTTGTAGGTGGTGGAGCTCCATTGGGCGAGAGAAATATTCTGGGCCCAAAGGAAGAGCGAGTTATGCTGAAGAGGGCCACAGGCGGAAAAGGAGCCGCAGGAGACATGTGTACCGGTTCCGAAAATTTGGGTTTGTAGACGTTTCCAGCCTGTGTTCCATGTTTGTGCTGGGTCATTTCTTTTTCCTGAATCTCGGGACACTTGATCAGGAGTTCTGTTTCGTTTTTGGTGGAGACATAGGGTCTTTATCAGTAGCATTTTCTGTGGGTGAGGTGTGCTCAGGCAATGTCAAGTGCATAATTTTCTCTTCATCCTCAAGGTGGCTAATTTTCCTTAGGGTGCCCTTGTAGGTGAACTGTAAAGATGTCAGAAAAAGCCATCTGTATCGAATCTGTTGGTCCTGGAGGAAAAGAGTCGGGGCCCGGAGGGATCTCCTTTTTTGGAGAGTGAGAAGAGATAGATCTTGGTAGATCTGAAGGGGAGCGCCTTGAAAAGTTAACTCGTCCCTAGTGCGGGTGATCGATGAAATAGCCTCTTTTGTGGTGAAGAAGTGCACCCTGGTTATGACATCGGGGTGGGTGGGGGGGGGGGGGGGGGGGGTTTGGGGGGGTGGAGTCCGTAATTCCAAAATTTCACATTCACAGTTTTGTAGGGTTCTAATCGAGCATTGCATTTCGTCCAAGGCGGCTGAGTGGTTCTGAGCACGATCTTCGACCCTCCGCCCCCCCCCCCTCCAATCTCTGTTCAGTCTCCGTCACCCTTTGGTCAGTGCGTTCTAGTTTTGTGGTGGTAAGCTCGGTCATACAAGATCTGAATTCAGATTTGATGTCAGCCATGAATGCTAAAATGGCACTTTTGGTTGCAAGGGTCTCTGTCTTCCGAGGCTTTCTGCGGGGTAGAGACGGGAGGGTCCAGTTTCTTACTTTTGTCAGCCGATAATAACATTGTGGCAATGTCCGGGTTCTTCCTGCATTTTGCTCGTTTAGCCATAGTATTATAAGATGGTCAGGCTGTTGTCCCAGTAGTGATTAGGGGTGATTGGGTGCTGTACGGCTCTATCCACTCAGGGCAATGCAGATTTGCTGGTTTAGGTAGTAGGGTTGCTGGAGGGGAGGTCACTCGCTAAGTCAGGGCGTGGTTGATGGCAGGACGCCTCTTTTAGGCAGCCAGATGAGACGGGGTGGGGGGGGTGAGGGGGTTGATGTGTGGGCCGGGGCGCCCCAGGAGGTGATTCAGAGAGGGGGTAGGAAAGTTGCTGTGTAGGCGAGGCAGAAAGAGGTGTTGATGTTGAATGGCTTTTCCGGGGTTCGTCTGTGTGGGTTTATCTTGCTTTGCTTGGTCAGGGGTCCGGTGGGAGCAGAAGCTCACTTGATGGTTTTAAGGAAGGGCACCACATTGTGTTGGGTTATTAGAGTTCCTGAAGCAGAGCTTGAGCAGGTTCAATTCGCATCACTTGGCCTACTTGTAAGATGCTGATGGGGACGGATGCAGGGAAAGTTCTCTCTCTTTTAGAGGTATGGCAAGTGGGCCGGGGTGCCCCAGGAGGTGATCAAGCAAGGGGTGAGAGGCAGAGCAACCATTTGGGCGAGGTAGGGGAGGGTCTGGGTCCCGAATGGGACTTCCCGGGATCTGCTTGTGCAGGCTGATTTTGCTTTGGCTGGCAAGGGGTTCTGGTGGCAGTGAGGGTCTCCCTGTCGCTTCCACAGCACGCTTTCGTGTTTCGGGTCCCTGGGTCTTCCTGAGTGGGGCATAGGCAGTTTCCACTGCCAGCGGCTGACTAGTCCGCCCGTCGCGTGTAAGTGAAGGCTGGCGTAGGAGGAGGTTCCCTCTCCTTCACCCCCCCCAAATCTGCAGCTTAAGTTCCCCCTCTAGTAAGCCTCAGGTGGACCTCTTTTGTGGGCCGCAGAATCGGACCAAGGTTCCGCGATTGTGTCCCGGGCTGGGAATGCGGGTGGAGTGGGGAAGGGGTGGAGGGTTACCCCGCCTGTGGCACCTTGGGGTGGGCAGGGAGCAACAGAGATGGAAACAAGGCAGATGGTGCAGCCCTGGGGGTGAGCTGGATTCTCCTGGTGTAACGCCGGTAATCCGGATGAGGTTCGAGGGGGTCCACTAAGGTCGCAGGAGAGGACCATCTGCTGGTGTCTGTTGGAGCCGGGGGTCCCCTGGGTCCGGGGCGGCCTCCCAGGCTCCTGCTGTGTGAATCCTTTTGCCTCTTCACGCCACTGGAAGCTCAGTCGGAGCTACTGGACCTGAGGTTGCGTGCCTCTGATTCGGAGCACAGGTGAAGGCAGGGGCGGGAGGGCGCTGCAGGGAGGCTCTGTGTCCCCCCTCATCAGGCGTTCGGCAGAATGGGTCCGTTGGAGCGCTAACGATGTTAGTAGTGATCGGGGGGGGGGGCACACTGTCAAAAACACACCAGTGCGGCTCACCAGAGCTGCGGCTTCATTTTTTCCCCTCTCTCTCGCAGGATTCCTCAGGCTTCACGGTACCGCCCGCCATCTTGGATTACGCGGCGGAGGGGCTGCAGAGTAAATCGGGCTCGAATTCCACCTTCCTCGGGTCTCCGGCTTCTAGGAATACGCCGGCAGGAGCCTCATATCTTCATACGCCGTCGGCAGTGGTCTGATCCTAGAATGTCTCCAGAATCACCCTAAAAGGTGAGCCACAGCGGGCATCCCACGGAGGCCATCAGGAGAGCGACCGTATCATTGGCGCTCCAGGCCACGCCTCTCATGCCCTTTTTAAAAATATGTAGAACAAAAGCAGTAGCACAACACACAGAGGTAGAGGCTGGTTGTACGGAGTCTCAAGCAAACTCTCATATAAGGGGGCTAACCCTTTAATTTTTAAACAATGAGTCTGTAACTCCAAAAAAACGTTTTCTTGTATATCCAAGGGGGAGCTAACTCAAGCCGTCAACATCTTTCCAACACTGGGAAAAAACTTGAACATTACTTCAATGGGTAAAAAAAATACATATTCAAATTTTCATTATACAATTGGTACAAAAGTTTTTTTTAATATAAATTCATGATTCGAGACACATTCAAGAATATACTTTAAAAGGCTAGTGTACTACTAAATGTCCTAGTGGACAAATTGGATTCACGGTAGCAATGTGTAGAACACTTTCAAGAGAGAGCTCATTTGATTTTGGCTCAAACACTAAAGTGGCTTGTGTTGTGCAAATTCACAAGAGACATACCAAATTTCACCACTCATCCACTTCAATCTCATTAATCCCGTTCTCATCCTCAAGTTTTCATATTCATTCAAACATACATAATATTAAACCTGGTTAAAGCCCAACATGTTTCTTTCCTAATACTTTCAGGGTTCAATTCCTCGGAATTTCATCAGGGGCAGCAGAAATTAAGGGTTTTATACAGAAGCAGATTTTTAGTGCTGCATTAGCTAGTCTGACATCATACAATGGCATAAATGGTCCATTGGGGTTTGAGGCTATTTGAATCTTCTGATCCTGGAAGAGGTGTAATGAGTGCTACAAGAGGTATCTTCCCCTTCAAGAAAACGGTAGAGAAATGGAAAATCAATGTCCATTTAGAACTTTAATTTCGTTTAGGATACTGGTTATAACTCCAGATTTAAGAAAAGCTTATCAATAGCTTAGAACGGTTTCAAAGTTAACATCAAGTAGACACATTCCTCCAGTTATAGATCGCAATTGTAAGAAGTGCCACCTATCTCCAATTTGCAGGCATTGGATGATATACCTCTCAATAGTTATTGGCACTGGAGTCATTTGCCAAATAGTAAGAAGGAAATCGTAAACCCTACCCATTGGTGTGGAATGGATTCATTAAAAACAATGACTAGCAGAGCATGAACAACCGTATATTAGTGTTATTGGCGCTTCCGAAGTTACAACTCCTAGTACTAATTACCATAAGGTGACTATAGGAGAGAACCCGAAACCGGCTTAGCCAGGTAGGGTTCATATTGTGCGAGTTGCTAATCCGCTAGTATATCTAACTATGGAAGGGTCATATTTATATATGGTGATTTCGCCATTCCCTCCTTGATGGGGAGGGATCTCTTAGGAGAAGTAAAACCGTAGTCAGTCGTGCCGAGCTTGGCTCAGTTGTTCCTCCGCGGTTAATCCTTTCTAAACAAGTTCTCGACGAAGGATTTTCTATAATGTCGTCCTGCCCGAGAAGGTAAACAGAGGAAACCGGCATAAGGCTAAACTTTTCCCAAATTTATGGGCAGAAATATTTTAGGCGTAGAGTGCCGATCGTGAAATTACCTTATTGGGTAGTTAATAGTTCTTATCTCGGGATAATTAGGTGTGGGAAAACATCTCACAATGTTAGGTCTCTAGTGTAGTTGTCCTCATGTTAGCAGGTTTGCCTCACTCCCCATCTAATGTTGCTGAACAAGAGAAAACCCAATGGAGAGCAGAATATTATCAAAGAAAGGCTAAAGTTCATCTCTTGGCCCGATTAGGGGGAAGCAGAGAGCAGAGGGAGAGTGAAGAAGAGGAAAGTGCCGAAGGGTTCATCAACATTGGTTGGTCTATCTCAATTTATCATGCCTTAGAAATCGGACATTGTGTGTGTCATGACCATTATGACCAGGTACATCGGTTTACACCAAAAATGCTTACCAGAGCGATGGCATTAGGCCTGTGTGCTCTTAATACACTGGTGACACTGTATGTGGCAAGACAACACCGTTGGAGGTTATTCACGCTTTCTAAAATCCAATTCTATGGAGCTATCCAGGGGTGTCCTTTAATGATCACGTGTCCCTCTGTATCGGCCACTGTTGCGGTAAATCGCGTTGAGGCGTTCACGGACCCTAAAGAGAGTGGAGCGCAGAGCAGGTCATGATTAGGGATGTGGGTTTTAACTGGATTCTAGATGGGTGGCACACTGCCGGCGGCGATTAAACTTGTCTAAGCATAGAAATGCCATGAGTTCTTTAGTCACTTTGGAACAAAAGCAGTAGACCAAGAAGCAATCAGGTCAAAAAGGACTGGCAGAATCTCTGCCCAGAACTCAGGACTTCGTTTGAATAACAAACTGTACAATTTATTTGGACCAAGGGTCCTTGAGCTGATATTTCTTGCAATCTCCTCAATCTCACTAAAATCAATAGGAAGAACCCAATAATTTTCTGTGTTCTCACTACACCAATTCCCATTCCCAGTTATACCACTAGGCTGGGCAAAGAGGCATGTAAAACGAGAAATCAAGGTCGATTCTAAAGTAGGATTTAATAAGCTAACCGATTCAGTTGTATTCATGTCATTAAATATCTGCCAGACGGTCCGTGAGTTTTTATTGGGCAAAATAGAAAGCATATGTTCTGCTTCACGTTGACACCTCAAAAATCGATGACCCTTAAGCAAGTTTTTATGTCGGGTTAGCTTCTAATATTCTTCGTATTTTTTTTTTCTTTTTCTTTTCAAACCTGAAAGCTTGGAGGATCTCTTTGTTGCTCTAATTGTTGCCGTCAAAATCTTTCTTCAGCCAACTACCTCCCCATCATAAATATGCAGATGTTTCCTTCCAAAGTTTTTGTTGGTTGTTTTATGCATCGGCACACTTTGCTCAATTAAGGAGATCACCTATTCCTCGAATTTTTCCACTGAAAAGCAGGAGAGAAGAATGGCACAGGAGTTGGTTATCACAAATGTGGCAAAAGTGGAGTTAGCTCTTCTCACTGATAAAGAATTCCATATAACTCTATTTCCAGCCTGATTCACTCTCAAATCCTTGGTTATGGTTCCGGTTTCTTTACCAGTGAGATGCCCCATCACAAACTTTGCAGATAATGTGCAGTCGTCGCTAAATTCTGTCGGGCTGATATTTAGGCTATGGCATCTATCAAAAAGACTTTGGCTAACAAAGATGCAATCCAATGTTTGACACGAGGCATTAAACCATGTATAATGGCTCAGAACATCCCCACTGACTGCTCCATTTAGCAATACCAGGCCAATCCCAATAAGCGCTTTAGACTAGATATGGCCCATATAAGCTTTTCCAACTTTCTTTCTGTCTCTTAATGATACCAAAGGAGACATGCATGCAGCATCGAGGTCACCTGAGAAGAGTATTTCTCCTCTCTCCCAGATGGCCAACCAATAATGCATTCCAAGATTTCTTCTAGGAAGTCACCAATGTTGCCCACCCCTACATGCCAATATATGTTTATGACGAGAACCTCAATTATGGAATCAAGAGCCACTCGAACAAAAGAGATGTCAACTTGAGCAATTATAGATAAAATGCTTGAAGATTTAACCAGTGTCAAGAGTCCACCATATGGTCGTCCTGTTGAACCCTTTAAAGTAGGTTGCCATACCCATCAATCAATTGAGCATTAATAAGCCATGTTTTTGAAGATTTATTACCATGTTCAGTTTGAATAGTAGATTTACTGCTGGATTTGTAAACAGATGAACATGGCCCAGCGTATTCCCTGATAAAAATGACATTTTAAATCGCTTGGTGTTGCAGAGGCCCTTCCCCGGAACTCCCATTTTAATTTTTGTGAATTTGTATTTGGAGCCCAAGTTTTCTGAAATGTGTCCTCCGCTTCAGTGTCTGATTCTTTTCCATTCCTGGTTTACAGCAGAAAGAGAGAGTATTTCAGTTTGAATGTTTTCTGAGCATTCACCAGTTATGATTTTGACCATGTTGACTGTGTTGTGCATGTGTTTTGAAGTGTCCTGGTAGTTTGAGTTTCTGTGAAGTTAGGAATGTTCTGCCGCTGTGGTTACTCATGTATAGTGCATGCATTTTATTTTTTGTTCCACACGATGATTTTCATTTTTTTTATTGTGCTTATAGTTTACAAATAAACCTTTT
Organism: Ambystoma mexicanum; assembly: GCF_040938575.1. Taxonomy (NCBI): domain Eukaryota; kingdom Metazoa; phylum Chordata; class Amphibia; order Caudata; family Ambystomatidae; genus Ambystoma; species Ambystoma mexicanum. Next base: position 222,615,327 of record NC_090939.1, on the reverse strand, counting down.
ACACATTTAATCTAAATTACAAAAGTACATAATAGAAAAGTACTTAAATATTCAATACTTTTTCAATAAATAGGCCATATCTTTTAAAAGAACAAAAAAGATATATATAGCTAAAATCCAAATCAGTCACATTGCAAAGTGCATGTGCATATTCAAATCTCATTTGCGAGTCTTCTAAATCTTACGAAAGACTTAAATTGATAGCATTTAAAAACCTCAGTAATGAGCGAAAAAAGTAATTCATTCCCACATATGATAGGTTGCCAGAAGGCGTGCATGTTAACACGGGCAATATCAAAATTTTTAATAAAATGGACATCTTGTAGGTTAGGGTATTTGATTAAGAGATTGACCAAATTCTACAAAGCACCCAGTTCATTACTATTTATTTATAAAGTGGTCAGTTTAACGTGTTACATACATTCACATGCATTTCACATTACCGTGCCATACAATATATACATATCAATCACATAAACACTAATATCACTAAAAGTAAATGCCCATAGTGTAAAATAAATAAACATAGAACTATAAGCTTTCCATCAGTCAATTAATTCACTCTAAAACCTTAAAATTACAAAATTAAAACTTTGTGGGAAACCACCATCCAAACCCTGTGCAAAGCCAAATTCAATGACCTGTTTCGAGTATTAGTACAAACCAACCAGGAGAACAGTTGTCCCCCATGGACCGAACTAACCTGGGGTTGTTTATCTTCATCGGCATACATGGAGCTATGTTGCGCTTCTGTTGCAATGGCTCCCTCTTCCCCATTCATTCTAACTGGCTAAAATCCTTGCCTGCCTGGGCCTTGATTTTGGGGGCAGACCCAGAGCCTGGGCCACTGTGATTGGTAGCTTCTGCTTCTTTTCACATGTAAACCTGACTTTGTAATCGTACAAAATATTTCCCTTTGTCTAGTACTGCCCTTGCATCTAGACCCCCATTACTTTCCATGTTGGAACTGTGAATAACTATGCAAACTACCGCTCTGTAGGCAAACTTTCCTCAAACATTGGTGCACTCCATTCCCAAGATACGGTGTGCACTCAGTAATCTTAGTATTGAGTTTTGGTGTATATAACATATAACATTATAAGGCCAATGTTATCTTTGCTATCCTATTTTCCCTTTGGTTTCGGCTATTGCTAGTCTTTCTATTGAAAGTGTGAGTTCTAAAGTGTGGGGCAGTGTGACATTTCAGGATTCAAAGTGTGATTTGTATAGTTCTATATTCCTTCAGCTACCTTTTTAGTATATGTGAATGAATGTATATGTGTTGCGAAATACACTATTTTGTGCCTACCTGTGTGGACGGTCTCTTGCTTGATCAGCGTTTGAACAATACACCAAGCCCATATTCTCCTTCATCTCACCCGAGTTGCTTGTCCTTGTGAACAAGAGTTTGCAAGCCCTCAAACATTTGCTTCCCAGAACCTTATGTCACTAGGGGTTCAGAATAATCCACATTCTGTGTTTCTATATATTAGCTCTCCATTTAGGATTGGTTTTGGATACTTTCACACAGAACTCGATGTACATTTTTTTTTTAACTTTCCTTAAAAAGGGATCCTTCTTTGATATTTAGTTGACTGTTTTTTTTCAGGGATGTGCTGATTTCTCTTAAGTGGGGAGGAAGTCATTCTGTAATCTAATCGTGCTTTTCACTGTACAGTGGTGAAAATTGTAGTAATTTCTGCTTGATTCGATTTTAATGATTATTTTAAATAGGCACACTTTGACGGGACACGTGCTATGGAATGGGTGAAAAGCACGGGCAATGTAGAAGCAATTAAGAAGATAGAGATGCTTGGAGATAGAGCTTGGCCGTCTCTACAAGTCTTCTTTACTGAATGTAAGTATTACGTTGTTTGCCTTTTCTCTTCTTGAAAACTGTTTTCTTCTGATCCTCTGCATCAATACTTTAAACTCAACATTCTGATCCTCCTCAGTAGTAAAGACCTTGCAAAGATGAATATGAACAAAGCACTGTCCTACAAGAAATTAAGCACATTAGCGGTGGCTGCAGCACCTCTGCAAACGATTTTTAGTCTCTGGATCGCTGTCAAAAAGATTCCAGGGTGCAGGAGAAAGGCAGTTATTCTCGCACCACAAAAGGATAATTGCATAGGGTGTTTTGCACGATTCAAGACCACACCACTTCTCTAGGGGAAGACCACTACAGTTGGTATTTTCTGACGGATTGACCTTCAGAATGAATCATGTGAGAAATATGAATGACTTATCTAATAATTGGAATTTTGGAAGGCAGTGCTTACTAGTAGCTTCAGCGAATGATAGGCTCGAGCTGTAAGGTGAAGAAGTGGAGGTTGATGTGAGAAAATGCAATTTATTTTGTGTGCCAAACTGTCTGATTTCATTGTTCTATTGGCAACTAATTCATTGTGTAAGGTTCTGCATTCAGGAATGTGAGTAAGATGATCAGCCTTGGAACAATAGAGTGCAAACAGCATTGCATTGTAAAAAGCGACCCAATCTCACCCATTATGTTTGTATTGCTCTTTTGGCCCCGTGGATCATCTAGATTGTTTTGAGCTTCAAATTGCTTTAACTCCCTACCAGCTATGTGCTCAAGGTAAGGTGTTGGAAGTCTCTCATGTAACCATCTTCTATGCAAAATTCAAGAGTGACCATGATGTGTTTGAATTATTTATAAGGGAGTGCCCATTCTCCTGTGGTGCCATTTACCACTCACCTATGCACCCTCATCCATCACTCAGTCACTATTGTTTGTTCTCACTCTTGTTTGCACTCACCCACTGACTCTTGCTCACACTCAACCTCTATCACTTTCCCTGTTGCATGCTCTCTCACATGAGTGGGTACTTGGAAGTGATGACTCCCTTTCACTCAAGTCCCAGCTTAAAAAAAAAACAGCCCTCAAACACAGTAACTCACTGGTGGCCCAGTAATGAGTGCATGTGGAGGGTATGGAGAATGATGTTGGATGTGACCGACTCGATGGTGGGCTCTGCATTTTATGTACAAAGTTAGATTGACCTTCAGAGACTAGTGCCCCCTCTGATAAGAAATATGGTTTCCTCGTTGGTATAGGGATCACAGAACAGAACCCCACACTGCATCTGACAAGTGGGTGTCTGGGAATGATAGTAATAATGCATCTCTCCTTCATGCACCTCAGATTGGCTTTTGAGTTTGTAAATGGACAAGGAAATAATTGTCTAGCTGGGGGTGGCAGCAATTACATTGGGCGGCATATGGAATTGTCTCTTCTGCTGACATTAATACGTTTACCAGCCCCATCTCTTACTGCCTTGCTGTGCAAGAGTTGCATTAGCACCATTACTTTTTCATTTGCAGATTTTCAGCTTTGCTGTACGGAATTCACCAAACCATTTCCATCCAAGCAGAGTGAATGGCCGTGCTGCGTATTGGCACACTTATTATTTAATCAATAAATCGGTGTTCTGGATGTTTTCCTTTGTGCCCTTAGTGACTCGTCCATCTCGGTCAATGCTGCTTTATGCACTATGCAGTAGCAACGGATCAGGCACTGAGGGCACAATTAGCACACATTGTCAAACACTGTTAAGGTGCAGGAAGGGTTTTAATCAATGCCCCCATTCCATAATCGTGGTGGTATGTTAAAATGTTATAATCTTTTATTTTGTCTTTACCATAAAGTTTGCAAATATGATACACAATAAAATATACATTATCCATCATAAAACTAGCAATCATACACAAACATTTAAAAATGTCACACACAACACAAGTGGGGGCTAAATACTTCATTGAACGAACTATGCAGTTTTCATCCCTTATTTTCAGCAGCCTATTTTTTTTATTTTTTATTTATTAAGCATATAGAGTAAATAAATACAAACATTTGCTTATTTCGCTCACTTACAAGGCCAAACCATATCTTGGAGTCTTCCTTGTATTTCTATGGCAATTCCTCCCATACTTGCCAATTTTTAATTGTTTATTCAAGTCTTCTTTGGTTTGGCCTGAGTATAGGCATATATCGGAGATTATGCTTTTGCCTTCGTCATGAGATCCTTTTCTATTTCACTGTGTGATTCCTGTTTGTTTTCCAATTTGACCATCATCATTTGTAGGAAAATTCCAAGAGCTCTCGTGGTTTTCTGATTTGGGTTGTCGTACAAGGTTTCCCACCATAAATCGGAATCCAGCCCACACGTCGGAGTTAATGCTGGATGTAAGAATAGATCTCTTGCTAATCTTAGTTCAGGACAAAACATTATTAGGTGTTTTAAAGATTCCACTTCCTGCTCACAGAGCCGGCATATGTTATCACTTACTGTGCCGTATTTTTTCAAATTTGTTTTTGTTCTTAGGATATTTAATCTAAATCGCAGGATTAGATCCCTATGAATAGGATTCCCACTCTTTTTCAAATAACCAGGTAGAGTTTTTGGTACTGATCTGAGATTATTTGAGAGCGTGTGAGATTTGGAATTGGCGCGAGCAGTTTCTGTTTTATCCCAGTCAGCACACAGTAACGCAATCTTCACCCTTTTAGGGTTATTGCATAATGTGTCCTCAGAAATATTTAAGTTCTGTAAAAGATCTTTACATTTTTCTTTCCAGCTAGACAGTGGCCAGAATTGCGCTTTTATGTTTTCATCCTTTAAGATTTCATTTTGAGGTGGACAATCTTTGATTAGTGTCTTTCTAAATGTTAATAGGGCTTTCCATATGATTGTGGCCTGCAGGGAGTACAAGCCCAATTCATGTCGTATTATGATCATTGGGACACATTGAGGTAGTCTCATTAGTCTTCTCCAGAATGTAGCTTCGACCTTGCCCCAAGTTTCTGATGGTATTCTGAGTGCTGTATCTCCAGCATAAGCAACAGACGGAATAACTTTTGTGTTATAAAAGTCAACTGTTGGTTGAATCGAAAACTTTCCGAATTTGTGTTTCAATATAAGCGCTTGTGCCGTTGACTCATTTTACGCAATATGTGCTCTATCCACGGTTGGTCGTTCCAGTCTGCACTTATTATTGCTCCCAGGTATTTTGCGCTCGTTGTTATTGGAATAACTTTGTTCCCGACATACCATTTGAAAGACTTTTTCTCTCTGACTCTTGATGTTTTCATTATTAGGATTTCAGATTTTTCAGGATTTATTTCTTGATTATTTTCTTTGACATATGTTTCTAGGGCCTCCAATTTTTTCTGCAAACCGATTGGGGTCTTATCCAAGATGATCAAATCATCTGCATACAACAGATGACCCACTGGTAAGGTGCCTATTTTAGGCGAACAGCCTCTCGGAATGACAAGCCGGTCCTTTATCTCCAGAATGTAAAAGTTATAAAGGATCGCTGCCATAGGGCACCCTTGCTTTAGGCCTCTTGTTGTCGGGATCGGTTTGGTTAGGTTACCTTTTTGATTTAACCTTACTTGAATGCATGTGTCAGTATGCATGGCTTTAATAGCGGCAACGAGATCTTCAGGGCATCCCCTTTGCTTTAGCTTTTTCCACAGGATTTGTCTATCCACTTTCTCAAAAGCGGCGGCCATGTCTATGCACGCCAGGTAAAGTTTCTGTTTTTCACAGATAGTTTTAGCCTTTAATAGATTGAGTATGAGCAAATTTAGCCCGCAGTCAACTTTTTCAACAAACCCTGTCTGCCGTTGGTCGTAATTTCTTGAGTGTATGTTCCATTCCTTTAATCTATTTAAGAGGATACCTGCAAATATTTTACCTATTACGTCCAACAAAGATATTGGTCGATAATTCTCAGGCTTGCATCTATCTCCCTTTTTGTGAATGGGAATAATAATCGCTTTAGTCCAAGATTCCGGTATTTGTTTAGTTTTGATGATTCGTTTAAACAGTACGTAGCACATGTCGGCCCACACTTCAGGTGCTTGTTTTAATATGGCGTTTGTTAGGCCATCGGGCCCAGGTGCCCGCGAACTGCTTGCCTTGTTGATCAGTACCATAATTTCCGACTTCTCGAATGGTATATTCCATGGAGTCTTATCCATGATTATTTGCATCTGAGCATCTTCTCGCATCTCCTGGCTATAAGCTTTTTGGAAATATTGGGTCCATTTTTCTTCGTGAATCAGGTTTATCTGTTCTGTTCCTTGTAGTACGCTTGTTTGATTCATTAGAGCCCACATGAATTTAGCGTTTTTATTGGCGGTAGCTGATAGCATCTCTTCAGAGTCTCTTTGAAACAGTAAGGCCCTGTGAGATTTAGCCCAATTACGATAGGCTTTTTTTAACGTTGCCCTTTCTTCACATGCCCCCTCGGTGTTCAGTTTGTTTAGAGCTCTTAGCTTTGTTGCTAGCTTTGATTTTCTTTCAGCCAGTTCAGAGTTATATTTATGTAGTCGTGGAGTTTTTGGCTGTATCTTGTAGCCTGATTTCACTCTGAAGGTGGAAAGACATGATTCGTATTCAACTCCCATGTTTGTTGTTGATTTCCAGCATTCTATGGTTTTAAGTTTCGATGTCATTTTTGGTGCTATTCGTAATCTGTTAAGGCCATTGTTCATTTCAACCTTGTGAGGCCAGTTTTTTTGGTAGGCCGATGCACTTTCCTGAGGTTTGATTGTTAGTACACACGTAAGGAGAAGTATTTTGTGATCGCTTTTGCTTGTTGGAATTATATTCAGCGAAGAGATAGTTTTGAACGTTTCTCTATCCACAAAGAAATAGTCAAGAGTTGCGTTTTGATTATATGAAGACCATGTGACTGCTCCTTGTCGGTCGCCGTTCACATTTCCATTTACCTGCAAAAGGTCTCGACTATTCATCTCCGCTAACCATCTTTTCGTACGCGTTGCTCTCTGTTGTGAGACTCCTCTTTGTTCGATATGAGACTTCTTTATACAGTCTATATTAAGGTCACCACAAATGATTAATGTGGGTTTCTCAAATTCGGCTCTCAGCTCGTCAATGTGTTGAAGCACAGTTCCTAGGAACTTCTCTCCATCCTTAGCTTTAAGATTCCAATAAAGATTAATAATAATTTGATAATGCTTCTTGGATTGATGAAAGCCTCCATTATGCTCTTGAATTATGGTTATTTGTATAAGTGGTGAGGGAGTCATGACCCGGAAATTGTTTCCTTTATATTCGTTTTTTATCACTGTCAACAGACCTGCGGAAGGTCTCCCTTTCAGACCTTTATATCCTTTGTTAAGGAAACATGTGGACCCCCCCATGACTGGGGGTTCCAAAAGCCAGCATTCTTGGATGCAAATAATATCTGACTTTAGTAATTCCTTATTCAGATGATCCAGCAGATGTCGATGCCCACGAGTGTTCCATGACACTATTCGCAGGTTATTTGAGACGTCTTCGCAGTCGATCTAAAGGTTGTTTTTTGTGGATAATGTTCCAGCGAGCCAATTCCAGGATTTAGTTGTGTCGATTTTTGTCACAAGTGCTGCTTCGCTACCAGCTAAAGGACTCAACGCCTTGCATCCTAAGTTTCCTTTTATTCTCATTCTGAGAGCGGTGGGTCCTCGCAAAATTGTTGGAGAGAACCTTATTGGTTTTGCATTCAAATCATCTGTTGACAGGGCGGCCCTTGATGGAGAATGGCTCGGGGTCCGTGGCAAATTATGCAACTGTTTTGGTCCTTGTTCTTGGTTTTTAGATTCTACCGATTTGATGTCGAAGCCAAGGGATCTGAGTGCATCAGCAGCTGACCAAATAAGATTCATAATTGCTTTTGAAAACAGATGGAGGCAAATTCGATCGGTTTCGTCTTCTTTAGGAAAAGCCACTATCTTGATGTCTTTAGGCTCAATGACTCGTAGTTGTGGTACGTTGTGCAAAAGTCTCATAAGATTTGATCTATTTAGGATCAGACCATCTCTAGCTTTCAACACTCGTTCGACTATGAGTTTATGGCCTTTCTTCTCCATTTTACCTCGCTTTTCCGTGGACGTATTGGCTCGGAGTCGATCACTTTGTTTTTTTGTTTCTTTCCTTATGGATTCTCGTCGAGGCAGATCTTTCTTTTTCTGATTCTCCTGATTTGAATGGTCCAGCATAGCGTCCAGTAATTGTTGTTGTCTCATTTCATTTATGCTTTTGCGTTCCAGCAAATCTCTTTTTTCCTGTAAAGTTTTAAATGCTGGTGATTGAGTCTCGCTGTGATTTAGTTCCTCGTTCTCGTCGTCCTTTTGGTCGGCGTTCACTGTGCCTTCTTGACTGGCAGAGTCTGCAGATCTATCGCACTCGTGGACCGAGAGTTGCAGGAGGGCTTCTATGTCTTCGCTAGTATTGGATTCGTCTTCATCTGTGTCTACAGTTATCGATTCTGGGACGAATTCTCGATTTTTATAGTTTTGGCATTTTTGTGAGCCGTTTAGTTGGAAACTTCTTTCCACATTATGCGGCACGGTTCCAATAGGTTTCAAATGACGAATGAAGTAACGGGTTCCTTCTGCCGAGGTGTGTTTTGGCAGTGGTAGATTTTTTAACTTCTTAGCTGTTTTCCCCAAAGCAATTTCCTTTTTTTTGGAGAATTTCACAGCAGTTTGTTTGGGTTGGCCACCCGTTTCCTTTTCCTTTGATGCAAGTGGACTTTCTGTAGCGAATAAAGGAAATAGAACTTTATTTTTATCTACCTTAGGACAGTTATCAACATGGCCTGTCGATGGATTTATTATCAAATCCTGTATATCCGATTGTGCAGCAGGACCAGCTTCGGAGGCATTCACGGGTTTTTCTTTGCAGACGATGTTTTGTTGTCCCGTTGATGACTCCGGCCTCACTTGTTCTGGTTGACTGTCAATGACCGCTGTTTTATCTGTCTTATTATCAAATTCGTTCGCATAACTCCATGCGTTTTCTGTGGATGTACATTTTTCCATAGCTTGGCCTTGATACTTAAATACATCCGGTTTCATCATTGTTATGGTATCACTAAAACAGTGGAGAAACGCCTTCTTATCTTCTCTGGCATCTTCCATCAGATTGATAAGAGTTTTGAAAATGACATGTTCTGTTTCTTCCTCTCTTGCTCTCCTTTCTTTAATAGTAGCAATATACGATTCTATGTATATTAATTTGGATTGAATTAGAGCCAAAAGCGTTGATTGATCCTTGTAGTTTTCGTAAAGTACTTCATATAATTTGAGGAACGGTGCCATGGTTGTCATCATAGATCCCACTGCAGCTTGCAGGTTAGCGCAGGCTTCTGCATTTGCTTTTAGTATTGCTGGTGCAATTTTATCATAAGCAATCTCTGCCTGGCTGCGCTTTAAAGGCGCTTTAGCAGGCGAAGTATCATTTTCTTCATCTGTACTTTCAATTATGGTTGGCTCGATGTCACTGTCCTTTCTTTTCGTTTGACCTACTTGTTTCTGCGAACTGTTATTTGCTGTGGCTGAAAACAGCAATTCATTGTAAAACTCTTTAATTTGGCTTGGCTGCGTCAATACAGATTTAGATTTTATTTCTGGGGCTGTTTTGAAGTTAGCTGGAGTTATTACTTCTTCTCCCAAACCTCGGTTCGATCTATTCGGGTGAGGAGTTGTGGTTTTTATTGGGCTGGTAAACACCGCCAAGGCCTCAGCTTCTGAAGTTGAAGTGATTGGTGTTTGTCCATTATGTGCTTCTTGTGGCTTCGAGGAGCAGTCTTGACTAAGGACTGATCCGGCTGCAGTTTGCGGTAGCTCTGTGCGAGCAGGATTGCATGGACTGTGATTCTCTAGAATAGGACTCCTCCGGTCTCCATCATTTACTGATATCTGATTCGTTACGCTTGCAACTGGTTCTCCAGTTCCAGTCGCTTGAAGTAATTCTTGATCAGTGACTTCTAGTTCAGCTGTCATTGAACATTGCTCCCCGGTGATACCGGGGGCTACTTTTGTTGCGGTTCCAAAATATTTTTTATTAAAGTGCCATCTAATTGATTTTATGTCCGAGAGAGAATTTGCTCTTGCTTTACTCTTTTGTGTAAGATTTTGAGTGTAGCTTTTATTTACTCTGAGTGCGTCCTTTTTTGCGGCTAGTGGGCTTGTTGATTTAATGCTTTTGCACATGGTTGATTTTGATGGTGGCTTTAAGCTGCAGTTTTGGTTGTCCTTTTTGAATCAAGGGCTCTGCAAAGGTCAGGGGGTCGTGGACTTTTTGAGAAAGAGCTAAACTTTGTTTTTTAATGGAAGAAGAACGGGGGTTCGGGGAATGTTCATGGTCGTTCCAGAGGTCGCCCATGGCATCCACATATGCAGGAGAAATTGGGCTTTCACATAACTCTTCAATTCCTTTATTTAGCTGTGATTGTTGAAACGTAAAGAAGGCCTCTTCACGTGGTGCGCGGAAAGCAAATTTTCCCACGCTCCCTGGCTCTTCGACTCCTACGAAAGTTTGTGTCTCGTCCCCTTCCATTTGGGACGCCGCTGGGGCCGTATCTCCAATCCGCGGTAGGATTATCATCCATACGCACAGCCATTCTGGCCACGCCCCTTCCCTCTCTCTCCATCGCGTCGCTGCCCCCAGCGAGCCCACCCACCGGCCCCAGAGAACCCCCCGACACACCGGCCGTGCCCCCAAAGGCATCCCCACCCACCCCCCCCCCCGGCGAGCGAGCCACTCCAGACTCAACGAGCCGCACGGCAGCCACGGGTAAGGGGAGGCACCTCGTAGGGGAGGAGGCCTTGAGGGCTTTCAAAACTGGGGAACAGGTTATTTGGCACGTACCTTTTGTTCCATTGACCGCAGTTTCCATATTGGGAGAAGCCGCCACCCGCAGGGAACCTGTTTCCAACAGGCCAACTGCGGAGGCGGAGATAGCATCCTCTAACTCTCTATTATGCTCAACGCTGGCGCGTTGGGGACCATTGCATGATGGCATGCCAGTGACATGTTCATTCCGAGTGTTGTTTTTGTCAATCTGTGTTTCGTCAACAAGCACAGGGCATGGCTCCTCAACTACCCCATGCAAGGCATCGGTCATTTTTGAGCGGCTCCGTGTATGAGGTGCTTGTTTCTTTGGGTGGTTTATTGCAGTTTGTCTTATGTCCATGGCGCCTTCTGCGCCCTCTCTGCAAACAATCTGCTAACACTCCGCGGACGCTCCGCGTCTAGAGTGGAGCTTATGTTCAGGCACCACCTCCAGGCACCACCTCCAGGCAGTAGAAAGAGAAAAGTTACTCAGGGTCCAGCAGGGTAGCTTCCAGGCACAGGCACCAAACACTCTGCTAACACTCCGCCTATAGGCCGCAGCAACAGTCCTCGTTTGCCACTGAACCAATAACTGTCTTAAATAAAGTCTCCTTATCGAGATACATAGGGGGCAAATACAAATAAAGTGCATAGCATCTTCCACCAAGGTGGTAAAGAATGGACATTTATCTAGGGAATCTTTCTTCCAATGTGCAACAAAGTAATGACCTGGAAGAATTCCTAATCTAAACTTTAACATTCAAGTCTTCTCGATCCTTTTACAAGGTAGATCTAGATAAGATTCCTATACAAAAACACTTTCCAACTCTAAAAATTCAAGCACCCCCCCTTCGATGATTTGCATATCTCTTTTAAAAACCATATGTCATACGCCTCCCTCAAAACAAGTTTATAATCATGTCCCAACAACAGGGGTCATTCCACAGCTGAGGAAGGTCCAGCAATATGGCCATATTTTTAATAAATTGAAACCATGGAGACCTGTTGCACCATTCTGATGCAGTAGGTCACTCATTCCCTCCCGGTATACTACAAGTTCACTTGTATGCCGTATTCACCACAATTATAATGGTGGTCGCAACTTTATCAGATACTCCAGCCCAAACCATCCCAACTCAAGTTTGATCGGTACATCCTGAGCGCTATTGGCAAAAGTTAAGGGGCATCTTTAGTAATTTATTTTCCTGTGAGTATCTGAATATCCTCACAATTCTGCTGCAAATAACGCAGCAGGGACAGACTACATTCTATACGTTTCCATGGTGGTATGTCAAAACATTAGATCAGTAAAAAGCTGTTGCGTGTAAGGGAGCTGTAATGGTGACAGTTGAAAGCTATAATCACTTGGGTGTAATTTTTTCGGACACATTGAGGTAGTCCCAGTACGTTAATAAGCAAAAGGCTACATGGATTAAACAAGCGTACTCCACTTTGTTTTGATTCACTAAATCCATGAGTAGTCCTGCTATGAAAGCAATGTTGATGCTTTACCGGGCCAAAGATATAGAAACTGTTGCATGGGGAACATATTCATGTGGATGTGCCTGCTAGTAGAGATAGTAACTCAGTGTTGCGTCTCTCGCAGACAACCTCTACCCTCTTTATGCAGAGCCTGGTGTAGGTCATCTTGCAGATTGTGTATCCCTGAAACCTTTGCTTTTACAGTCTTCCATTTGGATATATATTGAGGCAACACTTGTGAGGAACATTCTGAGGGATCGGAGTCTAGAATCTACTAGCGCGTCTAAGATCTATCAAGTCCTATTTTTGGTGCCAGTGCTCTTGGCATTATAACCCCGAATCCCTTGTCTGTAAATCTAAAGGAAGTCTGACTTTCATCCCCTTTGGCAATCCGAGAGTTGAGGGAAATGGTAAAGCCCTAATTTTGGCTTTTACGTATGCACTCAACCGCTGGCCCTGTCCTCTGCTTATTGTCGGTTAAGAACGTGTATTCACCCTCCCCTTTTTAAAATCCGAAATAACACGGTCCCTATAAATGCTGCAACGTCCAAATGAAACTTAACAAATTTGAGTTGCCACTGGGAGCCCGACATAGTGGAGGACTTATTGCATTTCATGTTTTCTGCCTGTTTAACTCTTCGAGGCAGAAGGCACTTGTCTCGGCTTTTAGATGCACCTACTTTGGTCACTGTAGAGTGGAATTAATATATGTTCAGATTCAATACAAATTTGTTTGTTACGCCGGGGAGAGGTACTTGTTGGATGCTTTAAAAATTGGAGGAAACTATCTGACCTCTTAGGATGTGCATAGTTTTAGGAACTTTCCCTAGATTATATGGTGATATGGCTTAAAAGAACTGCTTCATGAATTATTGTATTTATTTGTAACTGATCTTATTTTTTTTTTAAGAATGTTACAAGGATTTAGGTAATTTTGTGTGTTTTTCTCATCTCGTATTCCTTTTTTTTAATTGTGCGTATACAACAAAGTGGTTTGTGTATGTAACATTCATGGTTAAATGACATATATTTTTGCGATATAAAGTGAAATTGAATACCAGGTCAGCAATCGGCAAGGGAAGGGAAGGGAAGTGTGGATGGCTCACATCAGACTTCCTTTACACATTCTTTTTGGTTCATTTACATTTTTATGAGTAACGCAGATCCTCTGGGTTAATATCTTTAAATCAAGCGTTGTGCATATTGGGACAGCAAAAGATTGACCTCGCTCAATTTGGATTGTGGGTGAAAAGCTGATATGACCTGCTTGCCTGTCCAAATGTCTAGCGGATTACAGTTTGGAAAAAAATCTATACATGCCGCAGTCCATTTTATGAAAGGCAAATGCTACTGTGCATTGACCTAACTTTCAAAACCTCCCTACAACCGAGTTCGGTTCGCAATGGCAGCTTGCAAATATTTATTTTTTCATTGGAGGGTTTTAAGCTTTTCTCATAAATCTGTGGCCGTGACCAAGTGGGGTTCCCAATCCAATGAGGGGTGGTTTGATAGGTTCTCCTCGCAGGAAACTTTAAAATATTGCATTATAACCGTGCATTTTAGAGTTCAAAACTATACAATTTACTATCAGTTTTGTAGATTAACCTATTAAAAAATCCTATATCTCCTTGGTCCCAAGCACTACACAGGGGCATTTTCATGACACCTTTGCCCACAGTTTATGCAAGTATTCGGTCAGGGTAAGAAGAAATTTTCATGATGTTCGTGCCCCATAATGCCACTATTGCCATTGTAAGAAGACCTGTTCATTATGTCTGTGCCAGTATTGGCGAGTATCTCCATTTAGCACAGGGCCGGTAAAGCCATTGTAAGAAAACATACATGCTGACTGAGCCAATATGTGCTAGTATCCCCATGCAAGACCACCCTCCTGTTTGCTTTGCCCCTAAGTTAATGTTAAAGGTATTTGTACCGCACACCGTTTCCAACGGAATTCGTCCCCAGGCGCTCTGGTGGATCTGCAAACTAAAAAGGAGCGGTCAGGGTTAGTAGGGTGAAGTGGGAGAAGAGAAGTGAGAACATTGGTGTCCTGTTACCAGCTTCAGTTTGCGCTGAGCTTAGGTGCGATTATTGGATCAATGTTGGTGCGAGTTATGTGTTTGTTGTTCCGGTGTGGTGAAGTACGTGCGGTTTGCTGTGCAGAGAATTGGTCGTGTGGGTTTGTGGGAGAGATGTATGGGGAAAGCTGAGTTTTGGGGTTAGTGGGTTTTTGCCACTTAGTTTATGCATTTCTTTGTTCCACGTCCGATTGTCCTATGGAGTTGGTATTGTAGTTTGTCCGTCTAGTTGTTAGGTGTGATCGGGTGGCAAGTTTCCATCTGAGCTATTGCTGAGGTTTGTGTACCAGGTTGAGGCACGCATTGTCCCCCGCTCTGGTATTGGTGCTGTATATTTTACATTCATATGCTCCATTTCTACCCACTTCCCTGTCGGTGATCCTTAGCTGCCTATGTTTGCTCTGTTGACTAGAGGTGTGTTGACATGTCATCCTTATTCTTCCCTCCCTATCTCTCAATATTCATTCCTTAGTGTGATCCCGACTTACCTATGTTTCATTTTGGTATAGTGATGTGCTGTAAATTGTTCTTCTCCTTCCCGCTGTTTATGAAAGCTCGCTTGGGGAGATATGGAGAATCGGTTCCCTTTCAGAATTTTTCCAGGTTTTGAGTAGTTTTCTAAATAGGTGATCTCCCATGTTACGTATGGTTTCTGGTAACTCATTCCAGGTTTTTGTTGCAAGGTGAGAGAATGAGGATCCTCTGAATTTTCTTTTGTTGTATGCTTTTGGTTTCAAACAGATGTCACAGCTAGATCCGAGTAGTCTTGTTGGGAGGTACATGTTTATTTTCTCTCTTAGGAACTCTGCTCCCTGGCTGTGGATTGCTCTGTGTGTTATGCCCATTGATTGGAACTTTATTCACTGTTTTATTGGTAGCTAGTATAGCGTTTTCAGAGCTGGTGTGATGTGTTCTCTTCGAGGTATTTTGAGCAGGAGTCTGGCCGTAGCATTTTGTGTACGTTGGGAGTTTTTTTAAGTCGCCTAGGCAGGCTGTTGGCGTAGTCTACTCTGGACATGTTGAGAGCGATGATGGTGATCATTTTATGGGCGAATGAGAGGAATGGTAGGGTCCTTTTTACTGCTTGTAGGAGGAAGAAGCTTTTCTTTTTTTTAAATATAACTAATATAACACTGTTTTCCACGTACAAAATAAACATTACATCAACAATAGGGGATCCATTGAAACCCATTGATGCTAACTACTAAAACACTAAAATGGGTCTAAAAAACAAATAGCATTGCCTGAAGACTTCAGATGCATCCAAGCAAACAGGAAACCCAAAAGAGGGGGGGGGGAGACTAGCGATCATCCACAAGGAACAACTGGCCATCAAAATGGAAGATCCAATAAACATTGATAAATGCGAATCCTTAATACTACGGCTATCAGTAAACCCCAAAACTAACCTGAAATTCATACTGATCTACAGACCACAACCTACGATGCGACTTTCATAGACGCATTCACGGAGGCAATCGCCATCCTAGCCATCAAGCACAATCATCTGATCATCCTCGGAGACTTCAACATCTGGTTCGACGAAGAAACCACAACCACACAAAAATCCTTAACCGCCCAACTAGCAGCCATGAAACTACAACAACTAGTCAAAGGAGCAACACACTCAGCAGGGTACACACTTGATGCAATCTTCGCCAACAAGGATCTCATCACCACAACACCCCCAAATCAAATACTCTGGAGCGACCACCTCATCATTCCATTCATAATCACAACGGTCGCTCCAACAAAAAAGCAACAAGAAAAACCACCGATCATGATGAAAAGAAAATGGAGAACCATAAAAAACTCCAACCTAACCGAGCTTCTAGAACTCAGCAAACCACAAGCATCAACCGTGGAAGAAGCAGACCTAGACAAAAAATTGCCCTACTCCATACCTGGATCGCAACAACTCTAGACGACATCGCCAAAGAAAAGCCCTTCACCCCATCATGTAAGAAAACAGCAAAATGGTTCACCCCACTACACGACGCCATGAAAAGAAAAAAACGAAAACTGGAATCTGAATGGAGGAACAACAACACCACTGCAAACAAATTGAAATTCATGCAACAGATCTGCTCATATAAAAAGGAAATACAAAAAGCGAAGAGGAAACATTACGACAACCGAATCTTCAGAGCACCAGACGACCAAAAAGAACTCTTCAAAATCATAAACGAAATAAAAAACCCACCGGGCTGCAACACGCCAATCCCATCGATGAAAGTTTGCGATGACCTAGGAGACCACTTCAAAAACAAAATAACCTCCATTCAACACAACATACAAAACAGACCAAGCGATCACAGCTCAAACTCCACCGACAAGGAACACCCAAACAAGCTACGAAGCTTCCCAGAAATATCAATTGAGGCTTTCGTCAAACTGGTAAACCAAAGCAACAAATCGGGCTCTCCTGAAGACCCTTGCCCCGGGACATATACAAAACAATTCTCAAACAAGGAACCCCCATGGAATACAACAGGAATCTCCTCAACCTCTCAATCTCAACAGGTAAAGTACCACAGGCCTTCAAATCAGCTTACATCAAGCCGCTACTCAAAGACACAACAGGAAACGTAGAGGACTTATCCAACTACAGACCCATCTCCAACATACCCTACATAGCCAAACTGCTAGAAACGTACGGCTACAAAATAACCCCAAGAATTCATAGAAGAGCACTGCCTACTAGACCAGGCACAAGTTGGTTTCAGACTGAGAGTAACAGAATCAGCTCTCTTCTCAATATGGGATGACCTAAAAACTAACGCAGACTCGGACAACAGCACCACCCTGATTCTCTTTTGACACTGTCAACCACAACATCCTCCTAAAGAGATTAGAAAGACTGTGGATAACTGACACCGCCCTACTATGGATCAAATCCTTCCTAACAAACAGAACTGAAACCGTATGGATGAAACCTTTTAAATCCAAACCTAGAGAGTCCATGTGCGGAGTACCACAAGGATCATCCTTCTCCCCGCTTCTATTCAACATCTACATGTACCTATTAATCAAACTCATAAAAAGACACTGCCTCACATGCTAAAACTACGCAGACGATACTCAAATAATCTTCAACATACAAGACACCCGAGAAGAAAACACTGCACTAGAGAATTGCCTTCATGATATGTTCAACTGGATGAACCTCAGCCATCTCAAAATCAACCCAGGCAAAACAGAGATAATGATTGTTTCAAAAAAGGGAGGAGACATCAACTACATCCCCTGGCCAAAAGTGCTCGGCACCACACCAGAACCATCAACTGTAAAAAAAAACCTAGGGGTCCTGATGGATAACAACCTCACTCTAGAGCCACAAGTAAACTCTCTACTCAAATGTTTCTTCCTTCTGCGAGCAGCGAAAAGGATCCTACCGTTCCTGTCGTTCATCAACAAAACACTTACCATCTGATAATGTCCAGAGTAGACTACGCCAATAGCTTATACCTGGGCATGCCCGAACAACTTCTAAAAAAAACTGCAACGCATACAAAATGCAGCAACCAGACTCCTCAAGCTACCCAGAAGAGAACACATCACACCCGCGCTAAAAATACTACACTGGCTACCATTAAAACAGCGAATAAAGTTCAAGTCCATGTGCATCACGCACAGAGCAATACACAAACAAGGCGCAGAATTCCTAAGCGATAAACTACGCCTACATCAACCGACAAGAACACTGAGATCAAGCACCGACATACGCCTGGAACCAAAACCCTATAAGAGAAGAAAACTTGGAGGATCCTCTTTCTCTCACCAGGCACCGAAAAACTGGAATGACCTACCTAAGAATATACGGAACACAACAAACCACCTAGCATTCAGGAAACTCCTCAAATCATGGCTCCTCACAGCGTAACTACAACAGCGATGCACTAGAATGCCCACACCATTAAAACAACGATGAAAATAACACCAACCTCAGCCACTCTCAAAATGGACAAACACCGAACCCAAAGAACCGACCACACGACAGACCATAAGATATCATGGGAAATAGCCACAAAGGAGGTATCCAGAGACTGACCACATACTCAGACGAAAGCCCTTAAATGACTCATCCACTCCCCCCCCGGACGTACCATATCCAAACCGGCAGACGCATCTAGATAGAAAGTTTGTTGGAAGAGTCCACTACACCAGCCCCAGCACCCAAGGAGCAGAATAGACACCCACATTAATTAATCCATCAGCATTATAACACCTACAGAGCTCGCTAGAATAGAACGGCGAGGAGCAATCAGAACACTTACAGAACGCGTTGGAACAGCACAGGGAGCACCTCACACAAACCAAACCCTGCCAGGCGTAACACCTTTGCCCGCCCTGATGAGATTGGGAGGATTGGCGAGTGCCACTCTCGGGCAGATTTCTGAACTTCTGTTAAACATCATACAACCGACTAACACAAAACTCAGCATTTCTGCAGACTTCTCATTCAAAAATCTCACACAACCATCTCTCGCACAACAACCCGCACGCACTTCACAACACCGCAACAAAATGTAAGCAACACCAACAGCACACGAGGACTGACATCGATCCGATACTCGCACTGAAGCTCAGCACCCGGTGTTTACTGAGTTGAAGCTGCCAACAGAACACCACTCCTACTCCCGCTTCACCTACTAACCCATCCCACCTTCTCATTTGCAGATCCACCAGAGCGCCTTGGGACCAACTCCGTTGATGACGGTGCGTGGTACAAATACCTTTTAACATTTACCAGTTATCACAGTATTCAATACACAGTTACAACACTGTCCCGGAAACCGGGTGGTCCTGTTGGATTAATTAACAAGTTAACAGGCATCCTCCCACCTTTGCCAGCTTTTCTGTGCCTTTCCCGGGCATCCTCTAGGAGTGTACACTCTGTGCTCCATCGCAATGCATATATCTACATCTGTGACCCATTGCTCAAAACTCAGTGTTACGCCAGATCCCCATAGCTGCGCTATGTTTCTTTTGATCAATGCTGTGGTGGTTGAAAGAAACCGTTTTTCAAATTGTGAAAATTCACTGTCCTCCATCCCTAACCGCAACAGTTTAGGCTCTCTGAATGGTTTTACCCATAACTTGTGATAACTTGTCACAGCAAGCCTGCCAGTATTGCTGGATGTGAGCACGCTCCCATAAAATATGGAAGAAAGTGCCTTCTTCTCACTTGCAACGTAGGCAGTGAGGATCCGTGATCTTTCCCCATCGGAAGAGTGCCACCCTTGGATAATATATCCGATGCAGTATTTTCAGTTGGATTAGTCTAAGCCTGGATGAGATAGCAATCTCCCTGGGGTACATCTGAGATTCATCCAGTCCTCCGATTGTATAGCACCCACGTCCCTTTCCCATTTGGCCTTCAAATTCAATAGCTCTGTTGTGGCGAAAGAGGTAATGGCATTATACATGGTTGATGTTATCTTCGGTTTAATTTGTTCTGGGACTATATTGCGTTCCATTGGGGTATGTTCAGGCATGTTGGACAAGGCCGGGAGATAGCGTTCCGTGCATGCTTCTATTGAGTGTAGTGGTACTGTTCAGAGGGTGGAAGACGGAATCGGGATGTCAGTGCTTCAAATGGGACTATTTTATTTATCCTCCTTCACAACGTCGCTAATTTTCGAGATCCCTCGCTTCATCCAATTGGGCCACCTAGGGAGTTTGTTTACTTCTGGTAGATCCCTGCTATCCCACAATGTTTGCAGGGGGGTCCGTTTTTTATCCCAACCCATGTGCTTGTGCGTTTCAACCCATATTTGCGACATGCGTTAGCATGAAAGGGGGAGTCGTATGGTCTATCTCATGGTAGAGGTATTCCAAGGGGGACTTCCCAGGGGTATTTGTTTATCGTCCTAATGTGTGGTAATGACGTGTCCCCATGCAACATATCACAAACAACTGCCATCTGGCTGGCCCAGTAATAGGTTTGCAGACGGGGGAGTGCGATCCCTCCCTCCACACCATAGTAGTTTCCTGAGAATACGGTCAATTTTGTGAAATTCGCACTGTGGTATATGTAGTGGGGCGTTTTGCAATATGTATAAAAATCGCGGCAGGGCCATCATTTTGAAAAGCGCTGCTCTACCCAGCAAAGTTAATGGCAGGGATGTCCAGTGACAGACATCTTCTGTGAATTTAGCCACAACCGGCTGCAGGTTCTTAGGTATGTAGTTGTTGAGATCACTCGTAATTTGTATGCCCAGGTATCTGAATTGCCTCGTTTCTATACGATAGGGACAGTCAGCTGGTACTGTGTCCTCCAGCCTGCCTATTGGGAAGAGTATAGATTTAGCCGAGTTGACACGTAGGCCGCTGAATGCATCATACCTCTCCAGCAGACGTGTAACAACTGTGCAAGAGTTAATCAGGTCTTTTAAATATATCGCTGTAAAACACTGCTCCTCTGGTCCAGCATTTTAACGAATACCATCATGATCCAGACTCCTTTTCTTGGTGGGTGGTAGACAAAGTTCAGAATAAAACCAACATTGCCAATGCCCTTAATTTCAAAGAAGCATGGTGGATGCACACACTTAAATCCATCACCACCGGCCTCAATGCGGCCCAACCACGACCACTCTATACCTAATATTGCCAGTTATCTCATACTCTCGCCCCCCCCCCCAGTATCTCCTTTAACCAACTAGATTATCGATGATCCTCCTGCCTGGCCCTTAACGCCCTCCATCCTCGAGGGCACCCATGCCTGTATGTACCCCAGTTGCTCCTGATTTATGCATCTATTGTTGTATTTATACTATTCCTCTATCACTGTAACATCAATGTACATGTATTGCTTGCCATTTTTTTGTGTGTCTTGATTGCATTTAGCCATGTTTGAAATGTTGATCCCATTGCTCCACACAGATCTTTTTCTGCAACACAAGTTTACTAAGATCTGATGTTCAATTCATGTAAACAACAATGATGTTATGGCTTATCATCTTATTCCCATAGTACACATGACATGAAGGCATGTCATTTTTCAGCCTGGTACCTGACCATTTGTCCCCACCCCCCCAACCCATAAATCCGGTCATATATTGTCCACTCATGGCTCCTATCGTTACCTGTGGGCCTCGACATTTTTAATGCCCCCTTGACCAGCCTTAGTTCGCCGCCCGGGCTTTAACTTACTTGATCGCCCATTCTCCTTGTGGACACGGTGTCCTTACGTGCCCCACCAGGCCATACGGTCCGGCAGGTTTGACCTCCTGCCCACCCAGTTCGGCTTCCTCGAACTGCATTCACGGCCTCGGGGAGCCATCTCGGTAGAGAGCCACCACTCTCCCGAGCTTGCGCAATTACGCCGCAAGACATTTTTTCGAACACTTTCTCCCCGCACATGCACATTAGAACTCTTGGACAACACTGCATATACACAGCTCGGTCATACAGAGCAGCACAGGCGCCATTTCCAGACGCCAGTCCTGTTCCAGTTCGCCTCGACTCTTGCAGGTATGCCTGATTGGCACCCGCTCCCCTACTTCTTCTTGACTAAGCTTATGCTGGGTGCTATTATCCTCACCCACGTAACCCCTATTTTTTCCGCTTTATTTTCCTGTGTTCCTCCCCCTCCCCCTCTGTATCCAGGGCGAACCAGACGAAAATTTCCATGAGCCATCTACTTCAGATGATTCAACCTTAGACTACTGAAGCTCCAGCTTAGATTATTGTGGCTCCAGCGCTACCCCGGACTCGCATCCCCGATCACCACCAGGTACCACCAATATTCCTACCATGGGTATTGCTGCGGCATCCTTTACTTTTTACCCCTTTGACCCTAGTGTACTCCTCTCTTTCTGTGCACCCTAGGTCCGCCATCTGAAGTATTTTAACGGACCTGGCACCAATCAACAGGGGACACTGAGATTATTCCCACGGGGCGTCCGCCCACTTGCAGGACGCCCCTACAACCAGTGTCCATACGGGCGTTTTCTGTGCCCCACCACGAAACCTCATGTTCATCTGCTCCCAGTCGAAGCAGGACTAGTGGTGAGTGGAGTTTGTCTCCGGAACCTTCTAGGACTTGTTTTTTCGTGTATTATATACCCCTTGCCAAACCAACCCCAGCACATCGCTCCTGTTTTAACACTATTTCTCTATTACTTCTTGTTTTTATAAAACACAGAGTTTCCTGACTTCTTTGGCCCCAGAAGGCGGCTTCCATCCAGTTCTGCCGAAACGTCGACAGCACACAGACCGATAATCATCAGGGGTTATATTTAGTGCTGTACTCAGACTCCTAACATTCTATTTAGACGTAGACCGTATATGATGTCAGACTTCAGCCGGGCATTAGAGACCTACTATCAACGTCTCCTCCATTTACATTCCTTTTCCTGTGTTTCCTATACCCAATTACATGGGATAAATATATTTTTTTACAAGCAAAATCCATTGTTAAAATGTGCATATGGATGTTTAACAACGTATGGCATCTGTAAAAATGTTACACTGAATTGCCAATAGAACTATTTGTTTGTTTATTATAATGGTTACCTCGCACTGTTATGTATCAAAACTTAAAATATTTTGCAAAAAAAGAAAAAGCATCAGCTAAAACTAATAAATGGTGACATTTTCTATCTAATTCGAGATATGTGTTTTTCAGTAGCAAACATTTGTTTTCTTCAAATCATGGTTGCCCCAATCACATGGGTACCCATAAGGGTTTCAAAAACCAGTGTGCACTGGTGTGTATTGTGCACACCCTTTTCGGACTCGTAGAGGGTAGGAAAAACCCCCTTGTTATAACTTTTAAATATATCAGCAGATCGTCTGCCTATAATGAAAATTTGTCTTCCCAGCTCTCTGACCATCGAAAGACGTTCCACGTCTGTTTCTTTAAAAGTACTGCGAGGGGTTCTATTGCGAGTACAAAAATCATAGCTGAGAACAGACAACCCTGCCTCATTCCCTTCTCTAGTTCGAAGGGACATGATGGGCATCCATTTACTCTTGTTACCGCCACAGGGGAACTGTAAAGTTTTACCCAGCTCATAAATTGTGGACCGAAACCCATGCGGTGCATAATTGCCCAGATTGCCTCCCAATATACTGAATCAAAAGCTTTTTCAAAGTCTGTTGCAAGCAGGGCCAAGGGACTCCGAAGGGTAGCAGTCTCTTCCACTGCTACGTGCAGTCTGTATATGTTCATGCGGGTGGATCTCTGCGGCATGAAGCCGCATTGGTCCGGATGGATCAGTGATGTTACGACTTGCTGTAGTCGATTAGCTAGTACTTGGTTTCTCCATTTATGAGGGATATAGGCTTCTACGAACTGCATTTATCAGGCAGTTTATCTGCCTTGGGTATCACTATTATGGTGGTTTTCCTAAGGTCTGGGGGTAGGCATCCCTGTTCACGCAAGTTTTGATGCATGCGTAATGTGGGACGATCTTATTTGCGCCTATTTTCTTCCACAGTTTTATAGGAAAACCACTTGGTCCTAGGGTTTTTTCCAGGTTGGAGTTCCGACAAGGCTGCAACTATTTCCTCCTCTGTAATGTCTTTTTCAACGAGATATTGCTGGTAGGCATTTAGCGTAGGGAGGGTGATTTCTCCCAAGATCGAAGTATCAATGGGGGAGGATGGTGCCTTGTATAGCTTGGCATAGTACGTGGTGAAGCCTTCTGCTATGTCCTTACCTGCAAACAGTGGGTCAGTGTCCCCTGGTCTAATCATTCTGACCCGACTATGGCCCTCGTCTCTGCACTGCAACCATGCCAGCATCTTGCTATCTTTTGTCTCCGGTTTCATACACCCTGGCGCACATCGCTCTGTGTGCTTGCCTGGCACTATCCAAAGCTATGTTGTGTAGACGTTTCTGCGCTAGCAATAATGCACGGTGTGTTTCGGGCTGGTCCAGGGCTAGGTGCGTCTCTTCCGCTTGTTACTTGCCTTTCGGCTTTACATAGTGTGTTTTGGTGTTTCTTTTTGTGGGCCATGGTCCAAGAGATATCACAACCTCTAAGCACCGCCTTGATTGCTTCACATTGCACCCCCGGGTTATCAACAGACCCTGTGTTTCGTTCAAAGTACGTTTTGGTGGTGTTTTGAATCTGATCTACCAGATCTGAGAAACCTAGGTAGTAATGATTCAGCCGCCACAGGGGAGGAGGTACCGATCTGGAGGTTCTCATCCCTATTATCAGGGGAGAGTGATCCGATATGCCCTTGGGTAGCAGGTATTCCGTGCATGCTTTGTGTATATCGACTGATTAAAGGAAGAAATAATCTAGCCTCGAGAGCAAGGCGTGTGCTCTAGATTGATCTTAATATTCCCTTATGTTAGGCTGTAAATCACTCCATACATCTCGTAGACCCAAAGCATCTGGGAAAGTGGCAAGCTTGGTGTGGGTGTTGGGGTTTCTGCCGCGTAGGTGTGTTTGGTCCAATTCTATGTTCATAACCTCATTGAAGTCTCCTCTCATAACATCCAAGGTGTCCCTGGTAATTATGGGTGTGATATTGTTGATTAGGTTGGTCAACAGTGCTGATGGTGCGTAGACCGCTAGCATTGCAATGGTATGCTCCCATAGTGTCCCTGTTATGTATACAAATCTTCCCCCCATGTCCTGAGTGACGCTGGAGAGAGTGAAGGAGTTTTTTTAATGTATTAGGACGATCACCCCTCGAGAGCCCATGGTGAAACCAGCGTGTATCGCTAAGCGGTAATTAGTGTGCTTGAATAGGTTACAACTCGTGCCCGACAGGTGTGTCTCAGTTAGGAACATTTCGTCTGGTGCGTGGCGATTCAAAAGCTGCATGACTTAGGTGCCTTTTGAGCCTGTTGCCCAGCCCGTTAACATTCCATGTCATGAACTGAAGGGTTCTGGGGTCATTCTTTTGTGTGGTTATCATGACTTGGAGTAAAAGCAGCCTGTGCCAAATTGCGTGTTGTGCAAAAACAGTGGCTTTGTGATACTCTAGTGAGCTGTGCTGACGAGAGGGAGTACATGTCACATTTGCTCGAATTATACATCGTGGGAAGATATTGGCCGTGTAGTGCTGCTGTATGTATTGTTGTCAAAAGGGAGCGTGTGTTATAGTTACTAGACCCATTGCTAACCAAAACAATAAAACTTTGTACCCCCCACCCTATACTCCTCCCAACTTGAAGCATCTGTCGCCCGAACCACAAAAGATAGTTGTCAGGAAAAGGGAACTGTCCTGGAACTAAACACAAACTGATTGGAGCTCAGACTGGATTGTCTGAGCTGACGTTTTCTCAGTTGGGGTACGGCATTCCCCGTGGCCGCACAATTGTACGATATTCTAGGTGAGCCTGGAATACTGGTTGACCAACTAAGTCCTTGCAGTCCGACTCCAAACCACTCCTCCAACAGCGGTAGAGTGACGAGGGGGCGGTTTGCGCTGAACATCATTCCATTCCCTCCTCTGGGTGATCATGTACTGGTGGTTGAGGTGGTGGTATCCTCTGGTCCGGAGGAAACGGGGGATTTCTGTTCCTATTGTTCCAAAGTGCTGTCCAGCCCCCTTCTATAGGCTGTTCGTCCCATCGCCATGCCTCTTTGGGATCATTAAAGTGGAATGTTGAGCCCTTGTGATATATTTTGAGTTGGGCGGGAAAGAGCAGACCATATTTGACAGTCAGCGTTTGTAGTTGCCTCTTGACCTGGTCGAAAGATTGTCTGGCTTTCTGCACTTCCCTCATGTACTCTGGGAAGAAGGCTATCTTGGAACCGTTGTATATTATTGTACCTTTAGCACATGCTCACTAGAGTAGCGCATCGTGATCCCTGTAGTTTAGGAGCTTAGCTACTACTGTGCGTGGCGGGGCACCAGGCACCGGTCTGCCAGTTGGCATGCGGTGGGCCCTCTCTATTGAGAAGAATTTGGAGAAGGAGTCTGGTTCAAACATATCCATTAGCCATTGTTCCAGAAAAAGTTCCATGCTGGGGCCTTCCGCCTTTTCTGGTAGGCAGAGTATCCTAATGTTGTTGCGCCTCGATCTCCCCTCTCCTTCATCTACTTTTTCTACCAACGTTTTCAGTCTATTTTTGACACTGGTCAATTGTTGTTGCAGATCGCGTATACCGTCTTCTGTGCCAGAGATGCGCTGTTCAGCCTCCCCGCACCCCTGTGCATGAGGTCAGCTTTTGCATGCCATGACGGAGGAGAGACATGTCCATACTTATGGCATCCATTTTTTGTTCCATGGAAGCTCGTGAGTCCGCAATGGCAGCCATGACCTCTTTCAGGGATAGGGTGTTTTCAGTCTCAGCCGTTGCACCTGACAGACACTGGGTGTCGTGCGTGTGCATTGGTGCAGTTGTATATTGATAAATTCTGTTTTGCGTGGACTGCTTTCTTGCTTTGTCTTTTCCCATGTCTTTTTTCCACCTTCCTTTTAACACTGGGCTAATTATGCTAGGGGCAGCAGCATCAAGTGCAGCTGTGTGGTGATACCAACAGCTGATTGTGATGTATTTGTTCTGATGCGCCACTAGTGTGGAATCGCCACGCTTGTGGTTAATCACCTATATTTGTACCTCTCGGCTCTCTTTGAACAGAGCTTCTTTCCACCCCCGACTGTTGAAGGATGTGACCGATTCAGGTGTCCACCCTAGCTCAACTGTGTCCAATTGAACACGCTTTCTCCCTTTTACACGTTGCTGTACTCCTTACCGATTATTTGCCAGTGGTTTCGCAGCACCTTGGTCTCATGTAGACGTCTGATTCTTCCTGGCTTCTCGGGCCTCCTTACTAATGCTTACAGTTGTTGTTTCCGGTTTCCTCCAGCATTTTCGACTTTCCCATCATTCATCCAGTGGGTGCAATCTCTGACGTCCTTGAAGCAGGTATGTTTGTTTCTGGGCGCCTGCGCGATTGCACTGTGTCTGAGGATTATCAGTATAGTTCCCACCTTGTAAAGACCTACCTCGCAGGCAGCAGGATCCAGCACTCCCCTGGGTCGACTCAAAGGGATGTGTGTAGGATCACGTCCTCTCTGCGGTTACTAGAGGTGCAGGTCGAGATATTGCAGTACTTTTCAGGCACTTCCCACATTGTTTCAAAAAGTCAGCAGCGCCAAGGGCGATCACCAAGTGTCTCCTTAGCCGGGGTCTATTTTCCTGGTATCACTTTTTGCTATAGCAGTTGCCAGTCGATGGAGGTTTCACCTGGTCTCCCTCAGTGCCCTCATATCACCCTGTTCGGCACCTCTGCATGTCGACGCTGACACTCCGCGGGTTGCTATTGGCCTCAGGGTGGCAGGCCACGTGTGTGTGGCCGGGACTCTTAAAATCGCGTTGTTACTTACTGCGACTATGCATGTGTTGTCCAGAGTTCTGTGTCTCCTGGTGTCTTCCTGTTTGCTAGTCAATGTTACATCTACAACACACCAGTACTGCTACTCTTCAATACATGTGAGTGTATATGGGTATAGGTTTCTTGTTTCTCCTCTGGAGTTTCCAAAGCAGTGCTCACCTGCCTCTCACGCCGGGGCTCAGCACCGAGATGCAGACTGTTTAGATCCCGCTACGTGCTTGATATTGTAATTTGGGTTCAGGCTCTCTGCGTGCTGCTTCTCCACATGAGGGTGCTTGGACTCCAACTGTTGGCGAGGGGCCACCAGGGAAGCAAGAGTCTGGCCTCAATACCTGTGCCCCCGAGCCCTGAGTCAGCGTTGCGTATCACATCGGTGCAGCCATCCATGAAGCAGGGTACTCGATGAGTGTTGCGGCACTGTCCAGCTGGGTCTGCAGCCCCGCCGGTCCTTCCTCGTATCCCTGCCACCAGCGCTCAGCGTTCTCACCCCTACGGGTGTCCCACCAGCGATGCCCAGTCCGGGATCCTATATTATTCAGCGGTCTCCAGGGCGCCACAGTGACCCTGGTGCGCCGCATCAGTGTCGCAGATGTTCTCTGGTCTGCAAGTGGGTCGCCACGAGATGCGGGAACGCGGCCTGCAGCCCCGCCAAGGGATTCCTGCACAAGCGGTTTGAGCCCTCACGGCACCTTCCATCGCTTTCCCCTCGCTCGGCAGTTGAGTCCCAGCTGCACGCCACACAGCCCCTCTGAGTATCAGGCCGCAGTAATTAGCTTCACCATGCGGCCATCTTGATTTTCTTGCCCGGGAGCGTCACAGAGCGTCGGGTGGCGCTAACTTTATAAATCCGGTACGGTTTTCTCCCAAATTTCAACCGTATATGCCGGACGGTGTGTAGCAGCAGCTGTGTTCTTTGGATGACAGTAGGAGTCGAATATCAGGCTGGAAGAGCAGGATGTAAGTGACGGCCACGGGAGCGAAGAGAGCTCACATCCGCATTGCTTCACTGCTAGCCACGCCCCCTGGAAGAAGCATTTCTTGATTAAGTGTTTACTTGTGGCTCTAGAGTTAGTTTGTTGTCCATCAAGACTCCCAGGATTTTTTTTACGAACGTCGATGGGGGCTGGCCCTTTACCAAGTTCTGTTGGCCGAGGGATGTAGCGATTGTTTTCTCCGTTTTTAGAGATGATCATTATTTCTGTGTTGCCTGGGTTGAGTTTGAGGTAGAGTTCATCCAGCTGTAGATTTCATGAAGGCAGCGCTCTAGTGTTGTTCTTCTTGTGTGTCCTGTATTTTGTATTTGCATGTCGTCAGCATAGTTGTAGCATGTGAGGCTGTGTCTTTTAATGATCTTGTTTTAGTTGAGCCAGGTAAAAGCTTACTAATAACTGGTAGAAGGATGATCCTTGCGGTACTCCACAGGTGGATTGCCTTGAATTGGATTTTAAAGGTTTGATCCGTATGGTTTCTGTTCCATTTGTTAGGAAGGATTTAATCCATAGTAAGGCTAAGTCGGCGATTCCTATTTCTTCCAATCTCCCGATGAGGATGTTGTGGTTAACTGTGTCGAATGCTGCAGAGAGATCTAGAAGTATCAGAGCAGTACTTTTGTCTGTCTGCATTCACCCTGAGATCATCCCAGATTGAAAGAAGTGCTGTTTCGAAGGGATTGTGTCCTCTGACGTATTCCTCATCTTAGATATATCCTTCCAGCTCTGCTGGCCTCAGAAAATTTTTTCTCTAGAGGGCGCTGTTCGTCGACGTCCCTCGAGTCGATGTCCCTCGACAGCCGCCGTATCGACGCTCAACGTCATCCTGCCTATAAAGGCCGCGCGCAGCGTCTGTTGCTCAGTTCCGTTTTTCCGTGCTTACTCGGTGCCTCGGAATACCGTTGCTCAGTTCTTAGTCAGATTAATTCTATTTACCTCGAGTTATTCGATCCGTACTCGATGGCTTCCTCGTCGGAACCGACAACGCCTCAATCCGGCTTCAAAAAATGTCGAGATTGTGGGAAAAAGATGTCGTTGACCGATCCTCACAGAAATTGTCTGTGGTGCTTGGGAGCTGAATACCATTGTTCGGAATGCGAGGACTGTATGTCCATGACAGCTAAGGCCCTGAGGGAGTGTAGGGAGAAGCTGGAGAAAGGTAAGACTTTTCAAGCTTCTTCTTCGTCGACGAAGTCGAGACATTCGTCTCCTCGTCACCATTCGCGCTCCAGGTCTCGGAGTGGGTCTCATCACTCCTCGAGATCGAAGCACTCGAAGAGGAGACGTCGAAGATCCCCTTCTCCGTCTTCCTCTTCCTCTGTTTCGCCAAAAAGAATCCCTTGCCCCACGAAACATAGTTCCCGGGCTGAATGGGAGGAATTCCGAAAAATATGATGAGCTTCTTCGAGAAAGCGGCCTCGACCCCCTCGAAGACTGCCGAGAGCGATGCTCTGGTCGAAAGACCCGAAGGTCAAAAACGCCGCGAGTCGCAGTACCCGGCGAAAGAAACCTCTCGAGCGCGTCTCGAACCCTCGAGCAGGACTATGACCTCCAAACCTTCCTCGAGGGTTCCGTCGACGCTGTCGACGAAGGTTCTGTCGACGTCGATGTCTTCGACGCCGTTGTCGAAGGGACCTTCGACACACGGGTTTGTCGACTCGACACCGGCGTCGACGCCAAGAAAAGACACGGTGACCACACATCCAGTGACTATCCCCAGGCCCTCGAAGTCGATGGCGTCGATATTGTCGAGTAGAATTCCAATTCTGTCGAGGTCCTCGAGGCCTCCACCTCTGTTTTCGACGCCACGCTCGAAGCCTTCGATGTCGGCGTCGACGACATCGACGTTTTCGAGGCCAATAATGACAAGTTCGGCACCCTCTGCCTTGGAAATGGGATTTACTCCCTTTATGAGTTCAGAACAATTGAGAACTATATCCTCAATTTTAGAAGAGGGTGATTTGTCTGAACAAGACACATTTGAGTTACAGGGACCTGTAACCCCAGTTAGAGAGGAATTTTCCTCTGAAGAGCGCAGATTAAAGGATCTTCATGATTCTTTACATGAGGCAAGTGGGTTAGACACTTCCCCTGAGGTGGATTTTGCTGAGCCAGACCCGGGGGAGCATGCTGAAACCCCCTACAGAGCCTTAATGGCCAGGATTACAGAGTTCATGGGGTGGTCTGCACCTTCACAATCTTTCCAGCAAGATGACCTCACGGATATTCTCGACAAAGGCCCACAAGAGGATCCTGTGGTGCCCTTTCATAAAGCTCTTCTGAGAAAGATCATGACAAACTGGGAAACCCCAGATGTAATACCAGCAGTAAATAAAAAACTGTCTGCAAAGTACAGGGTATCTTCCACAGACCCAGAGTTTTTGTCTAAACATCCATCCCCAGAAAGTCTGGTGGTACAAGCAGCATCCTCTACCGATGTCAAGACGGCTTATCCTACAGTCCCACAGGACAGGGACGATAAAAAATATGATGCTATGGCAAAGAAAGTCTTTTCAGCATGTAGCATGGCGTTAAAGTCTGTTAATGCTACTTGCACCCTTGCTAGGTTCAGCCATACACTTTGGGAGTGTGCTTCTACAGCGGCTGACTGCATCCCGGAGGGAGAAGAAAGGGATGCGTTCCTGAATATTATACAGGACGGTAAAGACGCTATGTGCGAATCCCTCCAGACGGGCATTGATTCGGCTGACAGTATCAGAAGAGCAATGGCGGCAAGTACATCAACCAGGAGATTCGCTTGGTTGAGAAAGTCGGGTTTTGCCCCAGATGTGCAAGCCAGGCTCTTGAACATGCCATTCGATGGCTCTTCTTTGTTCGGGAAAAAGGCGGATGACAGTTTAGAGAAACTGCAAACTTCAAAAGCTGCAGCAAAATCCCTAGGAGCTGCAATCCGTCAGACTCCTTTTCGTCCCACAGGAACCTCTGCGAGGGGCAAGTCCTTTCGCTTCTACTCCGCATTCGGTAGAGGTAGAGGACGACCGGCTCAAAGGGGTCAAAGAAGAGCTACCCGAGGTGGACGGGGTAGATATTCTAAAGCCGCAGCAACAGCAGGTGCCTCTTTACCATCGGCATCTGCATCAGCCGCCCCAAAACCCCTCTGAGGACTCCCCTCACAGGACACCTGTAGGAGGCAGGTTGACTCAACATCTGACGGTATGGCAGGCTATCACGTCAGATGCTTGGGCATTGGAAACAGTCGCCCAAGGTTACTGCCTGCCTTTCCTACGTATACCTCAGTCATCCACCGGGGATCAGCTCTCAGAAAGCTCCAGATCCGCTCCTCTTGCAGGATATTTTGGACCTGCTAGAGAAAGGTGCCATAGAACCGGTACCTGTAGCGGAGAGGGACAAGGGCTGGTACTCCCCTTACTTTCTTATTCCGAAGAAAGACGGAGGACTGAGACCCATCTTGGACTTGCGAGAATTGAACAAATTCCTCAGAAAAGACAAATTCAAGATGGTCACTCTTTCTCAGATCCTCCAGGCCCTTCAGTTTCAGGACTGGTTGGTATCTCTGGACCTTCAGGACGCTTATTTCCATGTGCCTATCCATCTCAAACACAGGAAATACCTGAGGTTCGCAATTGGCAACTCTCACTATCAATTTCGAGTACTGCCATTTGGGCTGACCTCCGCCCCGAGGGTCTTCACCAAGTTAATGTCGGTAGTGGCTGCAAGTCTGAGGGAAGGGATTCACGTCTACCCCTACCTGGACGATTGGCTGATCAGGGCTGTTTCTCCGGAGCAAGCTCAGATCCAGCTAAATCACGTGTGCCATTTCCTTCACAGACTGGACTTCTCCCTCAATTTAAAGAAGTCACAAATGATACCATCGCAGAGACTCCAGTTCATAGGAGCGATCCTGGATACTTCCCTGGGAAAAGCCTCGCCACCAGAGGTGAGGGCTCAAGATATTCTACAGATGGTTACCAAGTTCCAGCATGCCCAACGTCTCCCAGCCTTCGACTTTTTGAGGTTGCTAGGCCTCATGGCATCCTGCATTTTCCTTGTGCCAGAGGCTCGCCTGAGAATGAGATCCCTCCAGTGGGCACTGAGGACTCAGTGGTCACAATTCTCAGGGAGAATGACAGATCTTCTTCAGGTTCCCGGCAGGGTGGCTCGAGACCTTCAGTGGTGGGCCTGTCAGGAGAACATTCTGAAAGGAGAACAGTTTTGGCAACCCTGGCCGGAGATAACAGTAGTCACGGATGCCTCACTCACGGGGTGGGGAGCCCACGCCAACGACTTGACCATCAGCGGTCGTTGGTCTCCATCGGAGTCCAGACTACACATCAACCTGTTAGAGCTGAGAGCCATCAGGCTTGCGTTGAAGGCTTTCCTGCCAGCTGTACAAGGGAAGAACGTCCTGATAATGACAGACAACACGGTGGCCATGCATTACCTCAACAAAAGAGGAGGCGTAGGATCACTACCCCTGTGCAGAGAGGCGATGCAGCTCTGGTTTTGGGCAATCCAAGAAGGAATCTCTCTATCGGCAGTTCACCTAGCCGGAGAGAAGAACTTGACAGCGGATGCTCTGAGCAGGCAGAACACAGTCTCCCACGAGTGGGAGCTAGCTCAGGAAGTCCTTCAAGAGAACTTCACCCTTTGGGGAACCCCTCAGGTAGATCTGTTCGCCACCAGCCTAAACAGGAAATGCGACCTGTTCTGCTCAAGGGAATTTCCTCCGAGAGGAGCTCTGGGAGACGCGTTCATAGTGGACTGGGAGTTTCCGCTTCTGTACGCGTTCCCACCGGTCCCTGTCATTCCTCAAATGATCAGGAGGTTGAGAAGATTCCGGCGAACCATGATCCTAATTGCCCCGGATTGGGCCAGGAGAACGTGGTACCCGGACCTTCTAGACTTGTCCATCTGCCCTCCAATTCGACTTCCTCTCAGAGAGAACCTACTCTCACAGAAGGGAGGTCAGGTTCTCCATCCAGACATCAAAACCCTCAACCTTCACGCTTGGCTTCTGAAAGGCTGAGGTACAAGGATTGGGACCTCCCTGATGATGTTATGGAGGTGTTGCTTTCGGCAAGGAGGCCAGCAACAAAGTCTTTATACCGCTGCCGTTGGAACAGATTTTGCAGCTGGTGTAGAGAACAGAATATCGACCCATTTTCATGTGGTACACCAATGGTTTTGTCCTTCCTACTATATTTGGCAAATTCAGGCCTTCAAGCTGGCACCATTAAGGGCTATCTCGCAGCGC
The DNA here is from genome assembly GCF_040938575.1 of Ambystoma mexicanum. Taxonomy (NCBI): domain Eukaryota; kingdom Metazoa; phylum Chordata; class Amphibia; order Caudata; family Ambystomatidae; genus Ambystoma; species Ambystoma mexicanum. The sequence goes on along the minus strand of NC_090939.1, from coordinate 222,581,570 downwards.
TATCCATCTTTAAGCGTACTGCGGAAGAACCATCCTATTTCAAATTACCCTTGGTAATACAGTTTCTAAAGGGGTTAACCAATGTTTATCCCCCAAGACCATTCCAAGTTCCCCTATGGGATTTAAATTTAGTACTAACTTTCCTGATGGGTACACCTTTCGAACCTCTCCATTCTTGTTCGTTAAGATTCCTTACCCTTTAAAACTGTTTTATTAATAGCACTTACATCTGCTAGAAGGGTGAGCGAATTACAAGCTCTTTCTTGTAAACCCCCTCATACAATCTTTCACAAAGACAAAGTTGTCCTGCAAGTGAAGCCTAATTTCCTCCCAAAGGTGGTTTCTGAATTCCATATCACTCAGAAGATTACCCTACCATCTTTCTATCCTCCTCCTCACCCGGGGAAAGAGGAAGAGAGGTTACACAGACTAGACCCTAGGAGGGTTTTAAGTTTTTACATTAGTAGACTAGCCAGGATAAGACAGGCAGACCAGCTGTTTGTAGGTTACGCAGGTCACAAGCTGGGGTTACCAATAACTAAGCAGACCATTTCCAGATGGATCATTCTAGCCACTCTGGAATGTTATAAACTGGCAGGGAAAGAGCCCCCTCAAAACCTTAGGGCTCATTCGACCAGAGGTATTGCAGCTTCATCGGCCCTCAAAAGAGGCGTGCCGGTTAAAGACATATGTGCGGCCGCTACATGGTCGTCTGTCCATACCTTTACACGTTTTTACAATCTAGATTCCTCCTCCAGTCAAGAGACTAGGTTTGGAAGGGCTGTACTGCATTCTATTCATCAATAGAAGACAGCATGAAGTCAGTACTCCCTCTTCCGAATATAGAATACTGCTATGGGAGCCTATCTAAGATGAGGAATACGTCGGAGGACACAATCCCTTCGAAGAACAAGTTACTTCTTACCTTGTAACGTTCTTTCGACGGGATGTTCCTCCGACGTATTCCTCATCGACCCTCCCATCCATCCCCGCAGTTCTACTTCCTTTGTTGTTGCAGCTTACGCTCCTTCAGGGTGATTAGTCTAGTCCAGACAGTAATACTGTGGGCTACAAAACGGAACTGAGCAACGGACGCTGCGCGCGGCCTTAATAGGCAGGATGACGTCGAGCATCGATACGGCGGCTGTCGAGGGACATCGACTCGAGGGACGTCGACGCGCAGCGCCCTCTAGAGAAAAAATTTTCCGAGGCCAGCAGAGCTGGAAGGATATATCTAAGATGAGGAATACGTCGGAGGAACATCCCGTCGAAAGAACGTTACAAGGTAAGAAGTAACTTGTTCTTCTGTTCCGCTCATTGGTCTGAATCCTCCTTGTGCCTGGTCCAATAGTTGGTGTTCTTCTTTGAATTCTTGGGTTATTCTATAGATGCATGTTTCAAGTAGTTTCGCTGAGTATGTGATGTTGAAGATGGGTCTGTAATTGGAGAGGTCCTCCACGTTTCCTGCTGTGTCCTTGAGGAGCTGCTTGATGTATGCTGATTTGAAGAATTGTGGCACCTTCCCTGTTGAGATTCAGTGGTTGAAAAGGTTTCTGTAGCGATCCATGGGTGTTCCTTGTGTGAGGATTCATTTGTATATGTTTGGGGGGCAGGGATCCATGCAGGAGCCTGTTTTCTTGCTTTTGTTTACCAGTTTGATGAATGTCTTTGCTGATATTTAGGTGAAGCTTCTGAGTTTGTTCGGGCTTTCCTCATACGGGAGTGTGGGTTGCATACTGGGGTTGCATGGTCTGCTTTGTATGATCGGTTGCCGATTATTTATTTCGTTTTTGAAGTGGTCTGCGAGGTTGTTGCATAGTCTCTTAGATTGTATCAGAACGTTGTTGCAGCCAGGTTTAAAAAAATTATCATTTATGATTTTAAACAGTTCCATTTTGGAGCTTTGATGATTGTTGTCGAAGTATTTCCTTTTGGCTTTTTGAATTTCCTTTTTGTATGAGCGGGTTTGTTGCTGGGATTGGAATTTCTTGGCACAGTAGTTTCTAATCCTCCATTCTAGTTCGTTTTCAGTTTTTCCTTTTCATGGCGCTGAGTAGCGGAGTCGCTATTTTGCGTGATGGGGTAAATGGGTTTTCTGTGGCAATCTCATATAATGTTGTTGTGATCCAGTTGTGAAGTAGTTCTGTATTTTTGTCCAGGTCAGCTTAGTCCATAGTTGTTGCTTGTGGTTTGCTGACTTCTAGTTGTTAAATTAGGTTGCAATTTGTGATGGTCCTCCAGTTTCATGATAGTTGGCAGATTGTCCTGTTGCTTGATCAGTGGTGTGGCCAGCGTGATCGCGAAAGGGGTGATGAGGTGGTCACGCCAGAGGATGTGAATTGGCAGTGTTGTGGTTAGATTTTTGTTGGTGAAGATTGGTTCGTGTATGTCCTGCCGTGTGGGTTTCTCCTTTCACTAGCTGATGTAATTTCTTTGTTTCCGGTTGTTTGACTAATGATTTTTGTGTGGTTGTGGTTTCTTTATTGAACCAAATGTTGAAGTCACAGAGGATAATCAGGTTATCCTGCTCGATGGCTAGGTTTGTGATTTGCTCCTGTGAAGGCGTCTACGAAGGTCGCATCGTAAGGAAGCAGTCTACGAAGGTTGCATCGTAAGTTGGTCTGTATACTAGTATGAATTTAAGGTTTGTTTTGGGGCTTGTTGATAGGCGAAGGATTAGAGATTAGCAGTTTTCAATGTTTGGAGGGTCTTCCAGTTTAATTTCCAGCTGATCCTTGTGGACTATTGCCAGTCCCCCACCTCTTTTGTTTTTCCCGTTTGCTTGGGCGCACCTAAGGTTTTCTGGCAGGCAGTTGTGGAGTTTGATTTTTGTAGTCATCTAGCCATGTTTGTTATGAATATGATGTTTATATCTCCGTTTGCACAAGAGCTCGTAGATTTCGATGGCATGTTTGTTCCTCAACCTAGCGGTTGCAGTGGATTTTGGTATCTTAGGCTTGTTTATTCATCTCCTCCTGTTTTGACATTTTGGTGTTTCGTTGGGGTGTTTGTGTTGTCACTGTAAGTTTCTAGACTTACAGTGATACACAGTTGGTTATTCCTGGGGTCACTCTGCTACTCTGTAAAGCTGCACAGGCATTTCAGTGCCTTCACCTCGTGGATCTCCTGCCCGGTCCTTGGACCGACAGTATGGATGCTGCCGCTTGCATTCCAGTCACCATCTGCCAGCCCCCTATCACCGCCTGGATCCGTGGGGCAAAGGAGTCCCTTTGTCCTCTCCTCACCAGGAGGGGGCTGCCCACGGCTGTGTCCTGGCTTTCTATGCATCTTTCGTGCTTCCCGGTCCCTCGTCCTGGTTGGCTTTGTCTCCCTGATAGGTAGTCATCTTTGGTTGTTATGTTGTATGAGGAACCCCACGTCCGGGGAAGTCTGTACTGGTGCATTTCCTTATTTGTATTGGTCTTCATTGTTCCTGTGTCCCACCTTATGCCAGTACTTGGTTTATCTATGTTCCTCATTTTCTTCTTCGTCTCAGTACTTTCCGGGACCTTGAGGTAGTCTGCCTCTTAACAGTAGATGAGTCTACTGTCTGGTGTTTGTGAGGGCTGTACCCCAGATAATCGTCCTTCTCCCTGGGGGTGGAGGGTCCCCTTCCCATGAGATCTTCTGCATTATACTGCCCACAGAGGGACTATCGACCTCACCACCCTGGCCTCATGGGCTCCTTCTCGGGGAGAGGTGGAGACATCCAGTGATTCATCAGTGAGACATACCGTTGGCTCTTGGTTTAAGTGTGAGGGCTGAGTAGACATTCTAGTTTCTACTCATTGTGCTCCTGCAGGGCAGAAGTCAATTAGTCACAGATGGATAAACCCTTTTTTAAGATGTCTGGTAAAGTGACTGTACGTTCAGTGTCCCTGGAGCAGAGTAACCTGGTCATGGTAAACCACCATTCAAGGGGGCTTCCACGGTGTCCTTTTATGTCTACTCCCATAATGCATGAAGAACTGTAATAGCTTCTCCAGGGACAGTGCAGATCCAAGAACCGCCAGCTCTTTCTCGATGGAATTCTTAATTTTAGCGTTGGTGATATCATTGCACTATTTGTATAGGTGCTGGCATTGAATTCTACAGCTAAGGGTTGCAGATATTTGTTTATATGGTGATGCTGTTTTCTAGTAGTTTCACTCTTCAGATGAGCTTTTAAGATTACCATTCTAATGTGCTGATTTTGAAAATCTGCCTTTATTTACCGACTAATTTCTTGCAAAACCTCTAAGGGGCAGAATATCTATCTAAGGGTTCTAACACCTTCTTGAAGATGTTGGCAGGTTTCCAAAAGAAGAATTTGTTGATTGCCACGAAAAAAACTAGATTTTGGCCAGTTGCGGATTGCACAAAAAATGCACCTGGCATATGGATCTTTGGGATGAATTATGCCTGATTTCATTATTGTAGAATAACCTTTTCCAAACAACATTGGGACATGCATATATATATTTGATTTGTGGAGAAATTGTCATACAGACAAATGTTTTGGAAGCGTTACAGGATTGTGTATTGGCCTAAGGCTGACGTGTCCGTTCTGTTGCTGCATTCCGCTCAAATTAACTCACATGAATGTCATTAACATAAGCACTTCAAATATGGGCTTTGAATGAGGGTCTGTAATGCATTTCAATGGAGATGACATTTGAGGGGGGGATACACAGTTGTTTGGTTATTTAATCCCTCCCATTCCCTGCCGCTAGCCATGCTAATCCCTATGACTAATCCTACCCATTCCTGTACATTTCGGAACTCTTTGAGCTCATCTTGGATTACTGTTTCAAATGAAGCTCTCTGGAAACGAGACGAAACTAGCGGCCATCTTTGAATGCGAAATACCATGCATCTTAGTGTGGAAAATCTGTATTCAGAATATGGTTTCTTTTTCAGGATAAAACATTAACTTCATGCCTTCACATTGATCAGTTTTCGTAGTTCACTCAAAAATGTTAAGCTTTAAAAGTTGTGGCCATAATAAAATATTTATTGGCATTGTTTTAAAAAGTTCCTATGGAAAATAATTTTTAAAAGGACCATTCAAGTGTTGATTGAAAGCGGAGAACCTGTTTAAGTGGAGAGAGGGAAGAGCTGATCTCATCAGGGCTATATGATGCTTACTGCACAGGTCTCTTCACCTGCTGTGTTGATTCACTGATGCCGCGAAAGCAAGGTCGCTCCAGAGGAACCAACCAATACAGAGAGTAAACAGATACACCTACACAATAAGCTTTTTTATAATTGGCAACTAGATCGGATCAATTGAAATACCAGTCATTTTATAACGATAGAATTGAAACAAAAAGAGAGAGCAGAAACTACAAAGAATATGGAAGATCTTGCACAACTGCTCACACCTCAAGATCTTGCCTTGACGAACGCAGATCCACATCACCAGACCGCTCTGTAAGGATAAAACAAACTGTAGACTTGACTGCCGTCCGTCCTGACACCCTGCCAAAAAAGGGAACTTGGTCTTGTATACGGGACACCTTGACACCAGGCCTCAAAAGATAGCAGCAAACGCGGGGAGCCAACTACTCTTCACGGCTACCCCAAGCGACTAACGAAGGTCTCCAAAATTCAACTCTGTCAATAGCCTCCTGGAACACTAGAGGCCACATGCACCTAACAAAAGCCGGCAGCTACAACCTGGGGGTCCACGACATTCTTTGCTTACAAGAAACATGGCTGATGGACAAACCTGCTCTAGATGGATACACTTTAGAGATTTCACCGGCCTTCAAAGGTCTACTCGGCAGACCTTCTTCTAGTCTATTGACAGCAATCCGAGCGGGTTCTAATATAACCACCACCAAGATAATAGCAGCAACTTATGCTTTTCTGGCAGTGCTCATGACTAGGAACGACGAAACCTCCTCAGAAACTTTATTTCCCAAGAAAGCCTTTGTCATAATCAATGGGTACTGGAATCCTCAAAAAACATCTTCAGTAAATTTCTCTGACGAAGCTGCTAACATCATTGACAAGATAATGATCAAATACCAAATCTCTAACATCCTAATCTGTGGAGACCTAAAAGCAAATTGCTCGAACTCGCCTGCCCGCAATCTGACATCAGAAAGAGGGAAATCATGGGTAACGCTAATGAACTCCAAAAATCTTTGTAATGCAGCAAATGCATGTTACAAGCAAAACACCATACCCACATGGGAGCGCGACAAATCTTTTGCAACAATCGGCTATATCTTTGTATCTGAAAAAATCTATTCGAGCATAGACTTGTTTGAAGTAATTAGAACTGAAGCAAGTGATCACAATCTCCTAAACCTCACTTGCAACACCAGAGGTTGTGACCAACAATTTTACAAAGCTACGCGTGAGACAAACTCTCAGCTAACTCGCTTGTGCATGACCACAAACGACATCAAAACCCTGTCAGATGACTACAAAATCTTAACCTCTGACATCGAAGCAAACGATTCAACCTTCTGGGCCAGCTACATTCCCCTGTTACTGGCCTATATAAAAACTTCAGAATGGGCCAGAAAAACGGACCATTAATCGCAATCGTATATACAACTGGAATCTGGTGATCAGACGACGCCAATTAAGAAAACTAAAAAAAAGAAGCAGCGACTATGAATACTACCACGCTATGGAAAACCTATCACACTGGGCTAAGAAACACCAGAGCTGCCCTATACCAATCGGACGCAGAGAACATGATCAAGGTTCTAGCTAACAAAAAAACTCGAGAATTGTGGTCACTTATCAACAGAACAAACCATCACTCCAATCCTCAAATGATAAACTCGGTCTCTGAAGATAGCTGGACTACTCACTTTTCGCAACTGTGAGTCCCCCGCGTCCTCCATTGAGAGGACAAATCTACTTACCTGCGTGAACTGGATCGATCTTTCAGACAATGAGGACATAAAAAAAGTAATCTCAAAATTAAAACTGTCACGAGCACCCGGCCCTGACGGTTTAGCAAACTTCGACCTAAAGCAGCATCCTGAGTCTTGGTCTATTGTCCTGAGCATGATATTCAAAGACTGCAAAGAACGCAAGATAATCCCCAGCTCTTGTACTCAAGCAGTCATCGTTCCTATCTTCAAAAAAGGTATTGGAGAAGAACCCTCCAACTACCGACCTAAAGCATTGTTGGACGTCATCGGTAACGTTTTAGCAACAATCCACTTGACCCACTTCCAGAACTGAGCACGATCTTCGCCAGCCACGGACCTGCTTCAAACGGGTTTCCAGAAGAATGCAAGCACTAGTGCAAACATAATGATCCTAAACATCCTTAAAGAAAAAGTCTTGCTAGGTGCACCACAAATCTTCCTTGCCTTTGTGGACCTATCCCAGGCTTTTGACAGTCGATAGATCTAGATCTAAATTGTGGAACAAACTGAAGAAGTGGAACTGTCCTAACCATATCCACTATCCGATTATTGCTCTCCACTCCAACACCAGTGTTTCAGTTAGACTGAACCACCAAGGGTTACTCTCTAACCACATACCATCTCATCGTGGAGTTAAACAGGGGTGCCCATTGGCACCAGGACTCTTCATCTCTTTCCTTGGTGATTTCAAAGACTCGCAAGACCTGATCAGATCGTTTCCACCCAACATCGGAAATACAAGGGTCATCAGACTTTTATACGCCGACGATCTAATCATCTTGGACCACACACAGGTGGGCCTTCAACGCCAACTTGATCACCTTCTCCATTACACCAAAGAGAACAATCTTGAGATTAACAAATCGAAAACAAAAATACTGATTCTTCAGAAGCAGGGGAACAAAAAGAAAGACCTTAAAGTGGTATCTTGACCAGTCAAAAATTGAAACCGTCTCAACATTCAAATACTTGAGTTGAAATTTATAGCTCGAAGAGAGATTTGAGCATGCAGAAAACCCTGTGGACAAAGACCAAAAACCTAATGGCTCAACTACGTGCAGTCGACACAAAATACGGAAAATACAGCCTACTGCCTGCCATCCAATTCTTCAAGTCAAAAGTAATTCCGTCACTAACGTATGGCATGGATGCATCCCCAGCAATTCCTTCTACTCTGTGGTCTAAATTAGAAGGCTTCATTTGGAGAGCAGCATTCGGCCTACCTAAATCCACAGCGGTTGCACCAATAAGACGTCAACTAGGTCTACTTTCCCTAGAGGCAGTGGTGGCCCAGAGTACAATCCAATTCTCCAGAAAAATCCAGAATCTAGAAAGCCTAGAAATATATAGGATGATTGCTGTAGAAATCGCCAAAGAGAGCAATATATTTCTTAACGACTGGGTCAACACACAAAGGCTCACACTGCAAGAGATATTGTGTTCAGAAGATGAACTAATCCAAAATCCATTAAGAATAAAAACAAAATGGAATGGCTTGACTGGATAAAAAGTAACGAGAAAGCAGTCTCGAATAAACTTCTAGCCCACCTACCGCCGGTCTTCAGCAAACTGAAAGAGCCAATGGGTTACTGCACAAATTACCCCAGTAAACATCTTATGAAAACTTTATTGAAAGTCCGTCTAAACCTCCTACCGACTCGAGAAATTTTAGCAATTCGTAACGCGTCTCAGGAAAAATCCTGTCGACTCTGTAAAGAGCCACAATCTACAGAATCGATTAGGCACCCCTTGATGGTCTGTCCAACAGTAGACCAAGAAAGGAAAGCTTTCCTCGGCCGCCTGTTTATAACTTCTTACGTCGCGGACGAGAACACTTGGTGGCATCGCTTTATTACAGGAGCCCAAACTAAATGGCTAATAGCAGCAACCAAAATTCTGAACATCGCCTTGGAGAAGGCCTCGCTAACTTAACATGAGCAGCCTACAGAAACAGCCATTTCAGCTAGAAGATGTTGATGTTGATGATGGTGATGTCTGGAACGTTCCTCTTAGAGACCCTCCCTTCCAATTGCAAAACCTTTTCTTTCATGGTCTACGTCGAGCTCTGTGAACACTCAGCTGAGTACAACACTAAACTCTTCGCTTCAAATCCAACTCGTCTTTTGTAAAAATCTAAATTGAGTATATACAAATAAAAAATAAAAAAAATAAGCTTCAATCACACTGTACTTGGGCATGGTTCCTGCACAGAGATCCAGCTGAAGGATAAAACAGTGCGCTGCACCACTAGTTTCCCCCGCTCAGTTTCACTACAAAGCCATTTAGGCAAATGGATGTCATGCAGAATTTGCCCGGAACACCACAGCGCTCATGTCGGAGCCCTGAGATCCTATCCGGCATGAGCACTGTCCTGTGCGTGTTTGTGGGATTTTGAACGCACTTTGGATTTCTAACGCCCCACTGCCAACATGTGCCACGTTGCCGGTAGTGGGGAGCTAGAAATCCTGCTGCAATAAACAAAATCTCCCAGTAGGGTGCTTTGGTTTCATTGTTGCTGGCAGAGCACAGGTACCTGCTCACCCTGCCACCCTCCCGCACTGCCTCCGGGCCACCCCTTGCACTGGGGTCTGCATCTGTACCCATACAGTCACCCCCCTAACCCCCACCTTTTCTTCCTGCACTTATCAGACCTACCCTGTCTGCTCCCTTAAACCCAGCACTTGCCAATTGCTGGCTGCACTACCACTGTTTTTTGCCTTTTTTATTTATTTATCATTATTTATCTGTTTCTCCTTTGCTCCGCACTTTCCACTTCGACCCCCTTCCCTGCACTTTTCCCCCTCCCCCTCTCCCATGCACTTGCACGTTCTCAGTGTCACTGGGCCTAGTAAGATCGTTGTTTTGTTCTCCCCTGTTGTGCTCTGAAACACTTGTGTACGAGCGCGATAGAAATAAAACAAAATATCAATATCCATTAACTTTCACGCATGAAACTACTCCAGCTTAGAAAATGGCTGCCTCCAAGTGCTTGAAAATCAACACTTGAATGATCCTTTTTAAAATGATTTGCCATAGGAACTTAAAGAAAAAAACAATGCCAATATATTTTTTTTATTATGGCAAACATTTTTAAAGCATAGAATTTTTTGCGTGAACTATCCCTTTAAGCAACTGCATTTGAACAAGGAATGTCACTGGATCTGTATGTTGGGCACGTTGTGTATTGGTTTTTCATATGTTTTATATCAACATTTTTCCAGCACTTGGGTTGTTTTTCACACTCACTGCACATTTCGTAGTCCTTGAGCTGTGAGGTCCTGTGAGAGGTACAGTACACTTAGAAGCAAGGCCTCTTCCAGCATTGGGCGCTCTGTGAGAATGGAGTGTAAATTAGCAACGGGAAGAAATTGTGCAGCAGGTTCATTTTGCTCTCATTGCAGCAATGTGATTGCATTCAAGAGAAGGGCATGTGAGTGACGCACTGTGTGTCTTCTTCGTGACACTCCCTGGGCTCGGCTGCAACAGCTAGTCAGAAACATTCTTTACCCAGATGGGCTTTGGTGCTCCTGTAAACCAGCCAAGCTTTGCAGCCATTGCCCGCGTCCAGGAAAGGAGTTTACGATGAATACATTAACATTTTCTGATGTTTCAAGCATGCTCTGGTATGTGATAAGCGCAGATACGTTTGTATGATGGGTTAAAAGAATTAATTCAAAACTTGTTCCTACTTCTAAAAAGTACTTTGTAGACTTCTTGTTTTTCATATTTACGTTTGAAGCACTCCACCTTTCGCCCTGTGCCTGCGTTGTTAACTTTGGTACATAGCTTCTCTTTGAAACGTCTGATGATAATTTAACTTCTCATTCACACAGGTGCACACCCCGCTCGCCATCCAACATTTTCCGTGTAGGGTGGCCAACTTTACAAAATGGTTTTGCAGGTCACTTTAGACGTAGTAGCACAGTGCCTGCCGTTCCATACGGTGACATTCACTTCCATGCCCCTCCCCACCATCAACTGTTTAGTAACATTATTGCCATATGGCATTTTAGCACCTACACAGCACAACCAAAACTCTATTATCCATGCAGGATCTGAACTGTTAGGAGGTTTGCATGTGGTCTGGAACGATCTCTGATTTGCCTATGTGTTCACACCAACAGAAGTGACTTCACAGGAAAGGGCACTGCAAGGAGCATCATCAATCTTTGATAGTTACTGATAGAGCTGTGCGAGCTTGGCTGGCTTGGGCCTAAACTGGGGCTCTGGCCTGACCCTTCTCTCAGGTCTGTGCCTGCCCAAAGCACAGGGGCTGATCAAGAGCTTCACCTCTTCACCTGCTGCCCCGTAACACGGAAAATCGCAAAAAATGCTCCAGGTCTGCTGGTAGCATGTTCAGATGCCTGGCACCTGACTTCCTGTCCGGGCTGCCAGACTTCCTGTCCACCCCAAACAGTTTATTGGCTGGAATGGGCCAGAGCACTTCCTGGAATGACTGGGTAGATGCTTGCAGGGGAGTTTAACGATAAGTCAAGCGCCCGCCTTACCTCCAGTGTTTGTTCCCCTTACCCATACCGCCCCCAGCCTTCTGCTACGATAAAAAAAAAAAGTACTCATGCTGTCCAAATGCTGCCCCAATTGCCACCATCTTCTTTTTTCCCCCGCTCCTCCTGCATCCTCAAAACGGCAGCGCTGTCCCACTCCCCAGCACCAACTTCCCCTTGTTCTCTTTCATACCCTCTGCCCCATAAAAAAGATGGATGCTGCCCCTCTAAACCTCTCCCCTAACCCCCTTGCGTGCTGCCACCCCCTTGGCCTCCACCTTTGGTCCAGCGACCATACGACTCTGCCTAGGCCCAAGTTGGGCTTCTAGAGCTAGACCCAAAGGCTTGGACCTGGCTCAGCCCTACCCCAGTGTTCCCTGCCTCTGCCAGCTCTACTTGGTGACAGCATGAGAAGGGACATTGCAAGAAGTTCAATGAATAAGTGGAAAAACAAATATCTTTTGTGAAATACATGTTTGGTCACTGCTATGTACTTCATATGTACTTGTGACAATGAACTTAAATAAGGAACTTAAATGTAAGACTTATTGCATACTCCTACTTGCTTCCTGTCTACTGCATACCACAAAACTATTGAAAAACCAGGCACTGCCATAGTGGTAGTAACTGGACGCTGATCGTAGCAGGTGCAAAACCCAAAATGTTTGCTTTGTCAATGCTTGTTTTTAAAGGCGTCAGTTTTTTAATTTCTATGAACATTCTTTTATTTTATTTTAAATGTTCCTATATGCAAATACCTAAACATTGTTGGCGTATTATCATATGAAGTCATGACTATTGCATAGTCGTTTCTAAAACTGTGTAGAAGTTCTGACAATGAGTACCATCTAGTTATTTCGTTTAGGAAAATACTCTAACGTAAAACCTGTAATCGTCTTTTCATGCAGACAAATACCATATTGAAAAGGTGACAACGGAACTTCGAAGTTTAAAGGAGGAATTTGATGATGAACCGTGTATCTCTTGCAATAAGGTAAAACATCTATTTCTATCCTCTTTAATTGGCAGTGGGACAAGGTCAGCTGGAAATTATGTGTGAACACGATCTGTTGAAGTTGGTACAACAAATTGTGCGTTAATTCTCAGGGTACTTTTTAGGAAAGCACTTTACAAATTGTATGAATTCCCTTACTATATCGTGCACATGCTCTCTGGGATACACTTTCAGTTGCCAAAGACAACAACATTTTGTTTTTAGCTGGTGAAAATGAGAATGAAGATTGCCCATGCTGAGAGCGCTGGACAGTCTTGATTCTATTAAAGACAAGGAGGCGAGCATTATGCTTTTCTTTCTTTATTATTGCATGTCAGCAATTTGATATCTTGAACATTTTTAAACTTCTTAACACTTTAACTGGCTAAACAATTTGTTTTCTCCATATCGAAACCAAAATAGGGTTGTCAGTTCAAGTCTTTTAAAATGTTCTCCTCTAAACCATAACTCCCATGAGTATTTGTTTCCCTGTAGGCTTCCGCTGTCCCCAGTATCCAATCAGGCTCCAGCCCAAAGTATATATTATCCCCTTCTGTAGTCCTCTTCCTTTGGTGTTAGTCTATATAACTCTCAATTCAACTGGAAACTTTGCCATAAGCTCAACTGGAACTTCCTTCTCGTAGTCCCATGCTCTGGTGGAACTGTAGAACAAAAAACTCGCTCTCGAGCTTAACTGTATTCATGTTTGCTTCTGTTCTTCCCCTTAAACCAATAGATAACATATAAGGGGGGGCTTTCACACAGTCTGACACATGTACTGTCATCACAAAAATACTTTGTGTTCACTATATGCATTTTTATATCATATACCCCTGGATGGGATATAATGCTCGCCTCCTTGTCTTTAATAGAATCAAGGCTGTCCAGCGCTCTCAGCATGGGCAATCTTCATTCTATGGCGAGACAGGAGGCGAGCATTATGCTTGTTCAAAGCTGTTAATCACTGTATTCGCTATCTGAGATATAGGCTTGAAATAGAAAGTCTTAAACGTAGTCTCATTTGACCAATCTGCCGCTTTCATAATATCTTTCAGTGGTACGCCTGCTGAAAACGCTCTAGAAGCAATCACGCCTCTTACTGAATGTGCTCCAAACTGAAATAAATCAATGCCTGCCCAATGCATCACTTCTCGCACCCATCTTGCTATTGTAGCTGTTGCAACAGCATGAAAAGGCTTCGTACGCGCTATCAAGAGCTGTGTAACCCCTCTCGGCCTAACTGGGGCTGTAGCTACTTTGTAATCTTTAATGCATTGCGCTACGCATAACTTGCTGTTATTGGGGGAAGTATGGATAAGATATTACTGCAGAATCTGATTTTGTTCTATTTGCCACATTAAATGCTACTCCTTCCGGGTAGAACATTTTCCTGTCTACTTCTAAGGCCTTCACATCTGATACTCTTCTGCACGCTATGAGGCAAAGCAACATGCTAGCATCCAGGATAACTGGGGTCGAGCGAGATCCTTATTCTGTGGCCAGGAAAGGAATAATCTAAAGACTGCACGTCCCACAAAGCAGAATATCTGGGAGCTGGCAGTTTATGCATCTTCATTCCTTTTAATAGTCTCAAAATGGTAGGATTCTCTCCTACTGGCTTGTCCTCAACTTTGACGTGGCCGGGTGAAATGGCGGACCTGTATACACCAATCGTTCTGTAGGCTGCTCCTTTCGCAAATTTCTGTGCTAGTAAGTTTAACACTTGCACTATAGGGGCCGAAACGGGATCTGAATTAACTCCTGTGCAGAAAGCATGCCACTTCCTCCACGCGGCACCATAGCTCCTAATGGTTGATGGTGCCCACAAGTCTCTGATGCACTCAGCAGTGAAATGCCTGGAAGTTGCCATCTCTGCCCGAAATCCTGCAGGCCATCAAACTCTGTGTTCCTCCCAGCACTAGTGGGTGCAGCTGCCCGTTCGGCCCCTGAAGGTGGTCTACCCTATGAGGAATCACTCTTGTAAAATTCATAGACCGTTCCATCACTACTGGAAACCATGGCTGCGATTTCCATATCGGGACTATTATCACTAGCTCCGCCTGTTCTCTGCGGACTTTCGCTAACGCTCTCATCAGCATTCTGAATGGGGGAAAGGCACGTCCGTCCCTGCTGCAGCTGGGTCTATTCTCCAGCTGAAGAATTTCGGAACCTGAGCGTTCAGTCTGGACGCAAATAGATCTGTGTCCAGAGGGCTCCATAATTCTTGGAACCGCTGGAACACATCTGTCAGGAGTCTCCAGTCACTGGAGTCTACCAAAAAGCACAAATTCCAGTCCGCTATCGTATTCTGACTCCCTGCTGATACTGATATCTGGTGATCGAAGCAGAAATGCCAAAAATCTTTCGCCAATTTGGCAAACATCCTGGAGGAAGTACCTCCTAGTTTGTTGATATATCGTACTACTGAGATATTGTCCATCTTGAGCAGCACGCAGCATTTCACTCGCTCTTTGGTAAAAGCTTGCACTGCGAAGGACCCTGCTAGAAGTTCCAAGCAGTTGATGTGAAGTGACATCCATTTTCCTCCTGTTTCTAAGGAGCCGCACTGTGCTCCCCACCTGGCCCTGCTAGCATCAGACTCGATCACTAGGTCCAGGGTGCCTCCAAAGATGGCCCTACCGTTCCAGGCTTCCATGTTTTGTAGCCACCAATGGATCTCGATGATGGCCTCCTGATCTAACGTTACTAGTTGGTGATACCCTATACCTCCTCTGAGGTGACGTATCTTCAATCTCTGGAGTGCCCTGTAATGTAGGGGCCCGGGAAATATGGCTTGAATGGATGCCGATAGCAATCCCACTAAATGGGCTAGGCTGCGAAGGGAAACTACCTTCTCTGCTGTAGCTCGGAGCGCCTTCTTTATTCCTTTTATTTTTGCTGGCGGGAGCTCTAACGTGGCTTTCCGTGTATCTATCATAAAGCCCAGGAACTCCATCCTCCTGAGATGGTTGTAGGTCAGATTTCTCTTCGTTCACTATGAAGCCGAGGGAAGACATGAGTCGACATACCCAAGACGCCTGCTCTTGCAGGCTTGCAGCGTCTTGTCCTAGAATGAGGAGATGGTCTAGGTAGAGGATCATCCTGATTCCCCTCTCCCGAATAGCTGCTGCCACTGGACGCATGATCTTGGTAAAAGCCCAAGGAGCTGATGCCAAGCCGAATGGGAGACGTGAACCTCCACACCTCTGCTCCCCAACGAAAGCGAAGGTATTTCCGATGCTGTACTGCAATCGGAATGGTAAGGTAGGCGTCCTTTAGATCCAGTCTCACTAACCAGTCCCCTGCTCTGAGCAGGTTTCATAGAAGGTGTATGCCTTCCATCTTGAAGTGGTGATATACTACCCATTCGTTGACACCTTTCAGGTTTTTAACTGGGCTTACTTTCTCCCCTCTGTGCACCAAGAACATTTTGCTGAGGAAACCTTCCTCTGTCTGATCTATCTCGATCGCCTTTTTGTCTGCTAAACTGCGCTATTCTTCTAACAGTATATGTATCCTCGCAGGTTCTCGCGCTTGCGCAGGAGTTCCTACGAATTCTAACTGAATCTCTGTTATCGCTTGCAGTACCCAAGCATTGCTTGACAATTTTTGCCATGCATTCAAAAACCAGCGCGTCCTGCCTCCGATCATAGGGAGAGGAGGTGTCTGAACACTCACCGGGTGGTGCTTTGACTTGTCTGTAGGCTCCCCTACCTCTGCGATTCCTAGGGAAGCAGGTTCTGGATGGGAAGAAGTTGTCTTGCTGGCAATTCTCCCAGTATTGGTCTCTATGATTTTGAGGTCTTCTGAATTGCCCAAAGCGACCGGACGCCCAACCTCTCTGCGTCCGGTCCCAGCAAAAACCCGTCCTGGAAATATTCGTCAGATAGAACTCTGCGCTTTCTCGAGTGCCGAATACGTCCCCACAAACTGGGACATCTCCTTTGCGAACGTGTCGCTGAACAGCAGAACTTTTGCTTCTCCTCCCGCCTCGTAAGAGGCGAGGTCACTTAACGTGCTGTCTATCTTCAGCAACACTCCCCGACGCCTCTCGAACAAGAGAGAGCAATTAGCATTGCCTAGGAGGCAAACTGCTCTTTCTGCCCAGTTACACAGGGCTACTGCGTCCACTGGTTTTCCAGTGTCTGCCGCTTTCTCCGCTAGGTCCATCTTGGCGAGTGGGCCGGCCAGGTCTAGGACCCTGTCTTGGCACCCTCGCCAGGCTCTGTCAACCCCTTTTCTTATATCTTTGGTCGCTTTTGTGACAAACGTCACCATTTTGGCGTCTAGCTCCAGGTTATCTGTGACTTTCCCTGGTAGGAGCGGTCGGGGGCATTCTGCTTTCATCTTTGCCCTTACTTCTCTGTCCAGCGGCTTTCGTAGGTGCTGCGCCATATATTGGGCCACCCTCGGTGACTGCACCCATTCTGAGGATCTAGGATGTGCAATGGCCTCTGGGTCAAACATATCCAGTAGGCTCTCTTCCTCCTCTTCTTGAGACTGTGTAGCCGGTTTCGGCTGTGGCATTATAATGTATTCCTCACCTTCATCGTCCGGCGAGTAACCTGGATCCTCCTCATCCCCTTCATTGTGCACCACTGGGGCAGGGGGTCGAGAGTCTGGCACCACCGCCCTCATCATAAAGGCTTTCTTAAGCCTGCTCACTGGGTCGGAAGACTCTTGGGGTATTGGGTCCACCCCTTCTGCTGTGCTAGGAGGCGTCAAAGAGGTGGTTCTCTTCCGATCCTTTTTACTACCCTGTTCCACCCCTGCATCGGGGTGTCTTCCTGATGTTCCCTCCCCCGGGCTCAAAGCCCTCTTTCTCCTGGGTGTCTTGTCCTCTGCCTTCTGTTTATACAGTATGGCTTCAAGGTGATCTAGCCTCTGTGCTAGGGGCATCATGCCCTGTGACACTGCTTGTGACAGTGAATCACCCAGGACCCTCTTAAAACTGAGTGAGAGGTCCTCTTCTTGTGCAGGTTGCTCTGCTCGCTCCTCAGCACTCCATTCAGGTGAAGTACTGTGTGAGGCTGTGTGGCTTCTGTATTGTGCCATTTTACTTCTTGAGCTGAATGCTGATAGAGGGAACACAGGCTAATCTCCACACGTATGATGTAATCGCTTCTTTATTTTTTAATTTTTTAATGCTTTTGTGCTAGCCGCTGTGATCTGAAGTACGTTGCCCCTTTTGAAACGAGCGTGAACGAAATCTCTATGGTGAGATAGTTGCGTCGTCGGGAGTGTCAGAGGAGATTCCCTGCTGGCGACTGCGGGGGTCCTAAAGCCCTACGAATGCCGTGCCTGTGAGGGAATCCCTTTGCTGGCGTCCGCGCGGTCCTAAAGACCTACGCGCACTGTGTGTAATCGGTGAGGGGAATCCCTCTGATGGTGCTTGCTGGGTCCTAAGGCTCTCGTGCGCTGCCTGTGAGGGGAAACCCTCTCTCACAGCCTCTGCACGTCGTGCTGAGGAGGAGGCGGGGCCAGTTGCCTAACGAGGGTGCGTTCGCCCGCGGCTCCGGCCCCTACCTTCGAGTGTTCTGGAGAGAAATCTCGTGTCTGGCCCGAGCGCAGTGTAAACAAATTCATGCGCTCCTTATTACTTTAAAACTGCCAGTACGCTGCACTTACTACTTAATCAAAATGTATATACGCATATCCAAATACACATAAAGGCATATCTAAATACACATAAGGCACTTATCTCGACTTGCAGCAACAAAGAAAGAGGAAGAGGCCTACAGAAGGGGATGATATATAATTTAGGCCGGAGCCTGATTGGATACTGGGGAGAGTGGAAGCCTACAGGGAAACACTCATGGGAGTTGTGGTTTAGAGGAGCACATTTTAAAATACTTGAACGGACAACCCTATTTTGGTTTCAATATGGAGGAAACAAAATGTTTAGCCAGTTAAAGTGTTAAGTTTAAAAATGTTCAAGATTTGAAATTGCTGACATGCACTAATAAAGAAAGAAAAGCATAATGCTCTCCTCCTGTCTCGCCATAGAATTGAGAAAAATCCCCGGTGAAGATTTTTGTACTTGTTGCCTTTTGTATGGTCGGGCACGAGTTCCTGATAGGCTTGCACACTTAGCTGAACCACGAGAAATGGAACTGAAATGCAGTTTTCCCTGTAGCACAAAGAACAATACAAAACAACCACTTTAATTTCCTGAAATATTCTCTTAGACCCCTGTCACTCCCTGCTCAATATTTTCGGTCTCACCAGTGCCTAAACATGACCAACATATTAAAGAGTCTGCCACATCTATCTTGACTTCGTCTAGTTCTGATTGGTCTACATTACGTTCTGTATCGGCATGCCTTTACTGCACGGTCAAAAAAAGGAGTTGTCTGTTTTGTGCTGGCAAAGCATTAGTAACTGAGAAACTGACCTTGGGTTGATCCTGCAACTTTTTGTAAATCCGTGCCCATGTCTGTAAGGTTGACATTTTGGGTAGCTTGACGTCGGCATTGGCAGCAGCAGTTAACTTAGATTGTTTAAAATGTGCACCAGCACAGGCTATTTTTGCATTTTATGTTGTGTGGATAGCATTAACAGGTTTAGGTGATGCCATATATGGGTACAATGAATAATTTAACATTTTATTTTAATTAAGTGCACCATTCTCAATAACACCACAATGCATTTTCCTCCTGACATCTCGTATTGTAGGCTCATTGAATATCAATGCATAAGCTTTGTTACAGATGCCCAGTGTCTGAGAAAAATGAAACGCTTCAATACATTTTTAGATGGTTAGTTCATGAAACCTTTAATTCACAGGAGAGAAAAAAGACAGACGGACATAGCCCTGTACAATTCTAGATAGAGCCCCCCTGCCACCAGATCTACTTTATACTATACGTTGGGTGCTCCATTAGCTTGAATACAGGAGAGTGGAATATTATTAAAGTCAAAGGGGGGGTAGGGAGGAGACTCGCATTTCACAAATTATCACAATAGTCCTAAGCACCTCATGGTGAGACGCTCGGTATCTGCAACATAACCACACAGCTGTAGGCGGATACAATTAAGGTTTGAACTTTAGCAGTGGTAGCAGGGTGGTGTCTGCTTCAATTTTGTGATGAAAACATTTCCTAACCTCATTCTGCCGGCGCAGGAAGATTTGAACCTACAAATGAGTACATGGCAGTCTTCATAGCTTTTGCTTCTTCGATTATTTGCATTTAGATACACCGAGCTCAAGCTGGTTTCCTTTTTCTAACTTGTTTGAGGCCTAGCATCTAGCATGAGTAACTCCTTCCATAGTACTGTTAAATCCACTTACATTCTTGTCCACATTGCCAGTTGAATATTTGCTCCACAGATTCCTCTCTTTAGGCTATCTTTGAACAGTCTCACATAACCATTAGATATTCTGAATTGTCCATTCTAAATTTCCACGGTTATCTTCTTGAGCTCCATTATCAGACCTTCCTTTACATTCAAAATGTTTGGTGGTTTTCCAAGGCAATTGAGAATATATTTTATACACAGATACAAAGCCATATACCCTCGGAAATGCAACCAAAATGTGTACAATTCCTTGATATATGGTACTCCCAGTGATCCCATTGACTCAGTGAGCTATGACCAAAGAGGTGGCCCGGTTTTTAGGTTTTCTTGTAGAATGTCAAATTTCTACATCCCACAGATTCCTCATATTGTATTTTATATCTCCAATGCCAGCTGTCTTTGGAACTCTTTTGAGCACCAGTCTGGACAACAGAGCGCTGTCAGCCCCGATGTATGCCTGCGGGATATCCCATTGCGGCCAGGCTATATGGGGGTGCCACACCCCATGAAATCAGTTCTTTATTCCATGAACTCGGTACACTTCTGGAATGAGACACTAGATGGTCTGCCTTGCTGCGTCCGACCTAAGTCAAGGAAGGCCTTGGTCTTCTAGGCCAGCTCCAACTGCAGAATGCAAATATCTTTGTCGGATCCCCACAAGATGTGTTCATACTGTCGTGCGCAGGATCGCCACACTGAAGATTGCGGTTCCTCTGGCATTCCAAGGCCCTCCATTTGCACACATTTTCATATTTTAAAAGTTTACATATATCCACAAGGGTGGAAAGTGCACGCCTTCCTATTACCTGGAGGCAGAACTGAGGAATGCAACCGTTAAAGAAGTGGAGCGTTCTCCAGCCATGAAGGACAAAAAGAAATTGCAGCACAGGAACCGGTCCAGGCCACCCACTGACTTTTCCAGGCACCACTCTTCTTCGTCCTCCAGGAGGCAAAGTCCTCGAGGGTACCTCCTGAAGAAGAACCACCTACCCCCAAAGGTACCATTTCCCACCCTGTTATCGACACTGAAGTAATGGGATGCAGCAGGTGCTTGACATCTTGCCAAGTCCCAATATCTGCAGCTTTGGCTCTGGCAGCATTTGCATGTCCCACCACACTGAGGTGCTCTGTTATTTTATTGCAGGGATTTCAATGAATCCCGTTTCAGTATTTTTTTTTTTTTAACTTCATTTTAATCCTTCCAACAAGCCCCTCCCCCTCCACAGAAGGTTCCTCCATCGCATTTCCAACTCTTCATCGAAGAGACGCCCGGTAAGTTCTTTACTTTTCAGGGCACCCCGTCCGGGGGACACCTTCCCGGGGTCATCCAGGTACAGGAGGGGCTTCAAAAGCTCTGCTACTGGGGTTATTCCTGAGGTGCCTCGCAGGCCTAATAGGCATAACGGGGGTTTTCTCTGAGGGTTTCCGCGAGGGGCCTACCTATACAAGATCACGATCCGAGATTCACTGATCAGGTGCTAAAAGCCAGCATAGTCGTGCTGAGGCGTTGCGTACCGGAGTTCGCTCCGGGGTCTCCTTGTCTGGAGCTTCCCACACAGACACTGTGGTGCGCCCTGAGGCCTCTGAGGCTTTCTGTACCGAACCACGGTTCGAAGCCCCTCTCGAGGGAACTAGTAAAACCGGACTCTGTTCTGAGGTTCCTCTTAACGAGGCTAAGGTGTGTACCAACAGAACTGAAAGGCCTGTAAAGGTCTTGTCTGTGAGGTGGATTCCTCAACTTTCCCGTGCTCGCAGGGGTACCGGTTTTCTTGAGGGGGCACAGGGAGAGGTCGTCGACCGTAACTCTTCTGTTACCGACGTTGCCGAGGTTCCTCCTTTTGGAAGCTAATTCAAGGGACAGGATGTCCAGTAAACATCCAAGGCCCCATAGTACCGGCTCTGCCAAGGATCCTTGTGTCAAGGCTACAATTTCAGTCAAGTCCCCTGACCAATCTGTGGAGTCAACTGCTTCACCTACACATGTGACGCAGTTCTCCTCAGATGTTCACAAAATGGCAGGCGTTCCCTCATGCTCTACGGTGGCCATGTTGGATTCTTCCCTCATACCCACGCTATCGTCTGCGGGTGCTGGGAACCTTCTCTTTGGTGGACAACCTTATCCACGCGACAGTGTGAATCTGTTCCGCCCTTCCTATGACTGGCGTGCTCGGATGCCACTAACGCATATGGTCTTGCTTTGTGGTAGCCTCTTCCTTTTGTGGCGGCTGAAGTCTATATCGATGGATCTAAGAGGCCTTCTCTGAGGGTCTTGTAGGCGAGGTATTGTCCCCAACCGTCCCACGCTCGGGGGTAACCACTATGCCGAGGTTCATTGTAAGGCTAAAGTGTTACTTAAGCCCCTGACTCTCCTGAGGAGGCAATTGCCTCACCTACGTTTGTGACGCAGTTCTCTTCAGGTGGTGACAAATGGTGGGCAAACCTGCGTGGCCTACGGCGGCCCTTTTGGATATCTCCCTTACACCTACGTTTGCAACATCTGGTGCTGGGAGCATTCCTTTCAGCAATAGTAATCCGTTCTGCCCTTCTTTGACCGGCATGTGTGGGTTCTGCTGCCTCATACTGTCTCGCTCCCTCCTGCTTTTGCTCCTTTGATCTATGTGGACCCGAACAGGGGTGGACCTGGCTGGGAGTGGACCCTCCTGGCATCCATCCTCCTAAACACTCGGCTGAGTTTTTTTGGGGAAGTGTCAGATGCTCATGCACTCTGACCCTATACGGACATATTTCAAGCGTCTTTTTCACTCCTCTTCCACCCCGTCCCCGGCGGCTCCGATTCAGTTTTTCTTTCAAAACCTGTGGCGGTAGGCGTGGAGGACCAGTCTTCTGTTTCCGCCTTGTTGGGATGTGTCTTAAGCGGATGAGGACGGCGATGAGTAGCTCCGCTCGGTGAGACCATTCCATGACCGGGAGGGGCTTGTCTAGCTCTGTTACCAGGGATTCCCCTAAGGGTCCCTCAGAGGACCTGCCAAAATCGGACGTGGTTCAGAGGTTCACCATTTGGGTGCTAAGTTTCAGCTCAGTTCGTCTTTGGCTCTGGATACCGGGGTTTGCCCTGAGGTCTCCCATTTCTGGAGTTTTCCACACTGATATCGGGGTACGCCCTGAGGTCTCAGTTTCTGGTGCTGGTGGTTGTCACGCCGAGCCATGGCTCAGGCCTCTCTTGAGGGAGCTATGTCCTAGGTTAAAACCCATGTTAGTTGGTGATGGAACCCTGGGTTCCTTCAATGTCCCACAGAGGACAGTTGGATCATTCAGGATGGGGAGATATGACTGGAAGGTTGTCTCTACCTATGCTCTCCCCATCCCCTTAGTTATCCTGAAACTACAGTAAATCTCACTTACCTTTTGTACCTGCTGGCTCCTGCGTGCTCCCTGCGTCCTGTCTGCCATTCCTGAGTCAAGACACTACACATTATGTCGAACTCTTCAGTGAAGTCTTCTCTGATCTCAAGGTGCCAATCCTCAGGATGTCACGTGAGAGGAGAAGCCCAACCTAGCTCAGGCTTTTAGAGAAATTACTTCTGCTCTGCAAGAGTACATCGGTGGGTACTGGATAATCCGCCCCCCCCACACAAACCCAACAGTGATATATATAATCTCTGAGGCTATCAGGAATCTGCTTAGATCACATGCTACGCATAGGCGACATCTAGTGGAAGCTGCAGGGTATTAGTTGTTTTTGAAACTCAAAGGGACGTCGACAGGGCGTGCCAGTAATACTATCCCTAGTGTGATGTCCACTGTACCCATGGTCCTTCACCCTCAGATATTTCTTTTCCGCCCTCATTGTCGGACGGTGAAAAAAATTAGAGCTAGTTACTCTCTCGAATTGATTGTGTCCTCCCACGTATTCCTCATCTTAGATATTGTCTGCCAGTCTTGCTGCTTCTTCGGAAAAGTTGCACCAGTGGGCGCTGTGCTCGAGGCTGCTGAGTCGTCCCTCGAGGGCCGCCGTCGAGTGTCGTCATCCGTCGTATAAAGGGCTTGAGCTGTGCCTGTTGGTCTCAGTTCCGTTTTTCCGAGCTTCTGCTTCGTGTTTCGAAACTGCGCGGCAGTTCTTTCATTAAAAATTTCTTCATCTTCAAATCCTACCACACCCAAGAGGGGTTTTAAGAAATGCATGATTCCCCTAAAAAATGGGAGGCCTTTAGGGCTTCAATGGTAAAAATGTTTGAGAAGGCGGCCCCGACGCCCTCAAAGTCGTGTGAAGAGCATGCCCCTGTCCACTCCAAGAGTGACTGAGGGAAATCTAAAACTAAACACGCAAAATCCGACAAAGTCGAGGGCATCCTCGGAGGAAGATGCTCCGGCGCCTCATGAGAAAAAACAAAAACCTCTGGTGCATAAATCGAGGTTGACGGAGGACAAAATGGCGCCGTCGTCGAGTATCCACTTGACGCGTCCTTCGACTACGTCCAAGCCATTAGACAAGATGGCGTCGATACCTTCGGCCACAGCGTCAAAGCCTCCGTCGATGACCTCAAGAATTCCCTCGAATATATTGAAGCCAGCATCTATTTCATCGACGCCTTTGTCGAGTAAATCTTTAATACCAAAACCCACAGTGACACCTATGGCTAAATCTAGATCAATGCCGCCAGCTTTACCAGATAGTGTTTCATCCTCAGCCCAGGCAGGAATTCTTTAGATCCATGTCTCGATCTTTGAGGAACACTCCTCTGATGAGGATATTACATCCGCTGGTGGTAAATTTGGGACAAGGGAAGTTCCTGAGGAACTAATAGACCCAAATACCAAAATAGCTGACCTTTATGACTGCCTTCAATCGGCCAGTGGCCTAGATACCTCCCCTGAGGTAGAATTTGAAAGACCAGACCTTGCAGACCATGCAGAACCTGGGTATAGGAATCTCATGGTTAGGGTCATAGACTTCATGGGGTGGAAGACAGTGTCCCCGAGTTACGACCAGGATGACATGACAGATATTATTGATGAAGGGCCACAGAAGGACCCGATCCTTCCTTTCCACAAAGCTCTGCAAAAAAGAGTAATGGCGAATTGGGAAAACCTAGAATCGTTACCAGCTGTCAATAAAAAATGTGTGAGAAATTACAGACCTTCATCTTCAGATCCAGAATATGTCTAAGCATCCCTCACCTGAGAGCTTGGTGATTCAAGCTACGACTGCAAATAGGCAATCCGCTTATCCTTCCATGCCACTTGACAGGGACGACAAGAAGATTGATGCTTGGGCGAGGAAAGTCTTTCTTTCGGGCAGTATGGCCCTTAAATCTACTAAAGTAACTTGCTAGATTTACCTACACCTTGTGAGACTGTTTGAACGCAGCCGCTGAACACATCCCGGAGGGAGAGGAACGGGATGGTTTACTTGCTTATAGTAAGAGATGGAAAGGAGGCAATGGAGGAGTGCCTCAAGTCCGGACTGGACACTGCTGATAGTGTGAGCAGGTCCATGGCGTCTAGCACGGTTCTACGCAGATTTGCTTGGTTGAGGAAATCTGGTTTTGCATCTGATGTACAGTCAAGGTTACTCAATATGCCCTTTGATGGCTTGAGGCTGTTTGGCAGCAAGGCGGATGATAGTTTGGAGAAGCTGCAGACCTCAAAAGCGGCAGCTAAATCACTCAGCGCTGCTATAAAACAGCCCCAACAACCTTCATCAGCCGGGTCATCTTCCTGGAGAAACCCTCCCATTAGTTTCTACTCCTCTTTTGGAAGAAGGAAGGGGCAGGCCAGAGTAGACCCCCTTGTGGTGGAAAGGGAAAAGGTGCTAGATCAGCACAGCAGTGGCTACTTCCTCCTCAGCCACTTCTGCTGCCGCTGCAAAGACACTCTAAGGTCTTTACCCACGAAACCCTGGTGGGAGGCAGGATCACTCAGTATCTGAACGAATGGCGGGACATTACATCAGATGCCTGGGCGCTAGAGATAGTGACCCATGGTTGCTGCCTTCCTTTTCATCAAAGGCCTCCAGATCATCCACCGGGAGCCAACTGCTAGAGAAAGGTGCAATAGAACATGTACCTGTAGCGGAGAGGAACAAGGGTTGGTACTCCCCTTATTTTCTCATCCCCAAGAATGACGGAGGATTGAGACCCATCTTGGACTTAAGAAATTTGAACAAATTCCTCAGGAAGGACAAGTTCAAGATGACCCTTTCTCAGATCCTTCAGGCTCTTCAACTCCAGGACTGGCTGGTATCATTGGACCTACAGGATGCTTACTTTCATGTGCCAATCCATCTCAAGCACAGAAAGTACCTGAGGTTTGCAGTTGGCGGATCTCGCTATCGGTTTCGAGTTCTGCCATTTGGGCTGACCTCCGCCCTAAGGGTTTTCACCAAGCTGATGGTGGTAGTGGCAGTGAGTCTCATGAGAAGGGGGGGGGGGGGGGAATTACATTTACCCTTATCTAGACGATTGGCTAATCAGGGCAAGTTCACCCGAACGTGCCCGGGAACATCTAACCATGACCTGTCACTTCCTGCACAAGCTGGGCTTCTCCCTCAATTACAATAAGTCACAACTTATTCCAAGCTAAAGACTCCAATTCATCGGAGCTGTCCTGGATACAACCTCAGGGAAAGCCTCGCTTCCCGAGGAGAGAGCTCACCACACTCTGCAGATGGTAACAAGGTTTCAAAATGCCCAACATCTGCCGACTTTCGATTTTATAAGGTTGCTAGGCCTCATGGCATCCTGCATCTTTCTGGGGAAACAAACTTTTCAGGAAGGACAAATTCAAGATGGTCACTCTTTCTCAAGTCCTCCAGACCCTTCAAGTTCGGGATTGGTTGGTGTCTCTGGACCTACAGGATGCTTACTTTCATGTGCCGATTTATCCCAAGCACAGGTTTGTGGCTGGCGACTCAAACTTTGTTTCGGGTCCTGCCATTCGGTTTGACCTCCGCCCTGAGGGTTTTCACCAAGCTAATGGTGGTGGTGGGCAGTGTATCTCAGGCGAGGGGGGGGGAGATACACGTCTATCCCTACGTGGATGACTGGCTGATCCGTGCGCTTATTCCCGAACAAGCATTGGATCACCTCG
The DNA here is from genome assembly GCF_040938575.1 of Ambystoma mexicanum. NCBI lineage: Eukaryota > Metazoa > Chordata > Amphibia > Caudata > Ambystomatidae > Ambystoma > Ambystoma mexicanum. Next base: position 222,554,844 of record NC_090939.1, on the reverse strand, counting down.
GTCTCACCTGACGGCTGGGCTTCTCCCTCAATTCAAGAAGTAGCATCTGACATCTTCCCAACAGCTGCAGTACATCAGTGCTTTGTTGGAACATGCCCTTAGGGGGGAGTGCTCGCCTCCCAAGGTGAGGGCTCATCACATTGTGCAGATGGTGGAGAGGTTTCAACATGCCCAGAGTCTCCCGGCTTTCGAATTCTTAAGGTTGCTCTGCCTCATGGCATCCTGCATTTTTCTGGTGCCAGAGGCCAGGCTGAGGATGAGATTCGAGTTTCACCTAGCAAACCAATCTTTGCAAGTCCTGACAGACGGCACTACAGCAATGTTTTACATCAACAAACTGGGGGGCACACTTTCTCCAAATCTGTCCAGGCTGGCACAGCCAATTTGGAGATGGGCACTCAAATGGAAAATATTCCTATAGTCACAGCACGTTCCAGGGGAACCAAACTCTCTGGCAAATTCTCTAAGCAGAGATCCCCAACCAAAGGAGCATGAATGGCGACTACACGTAGGGGTCGTAGAACACCTCTTCTCTCAATGGGGTTACCCCACAATAGACTTGTTTGCCACAAGCGAAAAGTCAATGCCCAGACTTCGCGTCCAGGTTCCCCCAGTCAGGCTCCAAGGGGAATGCCCTTTGGATGAACTGGTCAGGGAAATGTGCTTACGCTTTTCCCCCCCCAACACCTCTCAAGAAGAAAGTGGTGAACAAGATGCAAAAGGAACATATGACGCTCATCCTAGTTGCTCCTATGCGTGCAAGACGACCTTGGTATCCACATCTGCACAAACTGGCAATGTGCGATCCCATCAAATTTTCATGAGCTGCAATGATCCTCTTTTTAGGGGCTGAGTGGGGGAGGATGATTAAACACAAAATCAACAAAGAATCATCCCACAAATCAGCTTCCTTCCCTTACTGAGTGAGCTACCCTAGATGTATACATATTAAATCCTATGCATTTTTTACCCCAAAACAAGGGCTCTTGACCATGTAGTTGTTAAGAAAATATACATCTTTTAATATTTATCACAACATAACATCAATTCGAATATACAATATTAAAACAACACATACATTTATTCAAAACACATACTTAACCACATATTATTGTGTGTGCATTTCCACTAGATGCATAAAACAATCATCAGACACCTTGTTTCTGCCTTTCTATGGTGTATCCTCCACAAGGAGTCACCGTTTTTGTTTATGCCCTTCCCAATTTATACGGGCAAAAAAGGATGTGCCAATCCCATCAAGCTCCCATGCCTGACCGTCATGCCTGACCGATCTGTTCACCCAGCACTGGCGATTAACTGTGCACCTTCAACCTCACTCAATTAACTTGGCAGCATGGCTCCTGAAGTCATAGAGTTCGGACATCTTAACGTAGCACAGAGGTGTATGGATGTCCTGAAGGAAGCACGAAAGCCTAAACTAGACACTGTTATTTTGACAAGTGGAGAAGATTTGTAATTTGGTGCAAGTCTAAACAAATTAACCCCATAGAATGTTTTCCATTCCACATTCTAAATTATTTGCTCCACTTGCTATTCAACTTTTTAAAGGTCCACCTGGCGGCCTTCTCAACAATTCACCACCACCCAAAATAAGGTCCCATGGTGGAAGGTGCCCGTCATCAAGGCTTTTATGGGGGGAGTAAGACTTCACCCTCTCATTTCAAACCCGCCGCCAGGGTGGAATCTCAATGTTGTAAGACTGCCTTCTTAGTGGCTATTACTTCCATAAGAAGAGTTGGTGAAATAAAAGCTTTGTCAGTGCAGGATCCTTTCTTTATCATACATAAAGACAATCTGGTTTTACGTACTCACCCTAGGTTCTCACCTAAGTTCATCTCTAAATTTCACGTAAACCAGTCTATTGAGCTACCAGCTTTCTTTCAGAACCCCACCAGCGCAGCTGAGGTAAAACTCCACACACTAGATGTGAGGAGGGTGGTCCTTTACTAGGTAAACAAGACCAGACTGCTAAGAAAAACAACCATTTGTTTCCATAGCAGCAGGCAGAGAAGGAGACTGCATTTCCAACAATGCCATCTCCAGATGGATAGTCAGATGTATACAATTGTGCTATTCATTATCAAACAGACACTGCCTTTCACGCCTAGAGCTCACTCCACAAGGAGCACTGGTGCCACTCTGGCTTTCATTGCAAATGTCCTTCTAGACAGCATTTGCAAAGCAGCTACATGGAGCTAAATGCACACGTTCCCGCATTGACACTCATTCCAAGACAGATACACAGCGGTTCTAAGACATCTGTTCGCCCATGAACCTTCACATCCCACCACCTTCTCCTAACACTGCTCGCTAATCTATGCACAGCATGTGATCTAAGCAGATTCCACAAGCCTCAGAAGGGATTCATTACTCCCCGTAATTGTGTTTCCGATGCTTGTATCTGCTTAGATTCACATGCGCCCACCCTTCCTCTCCTCGGAGAGAAGGCGCATGGATGCTTATGAGCTTGTCTGATAGGTATCTGCTTGGATACAACTGTACTCGAGCTACACTTCAAGCTACCTCATGTCAGAAAAATAATCTGAGGGACCTCAATGCGTGAAGGACCATGGGTACGCTGGACGTCACACCAGGGATAGTATTACTGGCACGCGCTGTCGACGTCCCTTTTCGAATTTCGAAAACAAGGGTAATACTCCAAAGCTTCCACTATGTCGGCCTATGCACAGCAATGTGAATCAGATACTGGAAGTCCTATCGCAGGATAACCCACACGAAGACTTGAATTTGAAGCTCGATAGAAGAGACATTTTGGATGTACAGGCAGGGGACACTGACGCCTAATGAAGAGATACATTTTCAATGTTACATTTAATGCATTTACTTTTTCATCTTACTTGTTTGAGACTTGGTTACACTGTCCCCTTCAGTGAAAACACCACTTAGGTTAAATGTCACTTGTAGAGTATTTGTAGGACTTGATCACTATATTTGACATTTGTGTTTACAGCGAAGTATCTAATAGCTCTCCTGTTTTTATACTACCATAGACATGTGGACTGGTTTCATTACAAGGCATAAATTCGTTTTGAAAAATTGATTAGCAGAGTTTGCTAATAAAAAATGTTTTCATTAGCAAACGGACCCATTTGATTAGCAATTTTGTATTAATATTGTTAATATCACCAGAATGTATTTGTACCCAAGACATGAAATGAGCAACAATACAGCAGTTTTGGGTACCCCTGAAATAAAACATCAGAGGAGTCAGGCCTTGCAAATTCTTTAAAATTCAGCTTGACCTGCAGGTCGGGTAACTTAGTTTCCCTATTCAACCTAAGAGAAATGAACTCGACCCATAGCAATGGAGAAGAACACATTTAAAAGTGATTTGTGTACAGTGGTGCATGCCACTAGAAACCCGCTTTGTTTGGCACACTGCTGCCACCCAGAGGCCAGCCATGCACAGTGACACTTTTGTTTGACATGGACTGCAAAGTAAATGTTACATACACATTTCAAACATCTCTTGTAAATGCTACTCGCCCCTTCATAAAATGGACTAGATAATGCGAGTGGGCGAAAAGACTTTCAGAGCCACAACGAAGTGTCTGCAAAATGTAAGAGGTTAGCTGCATGAATGGACACACATAAATAGATGTGATAAAAAAGGCTCTGAAAACAGTTTGGCCAGCTGTCTCCTGCAGGGGGCAATATATAATGTAATCCTAAAGCAAAGCGAGCACTGGAGGCGAACTACAGTGTTTGGTATTGCAACAGATCTGTAGATGTACAGATTTGAAGGAATTATTGATCACTACTTTGCGTAAGGATCTAGTTCGCTTTGTCTGTTCGTTATGTAAGAGGAAAGAAAGAGACTAAGCAGAGTGGATTGGGTAGCAGGGAGAGAACTGAGCAAACTAGATGGAATATTATAGTTTGTGGTCATCTCAATTTCAGGCTACCTGGTATAAAGCAACTGGGTGATTAATTTAGAATGTCAAGGAGTATGGGCTCGCTCATGGGTTGATCACCAGTTGCAAGATGTTTGCAACTTGCAGGTTACAGAACTAGGTTTGCCATCAAAAGCATTTGATCATGTGATCATGTACATTTTCAAAAGTGTGTGTATATGTATATATATCTATGTGTATATATAGATATAGATGCAATTTCCCCAACAAAATGAAATCTAGTTGACACAATGAAATGTAGATAAACTAACCTAAACTTTACTGTAAAGCATGGAGATGATGCCGTGTTTTACAGTATCAATACTCTAATTGTGCATTATGTAACAACCTACATTTTAGGACTGGAATTGCATGATTGTCTTTTTAAAACAAATGTAAAGTTGACACATTCTGGTCTTTGTAAGACTGGATATAGAAAGGTTAATAAAAGTAGCATCCTGATTATTTCAGGTTTGCAATTATTTGAGAAACAGACATTCTTGCCTAGCACTCCCACACATGCCTTTGGCATTTTAGAGTGGAGGAGATGATTACTGCTGCACTCTCTCTCCATTAGGACAGTGAACAGCGAAAAGAGGGGGGAGAGAGCACAGAGGGCAAGAGGGGAATGCAGGGCGAGCTGTGCTTTCATTGAAGAGGGCAACTTAAATAGCTATCTTTGCTACACAAGTGTCCATTTAATTAGCAAACTGACAGAATTGCATAGCAAATTGCCATGTAACACTGCTTATTTTGTGCCTTGCATTAATTGAGACTGTATTTATTGATCACATTATGTACGAATTCTTTGATTCACCCCCTTTATTTTCTTCTATATGTTAGAGCTTTTCTAGAGTTTTCATTATTTCTCTTTGCACATAACACTCAGAGTCCCATTAATACCACACATCATCAAGTGACTGTTATTTATGCTTCATTTTTTTTAGAAAAGCACTTTGTCGTGGCACACCACGTCCCAATCGACTTTAACGAGTGGGTTGGGACGTGAGGCGCTGCGTTTGGCCACTCCCTTTGGATGGCCTCCGCGTCGCCTTTTTTCGGTAGCCATGGACATCTATACCCGTAAGATTTCAAACTCCTGAAATCGTAGCGTATTGTTTTTACAGTAACTACTTATTTGGCAGATAGTAACTGTGCACGTAATTCTAAAATTGAAGCGTAACGCATCTGACGCATCACGAATCTCGTACCTATAAGCCACAACTTTAATGAGACCCAATCAAGCGCCACGTCGTCTCATACACCCACAGGCGTGTTTGACAATGCTAGCGAGTCACCATGGTAACGCTACTTTAAGACATGAGTGCGCCCGTGCGCGCGCTTATATTTCTCGTATGAGAAACCTATCGCAGGTAAGGTGTAACTGGTGTGTTTGAAGTACAGAGAACGTTCTGTCAGAGGAACAGCAGTTTCAATAATCTAATTTCTTTTATTACACCAGTTTGATGACTGGGCAGGTCACTACAATTTCGTGCTACACAGCACACTGCACACTTCGTTATAATCGAAGGTATGAATCGGCACAGTTACGATCTATTTGACTTTAGTACCAATGTTTCAGATAGTGGAAGTTAAGTTTCAAATGCATTATCTATCCACAGTGCATCATTGAACTCATATCGGTTAGCACTTGGAGACTGAGGTAAAATCTTATATAATTATCATCACATTCATGAGATCTCTTGAATTCGCAAATGAATGTAAATCCTATGATGCATTTTTGTTTTCCTTTTCTTTCTACCCTACTATGAAATAACCGTTTTTGGTATGTAGTTTTGTAATGTTTATATAACTTTGCTATACATGTTTGTTTACCATATCATTCATGCATTCATTGTACTTTTCTAATGGCAATGAATGCATGATGAAGGAGTAAACTAACTGAAATGCATTGGCCAAAAAGACCCATATGCACCAGAATGTATTCTGGCCTCTGATGCAGGAATAAACTTTCATTTGAATGCAATACATTTTGTTTTTCTCACATAAACCATTTGAAGGAATTGATTCATTTTAAAGGGAACAATCACCTTTGAACATGTTGACCTTTTACTGTATCTTGTTTCAAATATTTTTGTGAGTTACCTGTAGTAACCGCATGGTGGGTATTATTGAGTGAGCAACTGATTGGATAGATGTTCTTCATCTACCCTTTTGCTTTGCTGTATTACGGGTCCAGGTGCCTCTGAACCCTGACTCAGTCAGCTCCTTTAAATTAATTTTTACTATTGCTTTTGAGAGCTTTTTAAAACCATCTATAAACTCATATTAAGACACATGGTACCCACCAATCGACACAGCCCTATTGTGCAAGTGGTATCTTTTTAGCCCCACTCACTTGCCCAGCACAATCATTTTGGGGGCACTTGTCAGTTCCTAAGGCTGCCGCTGCAGTGAGAATGTTTGTTTATTTTCCTGTTTTTTCACTTTGTGTCCCTTTTTCTCTTTGGCAAAATGTTTTTGTTGTGTTGAGGACAGGCTGGTGGTATTAAACTGTGTTTTATTACTTTTTCCGGTGCACTACTGCACACTTTTCTTAATTTTTGCTATCTCTTTTTACCGTGACCATGCCATTTTGAGCATCTTAGTCTCAAAGTGGGAGCTCGTAGCATTTAAAGACCTTTTCTTTTGCCACCTTGGTTTTTGTTAGTCTGCTTGCTATCTCAAGCTGGAACACTGGAAATGAGGGCATGCACTTGGGCGTCTGGTCGGTGCTTTGTGTAACTGACACTAGTTGAAACTAGGATTGTAACGGTTGGGTCCTGAACACATTTCTGTCACTGGGCAAGTTTTGATAGCTCTCTGTCCATGATTGAACAGCCACTGCCAGTTGGACTGATGTAGATCATTCCTATTTTGAATTATGGTTAAGGGTGTTTGTGGAACCATTCTGGAGAATGCCCACTGAAGCCAAGAATCCAAAGAGAGAAGACAGCCCCGAGAGGGCTGCACCCAGCATTGCCATAGCAAATCACCTGGGCTCTTCTGCCTCATGCCCAGTGTTCAAGGAAGACCTTGGACTGTGCCTTCCTTTCCTAGACTGGTGGGCTGAATCAGTCTGCTGTCCTCTAAAGCAGTACTTGCTTTGTTGGGCTTCGAAAGTGTTGCTGGAGGCTCCTTTGGGCTGACCATCCACTCAAGCACCACCTCTGTTGCCACAGACACCATCTCAAGCTTGGAGCTATGTAGGTCTTTAGCTTGCGGTCCAGAAACCTTCATCAGCTCACTTGAGCGAGTTTTCCAAGACTGCAAATCTTGAACATGCTGACTTCCGACTGGGAATTCTTTGCCAAATCGTCATGCACAGAGGGGACGTTTAAGACTACCTAAACCCCTTCCAAGGTACTTACCTATGGACTAAACTTCATGATAACAAACTTCCTTACCTGGTTAAAGTTAACCGCCTTTTATTTAGAAGACAATTGTTTTATCTTATTTAGCCACTTTCCTCTCCCCTACTTCTTAGTTTTCACTGTTGCTTTGCTTTATTGTTTTACAGTTTTTGTGTAAAGTGTTCTGTAGTACCCTTTTGGGGCTACTAAGTCTGCCTTACTGCTCACTCTACGCTATCTAGAGATAGTTTAGTAAAAACCAAGTGTGAAAATATATTGCTCAACTTCTAGGTGGGCCTCCAACAACCCCCCATATTGTAGAGGTTTTCAAAATCCCTTCCAACAATAATGTATTATGTCCTTTTTCCTGTGACACTATTTTGAGCATTTTGAGTTTTGGCAATGGAAAAAATAAGTCTTCATTTAGGGCTCCAACCCCATTGTGCATGTGGGAGAGTGCTATGTTTACATTTTACATATACATTAATACTGGCTGATCAAAGTATATTCTCGAGAGCCCTTCCTCACATTAATTTTTATAATTGGAGTTTATCTAATATTGGGCACTAACGGGAGATTTAGACTATCGTCACGGTCACAGCATTGTCTCCCTGTCTGTGCTAAACAGAAAACCTCCGTAAAGTCCTCTCAACATACCCTTAGCAAACAGAAGTCTACCAGAACTATTTGTTTCTGCAACCCAGAAGGACATCTGCCAAAAGTACAGGACCTCACCCATCAATCGCATACCAACCCACCCCAAATACCCTAGCCTCAGATGACCAATACCAACACATATCACAAAGCTGTTGAAATTCACAACCTCATTTTGCAACATCAACTTGAATTTATAGAACTGACTGAAACATGGTTACACCCAGCATCAGGCCTTTTCCTGACGCTAGCCATCCCTCCAGAGTACACCATACTCGGATCAGATTGCCAAGACACGGTGGGAGGAGGAGTAGCCATTATAGCCAAAACTTCCTTACAGCTCAGAGTTTGTAGCGCGGACAGAATAGAGGGCTTTGAACTCCTTATCCTCAAACTAACCACCGATCCGCAAACTACCATCAATGTTCTGCTATTTTACATATCACCCCGTTCTAATAATCCTCTGGAAATCGACATCCCACTACATATTACCCCCTATTTAAACCTAATACCAATTTTATATTAAGTGACACAAACCTAGGATTCAGAGACCCTCATGACCATAAAGCCACAGTTTTCCATACCGCATTACAAGAAATGCAATCCTCCCAAATTGTTAATGCACCTACCCATACCAAAGGTAGAATCCTGGATTGGATACTTACCCTGAATACCAAAATATCCATTGTTATTAGTTGTGTCTTTTGGTCAGACCACTTTCTAATTCGATTCAATGTTTCAACCATCAAATCCCTAAAAACACCCTGTGTATCACCCGCTCCTGTACTAGCGAGAAACTCATGCGAGCTCACCCAAGATAAACTCCCATCTTCAACCATCTATTAATGAACCTACCAAATACTACCCCCAACCCAGGTAGCATATCACGATTCTACCACTCTTGTCTGAAAATAGCCATTGACAAAGTAGCCCCACTCCAATCTAAAATACCCAAACGCAGCAACTTCTGGTTTAACGACAAACTCATAGAATTTAGGAGAAATAAAAGAGCCCTTGAGCACCTCACCAGAAAAACACCCTAACAAGGAAGCCAAAAGAGAACTCCAACTCCCGTCCCAGAAGTACAAATGTGCAGTTATTTCATATAAATGCAGCTCTCTAAATCTAAGTATCTCTAATGCTGCATCTAATAGCAAAGAATTGTTTACTATCCTCAGAGAATTGGAAACGCCCTCCCCCCCTCCAATCGCAATCATTGCTAGTAAAGCCTGGTTCACCACCATCCAGAACGCCCTAGCCTCTAAAATTAACTCTCTCCAAGACAAAATCTTACTAAAAAGGAATTGATTTGGATATAAGTAACCCAATTTGACTTCTCTAGAGTCACACAGGACCAAGTAATCAACACGATTGCATTGCTCAAACCTTCCCACTGTAAAGGTGACAGCTTTCCTGCTAAACCAGTCAAAGAATGCTCCACGATGCTAGCACCGATCATAACCAGCTTCATTAATGCATCCTTCAGCTCCAATACCGTCCCACCTGACATTAAAGAAGCCTGGGTAACGCCACTACTAAACAAAAACAATTTTAGACCCCTCCACCCACACTAATTACAGACCATTACTACAGTCCCCTTCCTCGTCAAAATAATTGACAAGGTAGCATATACCCAAGTCCAAGCCCACCTCGAAAATAACCATCTACTAGGCGAGAGACAATCAGGTTTTCGACTCAAACCTAGCACTGAAACAGCCCTTCTTGATTTAAAAAATCAGATGGATGCTCCGAGACTCGGGTAAATTATGCCTTCTATTACTATTCGACCTGTCCGCAGCGTTTCACTTAGTGGACCATGAAAAATTATGCCTAGCTCTAGCCAAAAACTTTAATTTCTGCAACCACCTGTATCAAATCATTTTTATCAGAACGAACATCCAAAGTCGCATAGGTGAGGAAGCAACTGATCCCATACCCGTCCCCATTGGTGTACCACAAGGATCCTGCCTCTCCCCCACACTATACAATGTGCATACTAAGCTACTCTTATGAGCACTAGATGCTATGGGAGTAATATACACCAACTTTGCGGATGATACGCATATACTCATCCCAATCACAGGAAGCAAAGAACAAGATACCTTCATAATCAATGTAATCTACTCCCTCATCCAAAACTGGATGGCAACCAATAGTCTGTGCCTAAACGGCGAAAAGACAGATCCTTATTGTCTGATCCCCAGCCCAATAAAAAACACTGCCCGAAATCTACACCTCCATTGACATCAAAGGTACCCCATCGACATCTCTAACCAAGTCAAAACATTAGGATTCTATCTCGACTCTAGCCTCACCATGAGTACGCATATTAATTTGCTTGCTTCCTCCACAGCCAATTATTACCAAACAAAGAAAAGAGATCATATTTAACAACTGAGGAGCAAAGCACACAGGCTCCCCATCCAAGCCAGAATATTGTTCAAAACCCTCACAGCCACACATAAATGCATCTCCCATAATGCGCCTATCTACCTCAATGAGTGCCTCACACGTAAAACTGCCACCAGACTCCTGATATCCAACACCAATACTCGGCTAGTTATCCCTTACTTCAAGAATACGAGAACTGGTGCCTCCAACTTCACTTTTGCAGCCCCTAGGATATGGAATTCTCTTCCACCAAACATTAGTAATGAAATCCCAAACTCCCATTTCAAGAAACTCCTAAAAACCTGGTTATTTAATACATTCTAAGAGCACTGCCTGAATCTGGCACACATTCCAAGAACTGCTTAGATTTTTCCGCTGTACGTACATGTTTCTGCATTACCCCTTTTTGTTTTATATAGGCATTGTTTTTTTCCTCCGTTAATCGAATACTCTTCCCTATTATAATGTACCCATATTGTTCTCTATTATATTGTACTCACTTTTGTACTAAGTATGTATTTTCTTTAATGTAACCAGCAAGTAACTCAATCTACTTGTAACTTACGCCGTGATACCTCAGGGTTTGGGGAAGAAACAAATGCAATAAATAAATAAAATGTACTATTTATTTTTTGCAGAAAAGTGAATTGCTGAAAACACGGGGAAATAAAGAGTTTTCTAGAGAACGCTTTGAGTTAGCCATCAAATGGTATACAAAGGCCATTGAATACTGGTGAGTGATTGGTAATTAAAACCATGTAATATGTGACTTTATTTATTTGTATGGTTCTGTTCCATATTTATTTTTTTCCTAATTGGGCATTTTTTGTAATATAGTGCAGTGTTTTCGACAGACTCGTAAAGAGTTAAAACTACTTGTTGGCTGTGTTGGTGTCAGCCCGTTTGTTATTGCTGACTGGAACTGCTGAATGCCCTCTATTCCTTTACCATATTTAGAGGTCAACATCCGCCATCGCATTTAGTTCAGGACTTTTTACGCAGCTCTGGGAACTTTGACTTTAGAGAGTTCAACGTCTAACATTTCTTGGAGTTCTTGCTGCTGAGAGAAGTGGTCGAACTGTTGCTGTGATTTTGCAATGTAGTCAGGGCACTATGTCCCTGTGTAGACCTGGACATGCCGTAGTTAATATTAAACCGTTTTTGCTGACATCAGTAGCCATTGCGTCTCATGTAGATTGCAGAGTCTGAGATAACCTGGCTTGACACACCTGACCCACCAGATCATTATAAGGAAGGAAACTGCATAAAATGCCTCCCTATTGGGAATAGGATGTAATTCCGCCCATTCAATCTCAGTTTGTGCTTCACTTCCTTATGATTTACTGAACATGACCACTCGGCTTGGGTTGTCGATGCTGAGGTTGTATTGGGCTTTATCGACAGCTGCAGATTCCCCCGTGTGGAGCAAGCTAACTTCTGAAGATGTTGCAAGGACTTGCATGTGAGACTCTTTATTACATATGCAAATGCATTGACACATTTGTGCAACTGCTCTTCCGTGACACTTCCTCATTGACAACCCACTTTGTGTGTTTGTGGCAGCACTCATTGTCTGATAATTAGTTTTAAAACACTTTTGGCTGATTAGGCCTTGTGACTGAGCAAAAAATGCATACATATGGAAAATACTGTCCATTACCAAAAATACAACTTACACAGATACAGAATGCAAATGATGTAAAAAAGAACTAAAATACTTATTTCACCTATAAAATGTTTAAAACATCAGGAGCATATTTCAGACAAACCTGACTTAAGCAGTGATACTAAAAAACTAAACTAGATGAAAGAATGCTTCTCCAGGCGAGACGTAGCAGTAGAAAAAAGGTGGTAAACTTAGCTTAGGAAAAGAGGTGATAAACTTAGCTTGCAACCCCTGTCATGTAAAGGACGATGGCTCTATTAGTCATCTAATCCCATCCTTACTACTAGATCTATTTCCATGTACCATATACAAACCCCTCAGTAGATTGTGTGGTGGCCATATCAAAATCCCCTAAAAGAAATGGCAGTGCTGCATCAAGTTGTCAATAACACCTTATTTCCTAACTTTGAGGGTGGGGGGGGCTAATAGATCTTGACCTCAGAACTTCATAGGCTGGACAAATGAGGAGAAAATGGTGCAAGGTTTCCTTGTCTGCTTTACACATTTTGTATTTGGCATTTGCTACGGTGTTACATCTTTTCATATTTCTCAGCAGTTTTAAAGGATCTGCCTGGGCCGAGAGCAAAGAGGAATGGCAAGATTTTCTAGGTAAGGTTTGTGACCCCCATGAGATGTATAGATGTTCGCCCACCCAAGGTGGAACAGACTGGCCAGCTCATCCTTGCTCGGTCTTGCTTTTTCAGATTGCTTACTTTTTAGCTCATTCAGAAGTTGCCTATAGGAGGCCATAGTGCTGGATCTAGTATGCGTTTTAGGCCCTCAAATGTAAGGTCTCGACTCTGCTACAACCTATAGATCAGATCAAAGGCTGGGAAAAATGTTCTCATCAGGCCATAGCCACCAAACTAGGTGTCTTGGCTGTCGCTCTTTACAAAGCATGCCTGGCCGGTGAATCCATCATTCCTTTATCTCTGGGCTGTGAAAGCACACATCTGCATGAAGGATAGCATCTGGAAACCCTAGTTTAAATACAGAAGATGGTTCTAGAATTTGTGTTTGCATATGCCTACTCAGTTCAAATTTCTATCTAAACCCCATATCTCTGCACCATATGCAACTGTCCCACCAAACTTTCAGTTTTAGCCCCACAGTTATCTATGTATTTGCACACAAGATTAATAATAGCCTTCCTTGCTGCTTTCCTGGTTACAAGATCTATTTGTGATTTCCAGGCTAAATTTGTTGAGATGGGCACAGAGGGCATTGAAGCAATCTCTGAACACTGTTGGTTCACCCGCAATTCTAAAGGAAGGTTTTTGTTTCCTTCCTTCCTTCCTTCATTGGTGTTAATAACCATGAGTTTTGATTTGCTTTTGTTTAAGATTAAGTAATTTGTTTTTGCAATAGGTCGCCACTGTCATCATTTGGGCTCTGAGGGCGTTTGGTGTCCTGGTCAGGAGGACAGTCATCAGTATATGTTAACATAAGCACGGACTTCCCGTGAGTAGAAGGTATATCTTTAGAACCTTCTTCCACATATTTTGGCAGCAGATCATGGATATATATGCAGAAGAGGACTGGTACTAGTAGGCAAACCTGTTTGACTCCTCTCACAGTTGGTTTTTTATTTGTCAGTTAACTGCATGGGACCATACCTAATCTGAACTGTGATTTTAAGATCTAAGGCCCTAACAATGTGTAGGTGGGTTCTGCCAATTCCCATCTTGGCAATTTTGACCCATAGCCTCCGTATTGACTAAGTCAAAGACTGATGAGAAGTCAAAAAAGGCTGGATAGATGGCTACTGCATATTCTAATTGTGATTAAAATTATACTGCATATTTGTTTTATTTGCCTAAGAACAAAGAACTAAGACTTTTTCTATGGTAGAAAGCTCACATCTAAAACCTTCCTAAACCCACTTTAGAAAACTTTTCTCCTCAATCCACCTGTTTTAGTTCTGACAGAATGATATGACATAAAATCTTGCAATCTGTCAATCGGGCTGATCGCTCTATAGGAGGGGATACCTCGGGATGAGGCCTTTTTTTATAGAGTGGAATAATTGAGTTAGTCCATGATATAGGATAGGATAAGTCCCACTTCGCACAAAAGATTAAGCAGTCAGGCCCACCGATTGCTTGCGTATTCGAAAATTTCCCAGGTGGAATATTCGGTCCTGGGGCCTTGCCTCTAGCCAAATGATTGATGGCTTTGCAGATCTTATGGTTTGTGAATAGTGTTGACAAGGTATGGGCCTTCCTCGCATCCAGTGTTATTGCCACTATGTTTGTAGATTAATCTGCCTTTTGACCTGTTTGACCTGTGTTTTCAAGCTCAAACTCCCTAAAGACCCATGAGATGTCAATGAGTGATTTATATTGGCCAAACAACTGTGCTACAGTTTTCCAGAAAGCTTTTGAGTCTTTCTCACTTGCTAATTTTCCCAAATGCTGCCATCTACGACACCAAAAGTATTTTTTATTCTGCGCCACAAGTGATTTGTAGTTTTTTCTTTGCACAATGACTTCATTAACCCCATCCCTTTATCTGACTGCTTCCTGCAGGGTGCTCTTTACGTCGGCGCATTCCTTATCAATCCAACCTAATGCGCTTTGTTTGATTGATGGCTTATTAGTGGGAGCCCTTTTCTCCTTTGTAACAAGCTGGCTGAGAGAAGATATTATTTCCTCGTACATCCGGCGACCAACAAACGCTGTTCCCTTTACCATCCTGCATAAAGGACCCGCATGCAATCAGTTTCATAAAGAATCCAATTTGAATTTTATTGGTACAGCCATAAAGAGAAGTATTTGTATTGTCTTGGCCCGCACGTAACCCTCACTTTGATAGCTTTACGGGAAGCACGTCTTCTATTGATCTACCCAATCTCTAGCTTCGTCCAGGTATTTAAAGGAATGGTTTGCTCAGAAATATTATTTGCTAAAATGTTTGGCAATAGTCTAAAACATAGTTTAGACATATTTTGAATGGAAGTTCCTATGTAAACAGTTTGAGGAAACGAGGTACAAATTGTTTACATGGGAGCATCCATTTTGTGATTTCAGGCAGCCTCCTCAGCTCTGCACTTGTGGCACTAAACAAGTATCAAAAGCCCCCTACTGGGAGCTTTTGCTTACTACAGCCTGAGCAGAGCTGAGGAGGCTGCCTTCACTTTCATTTTATGTTTTCTGTGCCTTCCAAGCCCAGGGAAGCACAGAAAACGTAAAATGAAGGCAAAAAGCCGAGGCGCGTCATTTAAAAATAGAACGTTGTTGTATTTGTGATTGCCGTGGTTAGAAAACCACGGCAATCAAAAATACAACGTTGTTATTCTGACAGCGGCAGCTTTCGCATGGAGTCTCCTGGGCTCCCCCAACCCTGAGGGAGTCCAGGAGACTCCGAGCGAAAGCTGCCGCATTCAGAATAACAACGTTTTTGGATTTGTAAATACTGTGGCATTTACAAATCCCAAAACGTATTTCTCACTGCGGCAGCTTTCGCTGGGAGTCTCCTGGACTCCCTCAGGGTCGGGGGAGTCCAGGAGACTCCACATGAAAGCTGCTGTAGGCAGAAACACTGCGGCATGGAAACACAACCGCGTTGTTTCTGCCTGCCTTGGCTTTCACTTTGGGTCTCCTGTGCTCCCCTGGGTGAGCACCAGAGACCCAAACTGATAGCCACGGCATGCAGAAAGACAAGGCGGTTGTGTTTCAAAAACACGCAGTTTTTCTTTCTAAGTTGATCAGGCTCCTCCGGCTCGGAAAGAAAAACTTGGAAAGAAAAACTGCAGCCTTTTTAAACACAACGTTGTATTTGTTTGCAGTAGCTTCAGCTTGGAGCCCATCGGGCTCCAAGCTGAAGCTACCGCAAACATAAATACGTTTTAAAAGCTGCATTTTTTTTTCTACGTTTTCCGGGCTCCTCCTGCCCAGAAAACGTAGAAAGAAAACACAGCTAGTGCTTATTTAAAAAAAAAAAAAATAGCACTTACCGAGATGCAGCTGCAGCTTTCCTGCCTGTAGTCTCTGGTCTCTGTCCTCTGAGTCCGGCACCAATGAAGCAAAAGCCACACAGTGGTAGCTTTTGTTTACTACAGCTGGCTGGCTTTTGCTTCATTAGTGCCGCAAAGGCAAGCACAGGTGGCATCCATTTCATAAAATGGATGCCTCCTAGTGCTTCCCTTTTTAAAGTTTGAGCTTCGTTTGCTTAAAGCTTTACATGGGGACTTAAGAAAAAAAAATTGTTTAGATATTTTCTTTTATTATTGCCCATCTTTTTGGCCAATAATTCTGAGCGAACCATTCCTTTACGCAGAGCGAGTGCATTATGGTTGTTTTCTACACTGTGGACTATGATGGTGAAATGTACGTAGGTTGACCATTTCTAAGTAGGAACCAACACAATCACTTAGGATGAAACTCTTTCTTTGTAGGTTGGTTGGTATTTTGAATCCGAGACTGGTATTTTGGACTGAAACCAGATCACGGTCAATGCAGAAGTTCATTAGCTTCTTCCCTTTATGATTAATCTTTGCACAACTGTGGCTTAGAAATAGGCCTTCCATAGGCACTGAGCTTGTTATGTTGTACCTCATTGATCCCTCCTCACAAACTCATCTTGGTGTTCAGATCCCCGCATGACAAGAGATGACTTCCTCCAGTAAAAGGGAGTACTCCGAGACATTGCTGCAATTTGCGTAGACATTTATTATGCAGAGTAATTTCCCATCCTCCAGCATTGGAAATTTCATGGATTCACGTGCTTTGACTGTTCCCCGCTGACAGGCTGGGAATCCTCAGTAACATTTTACTATAGCTTATAATGGTGCTATTAAGCTCACTTTCGTAGCCCATCCATGTCCTTTTGGGTGTATTCTGCTTCAGCCAATGGGACGTCGAGTGACGAGCGCCACCAATGAGGCCAGCTTCAGATTCTAGCTGCACATCGCGCGTGCACTCACAGCTTTCTCTCCTGGAGAAAAAGAAGCCAGAGATCAACATATTTCAGCAAAACTTAAAAATCCTACTTCACAACTTTATGAAAACATCTATACAGATGCTTTTTACTTTCATAATATGGTAGAAACAGCTCTTTTCAAGGCATGCCAGTCATGTGGAATTAAGAATGTGAATGAGGGAGACAAGCATTCTGAATGCGTAAAGTGGGGAACCATCTTCACCTCGGTCACCTCAGGGAGACACTGATCACCATATAGCGTCCATAGGTCCAGCCCTGTCTCTGGTCTTGTCAGTTCTTCCAGACCAGATACTGGAGCACCACATTGATTCAGAATTTGAACAGGGGTACTCACCCCAGTCATCTGAGGGAGACCAATATTCGCCACAGGAAGCACCTGTGCAACAAAGGTTACAGGAGTTACCAGAGCTAATGTTGGCGACGCCATCCGCCCCTCTACAGCCAACCAAACTTTTACTCATCCCACAGTCCCTGTTATCATTACAGGTATTATATACTCTTCAGTCCCTACTTCAACAACTGGATACTAGGCTACCAGTGAACCAACCCAACCCACAAACGCCCGTTGAGGCGCCAGGGCTTTTGGGGGAACCTTGCAGGTCTGACGGAATGGTTACGAGAAACCAGGTGAATGAACCAAGAGACAATACACACACCAGGCGTGTAACCACACCGCAAAGAAAACCGCCTAACAAGCCTATAAGGGAACACTACTAAACAGGACCAGCAGCCCCATTAGAACACAAGGGGCTTGCCCAATGCCACAACATTGCCCATACAGTCAAAGTAATGGGGACACAGACAGTACCTAAAAATCACTGCAACCAGATAACTGGGCGGACTCAGACCTGGGTGTAAACCAAGACTCTGAAGTACCGTTGCGTCAGTCTCCACCTGATGACATAACAGCATTTCACAATACGGTTCAAAAGGCTTGAGGCATTTGGTCGAATACCATCTGAGCAGAAAGGATGGTTTCTTTTTCAATTCACAAGCGCAGGAAGGTGGTAATGTCAACTCACATTCTAGACCATGGTTGGGAAGAAGGGCTGTTACTCATGAGAAAACCCTTCTCGGAACCAGCATTAAAAAGGCTGTTTGGAGAAACAATGAAAGGCACCAGAGGTTTCTCCGAAATGCCTTGCATCCCAGCCAACACCCGACTCGGTGGTAGCAGCAGCATGCAGAAAATCAAACACGCAAGGTCAAAAATGTGCATCACCACCTGAGCGTGACGGCAGGAAACTAGACTAATTTGGCAAGAAAGTTCTAGCCACAGGCCCACGACAGTAAAAGCGGCTAATTTGCTGGCGATAATCTCGAGATACGACTGCAAGATGTGGAACCGGATTGTGCCGCTATTAGAGTTCCTGCAAGGAGATAAAAGAAAGCAGGCCTGGACATCCTACAAGAAGGCGGGAAGACTCCTCCAGTCATGCGATTAACATCACAGTCGCATGGTTAAAATGCACAGATTTCATAGCGGATGTTCAATCAAAGGTACTAGACATGCCTTTCGAGGGAGAGCAACTCTTTGGACCCAAAATTGACGACACCCTGAAAGCAATGAAAACGGACACAGATACCGTGAGATCGCTCACCATACCAACAGTGAGATGCACTTTTTGCTCCTTCCGGGGCCCTCGGGTTGCTCCACAGCAACAAATGGAGGCGGAAAGGTATACCAGAGGGGAACCTCCATATTCAGACGTACTACCAGGGGTATCGCTGGGCATACCCATACAAACAAAAGGACTAAAAGCAAACTCCAAGAAGGCGACAAACAACATGCGCCTCTACGGGCAGACAGCAAAAACAAGCCTGACGTCCATCCACCAGATACACCCACGGCCCAACTGCAGCAAGTGGGGGCGACTTGCAGTACCATGTACAGCAGTGGCAACAGTTAACCAAATACAAGTGTTTTTTTGGGATATCATACAAAGAGGACACATAGTAGAATTACAAGGAACCCCCCACTCCAACATTCCCAATATTTCAACACCAGCTACACTTAAACATCTTAACAAGCAAACTGGGGAAACTGCTTACAAAACACGCAATCAAAAAGTCCAAACCATCGGAGTGGCAAGGGCGCCTAATCCAGATTATTTGTGGTTAAAAAAAGATGACTCCTAGTGACCAATTCTGGACAGAAGTCTGAACAAATATGTAAAGAAAAGTTCTAAATGGTCACCTTGGCAGATGTCATAAAGTCAATAAGGGAGGACGACTTCCTAGCGTCACTGGATCTTAAAGACATACTTTCTGATTCCCATTCACAAAAGTCACAAAATTCCTAATATTCGTCATAGGCGCACATCACTATCAATTCAAAG
The DNA here is from genome assembly GCF_040938575.1 of Ambystoma mexicanum. Lineage (NCBI taxonomy): Eukaryota > Metazoa > Chordata > Amphibia > Caudata > Ambystomatidae > Ambystoma > Ambystoma mexicanum. The sequence continues at coordinate 222,535,565 of NC_090939.1, read as the reverse complement.
TCCTCCCATTTGGTCTTCGCTCAGCCCCAAGAACATTCACAAAATGCCTAGCCCCGATGGCCACATCGTTCAGGAAAAAAGGATACCATCTGTATCCATATCTCGATTGGTTAGTATGAGCACCGTCGGACCAGGCGGCTGAAATAGCGATCCAGAAGGTGTCCAACACCCTCTTGCGCATCGGCTTTGCAATAAATTCAAGCAAACCCTGCTTCAAGCCATCGAACATGCTAGTGTTCCTAGGGGCACAGTTGAATACCAACGAGGGCCGGGTACGTCCCTCGGTAGAGAGGGCAGCGCTAATACCCTGTCTAATCATGAAATTCAACCTGGGTGCAAGTTTCACAGTCGGAACAGTCATGCAACTTTTAGGCACAATGTTGGTTACAAATGAGACCGCTATAAGAATTCCTAGCGGATCAATGGTCCCAGCTAACGGGAACAAGGAACGATAAGTTGACAGTAACAGTCGCTCACGGACAGCTTGCAGTGGTGGCTCATGCCATCTCGCCTCATCAAAGGAGTCCCATTCAGGGATCTGCCATTTCAAGAAACCCTGATCATGGGTACCTCACTGACTGGATGGGGCGCACACACAAACCAGCTATTAGTAAAAGGCTGTTAGTCCCCAACTTCCCATCAACATACTGGAGCTGAACGCAGTGGCACACGCCCTTCACTCATTACAACCAGTGCTCAAAGGCAAAGTGGCAAGTGGTCACAGACAACACAACCACAATGTATTATGTGTGAAAACAGTGGGGCACCAGGTCATGGGCGCTCTCCAGAGAAGCCCAGCAGCTCTGGCACTAGGCTTCGAAAACGTACAACTGCAAGCATGTAATCTTCCGGGGAAGGAAAACAAAACTGCGATCAACTGAGCAGATCCTATGACCAGTCACACGAATGGCAGCTGGCGGACAGGAAGCTCCTACAGATTCCCAACAAGTGGGGAACACCGCCCATCGGTTTATTCACCACATGGGAGAAAGAAATGCCCTCTGTTTGCAAGCAGATATCCACACCATCGATCGCTATGCAACATGTTCGCAATATCATGGGAAGGAATCTTTGCCAATGCGTTCCCTCCAATGCCAGTCATACACAAGGTTGTGTAAATGATTACAACATACAAGTGCACTGTCATTCTCATAGCACCAACATGTCAAGACAACCGTGGTTCTCGTAGCTTGTTCACCTGTCCCTCAACCGTTCGATCCTTCTGGGTCAAGACCCCAGCCTGCTAACCATGTGCAACCAGCAGGCGCGTCGCCACAACCAAGGGGTGCTCAACTTAAAGTCCTGGCTCCTGACTTCAACGAGTTTGGACAAGTCCCACGCATGCAGGAATGCAGAAACATCCTAAAGGCCATCAGGGCGGAGTCCACAAACAGATCATATGTATACAAATGGAATCGATTTTGCTCTTGGTGTTCTAAACAACAATTGGATCTGTTAGGTGTGGAACCTCACCAAATCCTAACATACTGTTAAAATTAGCAAAAGATGGGTTATCACACATGTCCATCAAAGTACATTTAGCAACAGTTTCTAGATACACCCGAAAGCAAGGAAAAGCTCCCATTTTCGGAGCTTGCATCGTAAAACACTTCATGAGAGGTCTATTATGCACTGATCCCCTTAAAAAGAACGTGCCACCTCAGTGGAGTTTAAACACTGTGCTGTCAGCCCTAAAGTGTCCTGGAAAACTGCTTTTCTAGTAGCAATCGCGTCTTTCAGACGGGTGTCAGAAATACATGTACTATTTGTTAAACTTCCATAACTACAATTTGAAAAGAACAAGGACATCTTAAAAACAAACCCTACATTCGTTCCCAAGGTGTTGTACAACTTCCACCTGCAGACCGAAGTAACCCTACCGGTTTTCTTCGCACATCCGTCCACACCAGTGTGACAGGCTCTACACTCGCTAGAACTTAGAGTCCTTAAGTTGTACATAGAAATAAGAATTTTTGACGAATGGCTCAACTATTTGTGGCTTTCGGCCCCCCTAACAATGGTCAGCCTATTTCAAAGCTAAGGTATTGCCAGATGGGTTTCCATTGCAATTTTGACGGCGCGCACACAGGTCAATCGACCGCTACAAGGACCCGTACATGCTCATTCCAGTAGAGCAGTGGGGTCTTCGGCAGCGCTATGGGCAGGGGTCCTCCGGTCAGATATGCTACGCAGCGCCCTGGACAGTCCTGCACACCTTCGTCAAGCATTAGAGCATGGAGGGACAAGGAGAAGCTGAAGCAAGGGTCGGAAGAGCCATCCTACAACACTTGTTTTAATGAGGTATGCCTTATCCAATTACACCTCTTAAACAAAATATGAATTGTTGTGGCAATCTATTCAAAGCTTGTGAATCCATTAAAGATCCAATGCTGAAAAAGGAGTATGTTTCTTAACTAACTCCTGTTCTCTAGCATTGGTATCTTTCATGTATTCACATGCGCCCACCTACCACCCCTAAGGGAGCAAGGCTACGTTTCGCCAACTCGGATCTCTCTGGGGTTAGAATCTGAAGATGGACTCCTGGTTGAGGCTTGTCACTCCACGTCCCATTGGCTGAGGCAAAATACACGCAAAAGGACTTGGATGGGCTACGAAAGTGAGCTTAATAGCTCTATTATAAGCTATAAAATGTTACTGAGGATTCCCAGCCTGTCGACTGGAAATATTCAAAGCATGTGAATCTATGAAAGATACCAATGCTGGAGAATAGCTGTTATGGGTAAGCAACATACTCCTTATTAGGCACAATTGTGTGCATGTAAAAATGATAATACACTTCAAAACACACTGTTTCTCTAAATCAGATGATGCCCATTGGGGATGGCACACAGACACTTCCTGACTTAAATAGCTAGGACACTGTGGACATTGATTTGACACTCGTACATTTAGAGCAGTGCTGAGTTTTTTTGGTACAAAAGCTTAGATAGAGGAATAAAACAAAGGTTAAAATAAAATCATAAACTGGTAAGTACTTTTTAAACCTTCCAATGCAACATAAATGAGCCCTTTCCTGTGGGAACGCAAAAGCACAAAGTCAGAGGTAAGAAGAGTCTCTCAGGGAGCCAGGACAGTCAATGTTAGTTCAACATAGTCTAGGGGAGCGGAAGATCTTCTTTGCAGGTGAGTAAAAGTCTTGCACAATGTTTTTAGAAAAGTTTGTAGAAATAAAATTCACTTGAAGGGCCACAAGCCGGGAGGCTTGTGAGGGGCAAAACTGCAAGCAAGTCTCAACTGAGAACAAGCAAGGCTACAGAACAAGAGCTAAGTCCTCTTAGGTTTACAGTACCTTTGGTTAGATGAAATGGTTCCAGCTGGCTTCTGTTCCTGTGTGGCTCTGCAGATCCTGTTGTGCCTGGGCCTCAGTCGTGGGGACAAGAGGGAAGACGTCTGGGGACTGCTGCAACACTGTGGGAAGGTTGGCAGCAGCAGTGGGCAAACTTCAATTCAGCAGCACTTTGCGGTTTCAGCTCCTCGCGTCTATAGCAAATAGCAACACTGTGGTTCTTGGATACCAGCTCAGACTTTCCTCGCATCTGGGGTCCAACACTCTGTTGAGGTTGCTCAGACTTGGTCAGTGCTGCTTCAGGAAAGTCCAGAGGATATTCCTGGCACTTTGGTCCGACTTAAAAGCTATGCACTCGATCTGGTGTTCCTCTCCCTGGCACTTCGGTTCCAGCAGCAGTGGAAGTACAGCCAGCTTTGAGAGGATGTCCACACGCGTTCATTCTGGGGTTGATTGGTCCCACCACCCCAAGGGGAGAAGTAGTCCTTGCAGGGCTTCTCTAGTTGAGGTGAATTTGGAGCTTCAGCGCAGCAGCAGGACTTCAACGGGCAAACCAACGGTCCAGGAGTTGCAGCAGGTGTCTCTTCCAAGTTCTTCTTCGGATTCCTTCGTCCAGTGGTCGAGTCTGCTTTCCAAGCCAAAGGCCTCGCCTTTTATGCATTCATTCCAGCCTAGCTGTCAATCACACAGGACAGCCAGCCGGCCAATCGCCTTTGGGTGCATTCCTGCACCAAGGGGATTAAGCACAGGGAGTTTTGGCCACCTCCCTCACTTCCTGCTCCTGCCAGGCGTACTGGAGCCAGAGGCGAGCTTCACTCGTGAATCCCGCAGAAGACCAAACGAACAAAGGGACCAAAACTGGTTTGGCGCGCATAGTAAATCTCAAGAAGGACCTTTCCAACAAGAAATGCTGAAAAACCAAGACCGGGGCCATTTTGAAAATTTTACACCCATTGGTGCCTTACTGCAGCTGCGAACGCAGCCCACAGTAAAACCAAACAATGGTAGTTAAATGTAAACCACTACCAACAGCAATTAACTGTAGAAAGGGTAACATAAAAATGTTACATGAGAAACTAGACAAAGGGGATACTAAGTAACCCCTCCAGCACCCTATGGGAAGATAGTGTGTACTTATAAAAATTTAAGTAAAGTCAATTTCACTTCACTGCTCTTGGAAACAGTAGTTTCACCAAGAGAAGGTGTTCAGACAGTTGGGAAATCTGAGAGACTTCCCTGTGCCACTGCACTGAAGGTGCTGTGTGTCACAATGTAAGGATGCTATGAAGTTTGTCAGACACCAAAGTCAAAAGAAAGAGTCCAAATCACAGAAAAATACATGAGAGAGGGGGGAAAGGGGTCTCACTCTCTCCAGGTTAGAAATTAAAAGTCCTAAAGTCCAGCAAAAGAGCTGGGGGTCTATAAAGGTAGAAAGGAATTAGCACATTTCTGAGAAATCTCCCTAACACACCTTCCCCTTGCATGGATTCACATGCTCATAAATCTTCCCAGTCGTCGGGCCGGAAATCCTCAGTAAAAAAGAGAGCAGTTTAACTTTAAACTTAATGCTGCTCATCTCCTCTATAGCCTATCGGTGTCCTTTGGGCCAAACTGCCACCAGCCAATGACACTCGTCCTCCTAAACTCCACCCCTGGTGGCCATCTTCAGATTTTACAGCACATTTCTGGTCTTGGGAGTTTATGTGCTCCTCGATATTCGTAGATTTTTCCTGTTTTTTGATGTTTTCTTGAAGAAATCTTCCATGGTGACGACCGACAGCAGGGACTCGATGTCTGTGAAGATCTTCAGTCCAGCGTCAGATCTTCAACCCGTGGCACCAACACATCCAGGCTTGGGCATGCACCTTGACATGCGTCACGGCTTCAGTTTCCAGGCTCAGGAGTGGCATGAACCAACCATCCCCTCTGTGGTCTGGGCGCTTGCAAGGTAAGACTTACACAAGCCTCCGAGACCCCAGCAGGGAAAGAGGGTTAGGAACACGATGTTTGGATGGGTTCAGGTAGTGAGGGTAACCGGTAAGAGGGTTGGGAGAGGGGAAGTGGACAGGTAAGGGGACATAGGGTAACACAATAAGGCATAATGTATACACTCTAGCATGCACAATTCCCCCACACCCACACAATGAGGCTTAGAAGCCAGAAAGAGACTTCTCTCTGGGGTGAGTGCTGGCCTCCTGCCTGTGCACTCTCTGGTCTGGTGCCTGGAGCAGTATTATTGCTGCAAAGAGAGTAAGAGTTACTAATCTGTGTGTTTCTTCACACACATGACATAAAACAGGTTCTGCTCATGCAAATGGTTAGTTACACCCTTCTGAGTGCTCTATAGGCTCGCAGTCCGCCTATGTGTTAAAGCGCATGCAATTGTTCAGAGTTGGACCAAACACATGCAGATCTATGGTCACGTGTGGCTCTGCAATGAGACTGCTTGCTGGGGCTGGGGTTCTCTGAATAGTGCACCCAAACGTGGCAATGATTCCTGCTGTCTGTCGCATGTGACGGGTTGCGGCTATCCTGGAAAGCTGCGGGTGGCTTAATGCGATTGTTACATGAGCCGCGGCACATGACTAATTAGCATGCTAAGTATATGCACTGCTCTTGCGCTGTTGCCAAACTAGGTTCTGTGTGTGATTCAAGGCTGCCTTTGTGGGCACTTGTTAGGGAGAATTCTCTTATAAGGCTAATTTCCCAAACCTAGTGAGTCCTCCAGCAGCTTTGCTGGTTTTTTTGCTTTTCTTTTTTTTTCTCCTGCTAAGAGTGAGACTCTTTTCCTCCGTATGTCTTTGACTCTTTGTGTGCTTATGGGCTATGGGGTTTTCTTTTTACTCCATAGGGCATCATCTATTTTTTATGTATGTGTTACACAGCACCCACAGTGCAGTAACACAGGGGTGTCATAGTGACCCCCAAACATAGACTCCATACCCTGGGGCTGACACTCTGTCTCCCAGGGCATGTAAAGTCACCATTGACTTTACTAGTCCTAAATTGTGAACAGAACCAGTACAAACCATCATATTGTGGAAGTACTGGAAGGGGTTAATTATATTGCCCCTGGGTCTGTTTTCAAGGGGGCACTTTCCAGTCCCCCCTTGTCGAGTTTCTGGCTGGTGGCAGTGGTTACCACGTGAAATATTCCACCAGAATATTCTCTACCGCTGGTTTATTTATTTAATATTAAATTAACGGTTGGGTCTTTTTGCCAGAACTCTTTTCTAAAATGACGTTTGTGTCCGTCTCTGTAACTCTAACCAAGGTCGAGCCCTTTGTTCCACTTTTTGGCAGGCTTCTCCACAGAAGCCCTCCAAATGCTGCCACTCTGTCTGGGTTCCACAGGATGGGGATGGGGAGGGGAATTGGCACCCTGGACTGCGTTGCCTTAGCAACTCAAGTCGCACTCTGTTCCGATTGGGCCAGTGGTGAGCCGCCCGGCTCACCACTTAGCATGTTTGAGTGACAGCTAGGCTGTTGAATGGGGATTTTTCTGCATAAAAGCAGGGCCTTTGGGACTGGAACTTCAGAAGTCGCCACAGGACCTAAGAATCCGAAGAGGGTGAAGCCCTGCTGCAACTACCTCGCCACTTTCCCGACGACAAGAGAAGATCTTCTGCTGGACGAGTCTTCTTCCTCTGAGCTGGTGGGACCAACCAGTTCGCCCCTTTCGCCTTCCAAAGACGTCTCTTGGTCGAATCGCCCGTGCCAGGCACCCCGGCAGCCGGTTAGCCAAGCTTCACCACTTTGTCCGCGGATAAAAGGAACGCACCTTTTATCAGCTAACTCCGCGGCTGGTTTCATCACTGTGCAGTGCAACGACTCCACGTTTCCTCTTCGACGAGATCCTCTCTTCCCCTGGTCGAAACAACGAACTGCAACTACTGCCAGGAACAACTGACACCGCTGGAGCTTCCTCTCTCTTTAAGGTACTGTGTCCTGCCTGGCCTCCCTTTCTTCGGTTTGCCCAAGGTGACCCTTAAATCCTTGGCTTTCCAACTGGGTTGGCCTCAGACCTTCTAACTTTACCTTATTGAATTGTCTCAACCTCTTTTGAAATTTTTTTAGTGCATTTTAAACCGTGTGATCCTGGGCATATTTCGCTTTGCTCCATTAAAAGTGGGCCTGGCCTATGAACTTTGGCTCTACAGTATATACTGCCTTTATTCCCTTGATGAGAACCCCTAAAAGTGTTGGGACATGTTTTATTTCTATGCTCTGCCTTTTTCTCTCCCTTTAACTGAACTATTGGAGTGCCATCAGGTTACGCGCTCACATCTGTTTTAACAAATCGTGATGTTTTATCTATGACTTGTCTGATAGTTATCGAGGGAGGTGTGTATACTTTATCTGACTGTGTTTTAACTTGCTTTTGATTTAGAGTGCCAGTATATTGCCTAAAGTGTGTTTTAAATAAATAATTATATACTTTTTATACAAAGCTCTGGTCAGTGTTAGTTTGCTCTATTGTGTTTTTGGCCCTATTGTGTATACTCTATATACTGCCCTACTCTTCTTGAGAGAAGTCTGACTGCTCAGCCACAGCTACCAGGTAAATCTGGGTGGTGCAGACTGCTACCAATTGGGTTTACTGCGTACTCCTGTAGTCTTACTCTTTTTGCAGTGTTCCCTAAGGGAACTGCACAGGATTCTGCCTAACAGCACTATCCAGCTGAAAATGCTGGCGTAATGAAATTAGCTTCTCTGGAGGAGGGGGGAAGTGAGGACCATGGCCAGTGCCCCGTGCGCGTGCCCCTTGCTGCTTCCTGAGGATTTGCTTGCTTCCTTTCGCTGCCTTGCAGTGTTGCACGTTTTCCCCCCGTGCTGCTTGGGCTCCCCGAAGCGGGCTGTACTTATCTTTGGTAGGCGAGGGGCCTGGGTGGAGGATCTCGGGGGCATGGCCCCTTGTGTTTCCCCTTGCTCGGAGCTCCGAAGGACACGTCTTCTCTGGTCGTGCGTCTGAGCACAAGCCCCGTGCTCTGGATGTCCTTGCGTGCACATGCCCCGCCCGACCTGGGCTTGATTAAGTAGTTCTTGGCCAGGGGATACCTGGGAAATGTAGTTTATAGGCCGTTCCTTCTGCAAGGAGGACACAGAAGCCTTTTGTAAGGCTGGATTCTCTTTCTGACTGCATGTTTCTTTAGTTTACTGGCTGTCATTAGTCTATGGCCCCCAGCAGGACCTTGTACACAGTGTTTCAAGCCTTGTCCCATGACACCATGGCTGATGCCACAAAGAAAAGCCTCTTCAACGCCTGTGAAAGCTGCAGCCTAAAGAAAATCTTTGTCGAGGACTGGCACTTCAAGTGCCTTTGTCTTCATGCTGACCATGACGCAAAAGGATGCTCCATCTGCTAATCCTTTTCGTCGAAGTTCAAGAAGGATCGCCAGCAGAGGTTAGTGGCTTGGGTTGAGGAAGGCCTCAACCTCCGGGCACAGTCATGCCTCTTCCGTGACCGGCAGGTCCCATGAGCGTACGCCCTCTAGGTAGAAGAGGCCAAGGTCCTTTGACGATGCTTCCACTGTGAAGATCCAAAAGACGGCAAAATTCCATGCTCCATCAGCGCCCTTGCCAACTGTCTCTACGGCTGTGTGACCAAGTTGTCGAAAGGGTCTGTCACCGGCTCAGTCGATGGTTAGCCTACTGGCTGGTGGGTTACCTCAGTTCGTGAGGTAATCAATCGCTGATGCCAACCACATCTTCTAAGGACCCGTCACTGACTCAGTCATCGGCAACTCCATCACCAACTCAGTCCGTCGACGAAAACCTCATCCACCAGGACCGTCGCCGACCACCCCGCATACGAAGGCAAAGACAACAACATCGGATACATCCACTACTGTCATCTTTACCTCGTCAATGGTCACTATGCCCAGGGTCTCACTGCCTCCCAGGGCCCTGTCAACAGTCCCGACGGTGGCTGCTATTCTGGATCTGCAAGCTCCTGTTGTAGCCTCATTTCCAAAGGGCTTTCACCTGGTGAGAGACATGCCTCCGGCTCTGTATTTCCTGTCCAGGCCTAGAAGGCCCCAAACCATCTACACCAGTTCTGAGGAGGACCAGCCAGAAGATATTTATTCGGAAGAGCGCCATGAAGATTTTGATTCCACTCTGCCAATTCCTCACTGGGGGGTCACAGACTCGTAGGCTTTCCTGGCTGTTTAGCCTGCCAAGGGGCTCAAGTCCGGTTCATACTCCTCCTGCACCAGTTACACCAACAACTGCACCAAGGGACATGTCACTGGACATCCTGACCACCCTGCATACATTGTTGGCGCATATACAGCAGTGCCTGCTCCTGTGCCTGGCCCAGCCAAGAGTCCTTCAAGGGCTCCTCTGCATCAGCCGATACCACTTCATAAGGGACCTTTTACCATTCTACCAGGAATTGGGGGCCCTGCCTCCTGTGCTGGACGAGCCAGTTCTTACCGACACAGGCCCTGACACCGCCAGCACTCACACTGATGAGTTTGACTACGTTCTCGTGGATGGGGAACCGCCGTATGTTAAGGGCCTCTGCCACGGACAAAATTGGCTCCTTTGCCTCCATGATATCGAAAGCTGCCAAACTCTTCACCCTGGTGGCAGAAGAGGATTTCCTTTTTCGGCGGCGGCAGTCCTCTAAGAAGACAATCGTATCGGTCCATTTGTTGAATGACATATGTGAGGATGGATGGAAAATAAATACTGTTCCAAATTCGGCTCTCAGGTGTCTCGGGCTTTGCTGGACTTGGTGGTGTCAGCTGCTACCAGGAAGAGGTCATCCAACTCTCTTCATCGTCCATGGTTCCTCCAGACCAGGAAGGCAAAAAGCTTGATGCGGCTGGCAAGCAAGTCATTACCACAGCAACCTTCACCATCAAAGCCGCCAATTCCCTTGCCATCCTATCCAGGTACGACACAGAGCTGTGGTACAAGCTGGGGCCCATCCTTGACTTCTTCCCTGATGACAAAAAGGTTGAAGCCTTACCCCTATTCCAGGAAAGAGAAGTAGCTTCGGACCACTCCATAGTACATAGCAGACTCCGGCTTCTGTCAAATGGGGAATGGTGTAGCCCTCCGACGGCAAGGTTGGCTTAAGGGCACGCCTTTCCGCACAGACCAATGTCATCGACCTGCCGTTCGATCGGGACAACCTGTTGGCGTTAGATGACACCCTCTAGGCCATCAAGGCCTACAGACTGCATGCTCTCTGGGACCCTTGCAGCTGCGAAGATCACCCTTTTCGTTCCCCAAAGGGGAGTCTCCAGATCGTCCAAGGGGTACACCAGTCCCTATTGTTGGCCCTCCAGCGCTACCACCTAGGAGGCTTACAGGGGTCGCTCCCAGGCCTACAGGAGTGGTCCAGAGCGTCACACAATCCAGGACGCAGACACCCAAGCGGACTTCCACCTGCCCAGGACCTGCGCCCCGACTTTTGCACCTCAGTGGGAGGTCGACTATCAAACTTTGTCAATTGGTGGCGGAACATCTCCATAGACAAATGGGTGCTGGACGTTGTTTAGCAGGTGCACGATTTAGATTTTCAAGACTGGTGCCCCCCACTATTGCTCCTGTCGCGTGACAAGAGCTACACATGGCCCAGCTTCTGCAGCAGGGTCATGCCATTCTTCTCAAAGGGGCAATCGACCCTGTCCCCCAGCACCTCCAGGGCTCTGGAGTATACTCAGATACTTTCTGGTGAGGAAAAAGTCAGACGGATGGTGACCAATCGCAGACTAGCGACGCCTCGACTAGTTCTTAAAATCCCAAAAGTTCAGCATGGTCACGTTGCAGCGCATGCTCGGCCAGCTGGAAGAAGGCGATTTTCAGGCAACACATGACCTGGAGGATGCATACTTCCACATCCCCATTCATCGCAAACAATGGAAGTTCCTGCGTTTTTGTCATCGGGGACGGCATTACCTATTCAAGCCCATTACTTTCAGCCTGAAATCTGCTCCCAGGGTATTCACTAAATGTTTGGCCCTGGTAGCAGCACATCTACGCCTCAGGGGAATCCATGTCTACCCTTAGCTAGATGATTGCATCATCCGGAACCACACACTGGCAGCCCAGCACACAGCAGAGACTGTGCAACTTCTGACTACACTAATATTCTTGATTAACTACCCAAAGTCCTGTGTAGTGCCATCTCAGAACGCACTGCTCCTGGGCACATGGCTCAACACAGTATCATGTCTGGCAACTCCCTCAGAAGACCGCGTCCGTTGCAACAGTCCAGCCCATCAAATCCCCGCTGGGGAGGATGTCTTCCTGCATCCATCTGGTTCCCTTTTGCAGGCTCCAAATGGGATCCCAGAAAAAATGAACACCTGTAGGAGACACGCGTAGTTAATGTGACTCTTAATCATTCACCCCTCATCTTCAGTTTTAACCATTCTCAATCCAATCCACACATTCTCCTCCTGTAGGAACATACCCACCGTCTTTTATGCAACAGAATGTATCTCTATTCTAAATTTTTAAATATACAAAATAAATGTTTTTAGTATGTAAAAGTTGGTTAAAAATGTATAAATAAACCAATAAGAGGCTTGCGTCCACTGTGAATGGACTTGTCTTCATAGGTAATTTGTGATGAGGTTAGTAAAAGTGACTATTCTGACAACAGATATATTGTAAACATAAATGAACTTCTCCATTACACATACACTGGTTTGGACTTGCAGCCTAAATGCCTTTCACACCCAGCACAGCCATCATATCTGTATGGAGGGCACCAGACAAAAAAACTAGAGCTAAACCTCTTGCACCCCCTAAGGTCAAATCGGAGGTCTACAAAACAGCAACCTTAATGCCTACGACTCCTGATAATGGGACCCCCACGATTGCCAATTCTTCTACCTCACCAGTCGAATGTATTGATGTACCTGCCACTGTTACCATGCCTACGACCCCTGAAAATAGGACCCCTACTATTGCCAATTCTTCTACCTCACCAGTTGAATGTATTGATGTACCTGCCACTGTTACCATGCCTGTGACCCCTGAAAATGGGACCCCCACTATTGCCAATTCTTCTACCTAACCAGTTGAATGTATTGATGTACCTGCCACTGTTGCCATGCCTGTGAGCCCGGACACTACAGCCCCCCCCACCAGATACCACCCCCCCATCTCAAATGTGCCCTGATTAACGCCCGTTCCGTCAATGCCCATGCACTGGATATCCATGCCCTCATCACCACGAACAACCTAGACATCCTCATGGTCACCGAAACGTGGCTGCATGAAGCCTCAGGCCCTGCGCTCTCCCTTGCACTCCCACCTGGCTACATTGTCATTAGGCAAGACCGCCCCACCAAAGGTGGAGTTGCAATCATAGCCAAAGACTCAATTAACATCAGAAAAAATGACAAAACTACGAACGACATCAGTGACTACCTCCAACTTAAACTCTCCACCTCCCACCACTGCACCATTACACTTCATCTGGTCTACCGGCCACCCGGTCCCATAGGAGACTTCCAATCCACTATCACTCACCTTTTGGCAGACAACCTGAAGAAATCTACCAAAGCGATCCTCCTCGGTGATGTCAACCTTGGTCTTAATGACCCCAAGGACCTGGCTTCCAAAGCACTCAACTCAGCCCTTGAAACTCTGGGTTTCTCCAACACTGTCACAGACCCTACCCACTCATTGGGCAGGACACTTGACTGGATTGCTCAGCACAACTGCCCTCTAACAATCACTGGCAACTCCCCCACCCCATGGTCTGACCACCACATCATTACCATCAACATCCCCACCTCCTCCCCCCCCACCCTCTGCCTCCCGCCCTCACCAGAAGCACCCGCCTCCTCACCAAAGAAAGACCTCTACCATTCCTCCAGGGTCCTGCTGCTTCAGACCTCCCTTCTCCAATGACCCAGAAACCCTGGCGCAAAACTACCACAAGGCTATATCGGCAGCAATCGACTCCATTGCTCTTCTCAAACCTCGGAAGTCCAAACCCACATGCCACACCAATACCTGGTTCACCCCAGACCTACTCAAACTCCGGACGGACAAACGCTCTGCCCTTGAGCGCTGGCAAACCTCCCAAGATGACAGACAAACTTGACTTCAAAACCCGCTCAAAGGAATACAAAAAAGCCATCATTCAAGCAAAATCCAAATCATTTGAAGCCAGAATCACCGAAGCCAATTCCAACACCAAAGAAATGTTTACCATATTCAGGGAACTTGAAACCCCTACCCCTACACCCCAGAACTTCACTAAAGACGAAGCCTGGTGCAACGGCATCCAAACTGCCAAGCGCAACAAACTAGACCTCCTTCAAGCCAAAATCTTGAACTCCAGACTCTCTCTGCCCACACCCCCTACTCCTGCCCCCCCCTCTCTCTAGATGCCTCCCCCACCTTCTCCTTCAAAACCATCCAGGAGAAAGACATCATTACCCTAATGAAAGGCATCAAACCCTCCAACTGCAAAGGAGACCCCTGCCCCGCCACCATTATCAAAGACTGTGCTGAGTCCCTCGCCCCATTTCTCACAGCCTTTGTAAACGCATCCTTCACTACAGGTATAGTACCCTCCTCCCTCAAAGAAGCATGGGTCAGGCCTCTCATAAAGAAACCCACACTTGACCCCACCTTACCTAACTACAGACCCATCACCACCGTCCCCTTCCTCCTTAAAATTCTGGACAAGGCAGCCTATCTGCAAGTCCAACACTTCATCGAAGAGAACCAACTCCTAGGCCTGAGATTATCTGGGTTCCGCCCAAAACACGGAACCGAGACCGCCTTACTGGATTTAAAAAAAAACAGATGGATGATGCCAGAGACCTGGGCAAACCTGTCCTGCTCCTCCTCGATCTCTCTGCTGCGTTTCACCTCGTGGATCACAACATTTTATGCCACCACCTAACCTCCACTGCACATTTTTCAGCCCATGCTAGTGCTTGGATCACTTCCTTCCTACATGGAAGGACCATGCAGGTCTTCTCTGATCTAGCTACTGCATCCCCAACCATTATGCTGTGTGGGGTCCCACAAGGCTCCTGCCTCTCTCCCACCCTCTACAATATATTCACTCGCCCCCTCTTCCTCATCCTTGATGCCATGGGGATCTCATACACTAATTACGCAGACGACATGCAGATCCTCGTGACCCTGACAGGCGACGATGAGACTCCAAGACCCTCAACACCATATATAACGCAATCCAAACCTGGATGGCTGCCAACAGCCTCTGTCTCAACTCTGACAAAACTGAACTCCTACTTGTAGGTTCCCCCGACACCCTAAAAAAATTCGCGCAGTTCTCCCACTTCACGATTGACTCTATCATAATTCCAGTATCTGAGTCAGTGAAAACCCTAGGCGTCTACCTGGACTCCAATCTGTCCATGACCAGACAGGTGAACGCCATTGCCTCCTCAGCTGCCTACCAGGCCAAACTCCTCAATGCAGTTAGACCCTACCTCTCCAGTGACACCTGCACAAACATAGCTAGGGCTATCACGGGATCACGGCTGGACTACTGCAATGTCCTCTTCCTAGGGACCTCCACAAAAAACCTTGAGAAACTGCAAGTCGCTCAAAACAACGCCCTCCGCGCAGCACAAGGCATCTCCAAAAGAGAGCATATACCTACTGCCAGAAGAGCCTCCCACTGGCTACCTATAAAAGAGAGGATCATCTTCAAAACCTTGACCCTCACCCACAAATGCATCCACTCTGCAGCACCAGCCTACCTGGCACAAAAGATCCACCTGGCCATGTCCTCAAGACCAACCAGGACCCCCTACACCAACTTACTCACTGTACCCAGGGTAAAAAAAGCAAGAACAGGGGGTGCCAGCTTCCCCTACCTTGTGGCCCTACACTGGAATTCCCTCCCCACTGCCCTGCAAGCTGAACCTTCTCTGACCACCTTCCGGAAAAAACCTTGAAAACCACCCTGTTTGCTTGATTCTCTACCGTCTCTCATGTACACCCGCCATATGTATACCTGACCTGTGTACGCCTCTATGCATATTATGTTACGCCTATGTACCCAATCTGTAACTTATGCATAATGTAACTAGGTTGTATGCAAGTAACAGCGCCACAATGCCCTTGGGCTGCCTGCGCGCTATACAAATGTAAAAAAATAAAAAAATAAAAATGTTATTAGTTTATTTATATGTTTTAAACCATCTTTTACATACTAAAAACATTTATTTTGCTATATTTAAATTTAGAATACTATACATTCTGTTGCATAAAAGATGGTGTGTATGTTCCTGCAGGAGGAGCATGTGGTATTTATATTGAGACTGGGTAAGACTGATGAGGTGAATGGTTAGTCACAGTAACTACATGCGTCTCCTACAGGTCTTCTTTTTTGTCTAGATTACTATGCCAGTTGAGGGAGACATTAGTCCGGGTCCCACCTTTTTCAGGTTGACTAGGACAGCCCTTTTTGGCTGTGGGGTTTTCTTGGAAATAATTATTTCTGAAAATGTCTGTGTTAATTAGCTCATATGTTGTGACTTATAATATTTAGAATTCTTATCTAATATGGAGAATGTTAGTCTCCTACTTGAAAGAACACTTCCAGAGGTTAATGAGGGGTCTCAGACCTGGGTTTGCAGACTGAACCTGCCGCCCCTAAAGGTGGTAAAAACCAGTTGGAACTGATTGAGCAAAAAAAAAAAAAAAAAGTTTTCACCGAGCTCCATGGCAAGATGATGCTCAAATACTTAAGAGCTGGAATAATTTCTGAGGCTTTGCAAGTAAAGAACATTTCCTGCGTATTTATTGACAATTCTAAATTTAAAGGTAAATCAGTGAAGTAGGAAATAAATTAGTACAGATTGGATCATTTTGATCATTGACACAGCTCCCTCTTTGTATTGCTGGTCCCAAAAATTTCAATTCCAGACAACACTTGTCACCTCTCTTTGCTGCCATGCAGACTGCCTATGACATGAATAGAGGATGAGATGTTCCGAGTAACAACTGATGCTGCAGATGGATGCTTGATGGGTTTTGTCACCTTAGTAGGGCCACTCATCTTCAACATCAGATAATCATGAGAGGGGGCTGACGGGAGAATAGCTTGATTTATGTAATTTCTCAGATTCATCATCCTTGCCTCAGTTTGCTATTGCCTCCTTAAAAGGATCAACATCCACATTGTGAAGTGGGAATTTAGTCTCTCCATACGCATACAATGCTTTGGGGGTTTTGGCTCTATCTTCCCCACAGCCCCCCGTATGGTCATGAACTTGATGGTCCTGCGGTATGTGTATATGACCAAAGTCAAGTATCCTTGTCGGACTGAGGCCATAGATTAGGCTAGACGTAGATGACGACTCATGGTCTCTTGGATGCGCTCCTGCAATCCAAAACAGAAGCACTCATTTGTAGTCTGGTGACTGAAGCAAGGTGAGAGGTCTGGTGAATTTACAGTGCCTGGACTTAAAATTAATTGTGAATTCTATAACGATCTGCAACAGAGTAGGTTCTAGTCTAATAAGTAGTTTAAAGAAGTACATATGAATGTATAAATACAGGCAACCATTACTAGGGTATCTAGTCTGGAGCAATATCAGTCATGTTAATACATGATCACTACAATTTGTGTTGCAAATAAAGAATCGGTAAATTCTGAAAATCATTGTTACAGAAAAAGTATTCTATATAGCGAAAAAGTTAAATATTTAAAGAGAGACATACTATGTGTGGCAACAATATCAAAATGAAATTATAGTCAACAGCATCTACATGTACAATGGTACAAAGTGCATAGTGTTTTTGACAAATATTGGTATTAATATCCAGTCACAGAATTAATTTCGAATCAGGTTTTTTTTTATTGACTTTTATTCAGGAAACTCCTGAATTTTATCAGTTTCGATTACAGTAGTTTAGGTTAGTCTGAGTCTCAGTAGCACACAGACCTTCCTCCGGATCTACCGATACCTCTAAAATGGACAAACAATTCCCTGTTCTTCCTTGAGCAAACGGACCAGTTCTGCTATCTAAATGGGTGATGATGCGGTTGATGCCTTGTTGATCTGCCGGAATGTTAGTTCGATGAAGTTCACCATGGCCACCGTCCATCTGGTGGTTTCACCAGATATTAATCTGTTCCATAGGTCGTCTTCTTGTATCATCCACGGCTTCAATATCAGAGGTAAGAGGTAGGTAGGTCTGTTTTCTTTGGTATTGGGACAGTCTATTACAAGGTGTTTGAGGGTTTCCGCTACCTCTGCCTTTTTGCATAGACGGCATCATTTTTTGCCTGTAGCTCCCCGGATGGTTAGTATTTCCTGTGTTAACAGTAGATTTAGTCTTGCTTTCATGAAAAGAATTCTTTTCCTTTTTTCTGGAAATTTGGAACAATAATTTAGAGGCTTTTTCACTTTGTTGAATGTGGTGGGGAGATCAGTTAGGAGTTCATTCTCCACTGCTTTCTCGATCGTATGCATCCAGTCCATTTCTTCCATTTTTTGTTTGATTCTATCTGGATTTTCTTTTAGCTCTTTTTCTGTGCATGCTATTTCGGATAGCTTCACTTTTCGGTTTTCAGCCCAACTGTTAAGGGCTTCACATTTGCCACTTTCAAGTTCTTCCTTAATGATGTTATATGCGGGTAATGTAACCGCCAGGATTATTTTTCTCTAGAATCTCATGGTGCTTTGGTCGACCATAGATAAGAGACACTAGGCCCAGTTCTCTTCTGATGGCCGCCATAGATGTTTACTTCGGTACGCCTAGGACAGCCTTCCAGACCATCCCTTCCAACTTGTTCCAAATCGGCTCTGGGATATACAGTGATGCTTCCATTCCGTACACCAGGGCTGGTACCACTTTTGTTTTTATAAAAGTTGATTGCCGGAATTAATGAAAACTTCCCGAACTTCTCGTCTACAGTTCTCATTTGTGATGTTAGTCTTTTGGCTTTGTCCCAGAGCGTATCTTGCATTGCCATATCCGTTCTTGAGCTGAGATTTGTACTCCGAGGTATCTGATGTTTTTTACCGTTTCAATTTTGATGTTATCGAGGAACCAGGACAGCTGTTTGGATTGATTCTTCGGTACTTTCTCGATTGTCAGAATGTTTGTTTTGTTCTTGTTTATTTCTAGATGGTTTTCGTCAATGTATTTCGCCAGGTTAGTTAATTTACGTTGCCATCCAATTTTCGTCTGATCAATCAGGATTACGTCGTCCGCATACAGAAGACACGGAATGATGGTTTTTCCAGTTTTCGGTGGAAAGGTCCTAATTTTAGCTTCAGAGTGTTGGAAATCTCCCAAGAAAGCTATAAATAAGGCTGGTGCCAGGGGACAACCTTGTTTAACCCCTCTGTTAACCTTGATTTCCTCTGACAATGTTCCTTGTTGGTTTAGCTTAACTCTTCAGGTGGTTTGCGAGTGAAGCACTTTAACTGGGTCGAGTACTGTTTGGGGGCAATTCCAGGTGTGTAGTTTCGACCACAACATGTTCCGGTCTATTTTATCGAACGCTTTTGATAGATCAACGAAAGCTAAATAGACCTTGGGTGCCCTTTCCTTCACTTTGGCTTTCAGGATGTTGATCATCATGATGTTAATTGATGTAGTGCCATTTTTTTGAGAGCCCGTTTGGAGGTTGTCTTTAGTCGGACCAATCTTTTCCCAGGATCTGAAATGGTCCAGCAGGAGTGTGGCATACATTTTTCCTATGGTATCAAGGAGTGCGATCGGCCTGTAGCTTTCGGGGTCTTCCCGGCTCCCCTTTTGTAGATCGGGACTATGCCGGCTTTCTGCCATGACTCTGGAATTTGTTGTTTTTTCTCGCATTCTCCAAAAATCCGATCACTACCGACCACTCTTTAGGAAACTGTTTGAGATTGACATTTGTCAAGTCGTCCGGCTCTGGAGCTCTGGAAGTTTTTAGCTTCCTAATTTTTGCTTCAATGTCTCCGGGGTTTGACACGTCCACCCAGGTAGAATTACAGTTGCGCTCTGTTGCACAAGGAGTTTCCTTTGGCTCGTTGAATTCAGTTGTTAAGTACTTTAGCCATTTAGCTTCCGAGACTGCGTTGCTCAACGTCGTACTCGATGAGCTGTTCGTGCTTTTTATCAGCGACCAGAATTCGCTCGATTTGTTGGTTGCCAGTCTTCATCATCTCTTCCGCGCCATGTTGATATTGTGCAGCCCTGTGATGTTTCCGCCAGCCATCGTACCTTTTTTTTTTCTAAATGCCATTTTACCCAGTCTTCCTCGGCGTTTGTTTTCTTTGCCCTTCTTCTTAATTGTCGCCCCACTTTTCTTTGCTCAACCAAGGCTTTATTGTATGCGTGTTTGGGATGGTCTCGTTCAGTGCATCTTCCCGTCGATGGCTTTTGGTATGCCAGTAGTAACGGTAGGTAGTTTGGTCTTTCGTCTACCTTGCTTAATAGGTTGTACAGGATTTTCTGATCCCAGGACATTTTGACTTTCTGAATGTCCGCTTCTGTTAAGCATAGCCGTGTTTGTTGGCTGTTTAATTCGGTGACGACGTGATAGGTTGCTTTCGCCGGTCTCATTCCTTGCCAGGTACATGACAGTAAATTGTGGTCGCTGTTGTTTGTTCTTTGGACTTCCAAAATCTCAATACAGGATACTAGACCACCTGAAATGAATATATAGTCTAATGTCGCTTTGGAGGAGCAGCGTTCCCAGGTAGGGATGTTGATTTGGTTCGGGAACAGTGAGTCTATATTTTGGATGTTACTAGAACTAATAAGTTCCTTCCATGCTTTCTCTCGTTCCATGGTTGAATCTATTGCCACAGCGCGTTGGTTTGTGGTAGGGTGCACCTGTGGAGCTTCGTTGCAATTCGCGTTGAAATCTCTGCATATGATGATTTCGATCTCCTCAAAATCTTTGTATAGCTGATCAATAGTTGCTCCCATATTAGAGCAGAATGTTTTAGTGGACATGCGTTGCGGATTCCAGTAGCAGTTTATTATTGCTAGGAGATTCACCTGACCTCCTCGTTTCTTCGTGTGGCATTGAGACCCATGTTGTCAAGATCACCAGCATTTCATAGGTTTCTTTCCACTTCCGGGGTTCTGCAAGGCCTAGGCCCATTTTAATTGCCGTTAATAAACCCAAGGACGGTCTTCCTAGGAGACCCTTGACTGCTGGTGAGATTTCCACGGAGAATCCGTCGAGCGTGGGTTTGGCCGTCAGCCATGTCTCTTGCAGACAGAGTATATTGTATAGGTCTAAATTCACGTCTCCCACGATAGTTAGATGCGCGTGGCCTCTTGTGTTCCAGGATCCCAAATTGAATTTATCCTTGTCAGACCGCTCCTCTCTGCTTGCTGCAGTGGTGGAATTTTCGAGGGCCGGCCCTAGTCGCTGCTATTTGTCACTTTTCTTATTCCAGGTCGATGTAAACCAGTTCCAAGGGCCCTTCGGTTGGGCTAAGTCAGAGGCCTTTGTGTTTTTATTTGCGTCAACGGCTTTCGAACCGGAGTCACTTCGTGGTCGCGGTTCCTCATCTTCCTTTCTTTGAATTCTCGCCGGTCGGTGGCCCTGATCGAGATAGTTTTTTTCTGAGTCAGACATTTGCCTGTGATTTTCATCTTCATCTTTCCAGTTCCGATCGCTCTGTCGTTTACCATTTCTTTGCCGGTGGTAGTTCTTTCCCCAAGACACTTCATCGGCCTTTGGATTTTTCCATCGATTGTGACGATATAGTTCCTCTGTTTTTGATTGGTAATGAATTTCATGCTTTCTCTCTTTTCTTTTCTGAGACTCGCTCATTTCTTTCCATCTTTTTTATTTCAGTCAAGCGAAAGCCCATCTGCTCTATTTCTTTAAATGCCGACTGTTCAATGTATTTGATTCCCACTTTTTTTACATGGAGATATGCTTTAGCTCTTTTTTCGCTGTGGTATGGTTCCACTAAATTGAGTTCTTCAGTTCTTATGTTCCTTGATGATTTCGCTCTCTTCATTATCTGCAGTAGTGTTGGTCGATTTAGTATTAAGTACTCTTTTTTTAGAATCCAGTTGCTCTAACTTGAAAAGGTGGGTCTCTTCATTCCTTTTAGGATCCCTTTCATCCACTTCTCTTGTTGGTTGCTGGTGCCCAGTGCTACTTATGCGGCTGGTCCTTGTGCTTATATCTCTGTGGCGGTCCTCTTTCCGATATCGTTGGTTGAACCAGTGGGAATCTCCCTGCTTCATCTGTCAAAATACGAAGCTCTTTGTCGAGTTGTTCATTCTCTCTTCTAGGTTTTTTTGCTTCACCTTTGTCTTTTTTCTGGAGGTTCTCTTCGCTTTTTCGGTGTGTCCTTAAGTTGTCTTCCTTTATTTCAATGGGTTTTTTTTCTCCCAGTTTTGTGATAGATTCATTAGGACAGAATCTGTCATGAAATCCTCCACTGTTCTTGGTGACCTTATTGTGTGAGTTTCTACTGGGTGTTCTACACCAGGGGTTTGCATCTCCGCTGCATGCGACCCCGTTTTCTTAAGTTTTAGAACCGGCTGTTCCATTGACGTCTTGGTTCCATCGTTTGACTTTTTGGTTTTCTCTTTTAGTTGATCAATTTTTTTGTTTGGGAGTAGGTTATCTTGATTTGGCTCGGCAACCGCTGCCGGTGCAGATGTTTCCCTGTTCACCATCTGTGTCCGGACTTCATGCGGTTTAGGTAGCGGCGAAGTCTGTGGTGTTGTAAGTTTTCTGGTCAGTTGCTTCATACTTTCAATCTTTCTTTCTAGGGCTTCAATTTTACTTTCACAGGTCTTTTGGAGCATGCTTTTCTGATCTTCCACTGCCGTTATATAGCTTTCCACGTGTGACATTTTTGTTATGTTCGTGAGAATTGCTGTGTTAACTTGAATCTCCTTTTATGGCTTTGTATAATTTACCAAACGGTGCTAATACAATGGTCATCACGGACATAATTGCTATCATGTCAGGCTTCTTATTTGGGGATTCCTTCTGCATAGCTATGTCACTTAGGCGACGATTTTTTGGGGAGGATTGCATTTTCTCAGTTCTCTTGGGTGCAGCTGGTAAGTCCATTGCTGAGTGCTCCATCAGGGAGCTTAGATCCTGGTCTATTACTATTCGACCGGCTGAGGATCTTTTGTTCATTTGTAAGGGCTCTCGCTGTCCATCCCCATCCAGGGTCTTTGAAGGGGGCGTTCTTAATAGACCTGTCACCAAATGGGGCTTAGTCCATGCAAGCTGATGCTCTTTTTCACCCAAGCGATGTCCCCGCGTTGGGACTCCTGCGTTCTTTGGATGGAGTGCATCGGATCCCGCTTTGGCTCCTCCTCGCTAGCTTTTGAGTCGGGGTCAGTGTTTTTTTCCATTTGGCCGGGTGCCGGCTGTCCTACCCCCTTATGTTTTTAGGGTTTTTGCTTCCATCCATGCTGCTAATCGACCTTCAAGAAAACTTGGTCTCTTCCTCAGCCATGTTTGCTGTTGGTGACCAGATTGAGTCCGTTTTCCTCTGTTTTGACCCTGGCAGATTTTCTTTTGCCACTTCAAGCATCTCTGCGTCAAACTTCGGTCCCCGCATTCAACTTTCTTTTATAATGCTGGGTGAAAAACTCCTTTAGAGGGCACAATAGAAGTGGATTGGGTAGGTTTTTAAGCATGGTGCCTCTCCTTTTGATCACCTTTACGCTTTCACTGTCTTTGGCTTTCAACACCTTTGGCGGCAGTTTATTTATTGGGTTCACTTTAGGCTTTGCTGGTTTCAGCCCCTTTTTTGTTTTGGTTCTTTTTTTCTTTTGTTTATTGGTTGCTAACTTTAATTGTTCCCCCTCTGTTTACTTGTTGCAGTCTTCCAGTTCACTGGCTGTATTACACGCTGAATTTGTGTCTCCATTATCGGACGCATCATCATTCTCACATTCAGTGTTTGATTCACTTGTTGAGATCTCAATCTTTTTACAGCCTTTATTTTACTTTTTACAGCTTTCTCTCACCAGTCATTGAATTCACCCCATTACATGGGTTGATCAATTGAACTTTGTTGGAGGAGTGGATCTGTGCCTTGATTTTTATTATCTTCTGGGAGCAATCCGCTTTGTTTACAGTGGCAAGAGGCATCGTTGCTGAACTTTTTTCTTTAGTTTTGGGCTGTCAACTTTCCGAGTCGCCCGAGGTTTCACCCCCTTTTTCGCCCCTTTGATGCCCCACCACAGAAAGTCTTCAAGAATCGGGGGTCCCTTCACACTCCACGATTTTCAGTCTGGTGTGGGGGGAGGTCCCAACACTTGGGGCGTCACTTTCCTTGTCCGAGTGCGGGGACGCCGCGTTGGCGCCATTCAACTCCTCCCGGGGCTCGTCTGCAACTGTCTCTCCCCTCAACCCCTCCCCGCCGCCTAGAATCCGCTTGGGTCCCGGCGAGAGCCGTCCTCTGACAGCTTTCGCGCAGGATCCACTCGCCTCACCGGCGGACGGCGGCCTGCACACTGCTGCGGGGGGAGGGGGAAGAGGCTGACTTTTTATCCGTAGCGCTGCCCTCGCTGAGCTCCTGGTCGCCGGCCTCCATGACAGCTCCAGCCCCCGGATCACAAGGATCTTCCACCGGAGGCATTGGAGACATGGGGGACACCAACTTCGAGTCCTTCGCTGATGCCAGCAGTACAGGTACCGGAGCGGGTTCGTCTGCTTTCTTATCCGTGACTCCATGGTTCACTTCCTTTGGGGGAGCTGCTCCTTCCAAAGTACCTTCCGAGTTTATTTCTTCATTTATTCTTTTTCTAGACAATGGCCTGGTCGACCCCACCTCTCCCTTCTCATTTCTACCTTGCATGGTAGACTTTGGCAAGGCTTTCCCTTTGGCCGGCCGCACTTCCGGCTCCATTAGGCTCTTGCTTTGCGTCTGTAGTTGGCACCAGCTCCGCTCACCGCTCCGCGGTGTGTTGGTGCAAATAAAGGCTCTTCCTGCACAAAGATGTGGATAGGCTGCTAACTGCTGCAGACTGGCTCTCCGTCTCGTGCTTTCTGTAGACCTTTTCACTGGGTTGATTTGTCCGTCCGCAACTTAACAAACCCCAGCGTAAGGTAGCCTCTCTCTAAGCAAGTTTCGAATCAGTTTGTTAGACTTGAACAGGGTCACCGTAACAATGTTTTGGCATAATGTGAATAAACTGCCTTCCTCAGGACCAGGAATTTTCATTGGACCCAGCATATGCGAGTTCAATAGATCTAAGTAAATAGGAGTGGTTAAGGTGACACTTCTAGATTGCCATACAAAAAGGAATGAAGCCGACCACTGATTAGAGGTTGTTGGGTTCAAGAAAAAGCAATTGTTCCAGCTGGAAGGCTTCTTAGATTTTCACATTTTTAGATTCAAAATCTAGAAGTACGTAAAATCAACCTATATATTGAAAATTGTTAGGAGTTATTTTATACAGTTAAAATATAGGCATGAAGATCATTGACATACCTGCTCTACATCAAGAAGAATCTGTCTGGTGAGGAACTCTATTCTATTTGACTTGGAGTGTTTAAAGTCGGTCAATAGTGGTGGTGGTAGGACAACGAAATTGAGCTGTCGAAGTCTGAAGTAAAACTGTGTGCTTTTCAAAAGTGTAGCACTTGAAGACAAGGTGGGATGAAGAAGAGGCAGAGATGCCCAGTGTTATAGTTGGAAACTTCCCGTGTTCCTGAACCTCAGTGGTGGGGACAAGAGGGAGGACTCCTGCGCTGCAATGGGTGGATCGGCGACAGAAAAGGACCAACTTCTATTCAGTGGCACTTTGCGGTTTCAGCTCCTCGTGTCTAAGCAAATAGCAACACCGCAGATTCTTGGCGGTCGAGATGGGCTTTCCTTGCATCTGGGGTCCAGCACTCTGTTGAGGTGGCTCAGGCTCGGTCAGTCCTGCTTCCTGGGAGTCAGGAGGATCTTCCTGGATCTCTTGGCCAACATAAAAGCAATGCACACAATCTGGTGTGCCTCTCCCTGGCTATTTGGTTCCAGCAGCAACTACAGTGGAATTCCAACCAGCTCCGAGAGGATGTCCAGGTGGCTTACTTAAGAGTTGATTGGTCCCACCAACTCAAGGGGAGAAGTCGTCCTTGCAGGGCTTCTCTAGTTGAAAGGAAATTGGAGTTTCAGCACAGCAGCAGGGCTTCACTGGGCAAACCAACGGTCCAGGAGTTGGAACAGGCGTCCTCAAAGTTTTTCTTCGGATTCCTTCGTCCAGTGGTGGACTCTGTCTTCCAAGCCAAAAAGCCTCGCCTTTTATGCAGGTTTCTCCCATTCATTCCA
Source organism: Ambystoma mexicanum (assembly GCF_040938575.1). NCBI lineage: Eukaryota > Metazoa > Chordata > Amphibia > Caudata > Ambystomatidae > Ambystoma > Ambystoma mexicanum. The sequence goes on along the minus strand of NC_090939.1, from coordinate 222,510,032 downwards.
GCCTAACCGTAAGTCACCCAGCAGGGTGACAGTCCTTGCCGGACAGTCAGCTGGCCAATCACCTAGGAGTGCATTTCTGTCTCCTAGGAGACACCTCCCTCGCTGCCTGCCCACGCCAGACACCCTGGATCCAGAGGCGGGATTCACTCAGGAATCCCGCCAAAGACAAAACGGACAGAGGGACCAAACCTGGTTTGGTGCGCAGAGTAAATCTCAAGAAGGACCTTTCCACAAAGAAATGGCGAAAAAAGACTGGGCCATTTTGACAAAAATTGCACCTTTGGGTGCTTTACTGCAGCTGCGAACGCAGCACGCGGAAAAAGCACACCACAGTAGTTAAAATTAAACCACTGCCACCAGCCATTCATCGAGGAAAGGGTAACCTAAAATTGTTACATGAGGAGCTAGACGCAGGGGCTACTAAGTAACCCCTGCAGCACCCTATTATATGATGGTGTGTGCTGGGTCTAGAAAGTTACAAATGTAAGTAGTCAATTTCACTTTACTGCTCTTGGAAACAGTAGTTTATCCAAGATAAGGTATTTAAACCTTGGGAAATCTAAAAGACTTCCCTGTGCCGTTGCACTGAAGGTACTGTGTGACACTATGTAAAAAGATGATGCCTATGGAGTTGTCAGACGCCACAACCAACAGAAACACAGTGTTCAAATCAGATTATAAATACACGAGAGAGTGGGGAAAAAAGGGGCACACTCTCTCCAGGTAAAGAATTAAAGCCCTAGAGTCCAGCAAAAGAGCTGGGGGTCTCTAAGGTAGAGGGGAATTGGCACGTTTCTGAGAATTCTCCCTTACAGAGATCTTGCTCTGCTGGTTGCCGATTGTAACATTAGCCCCCTTTTGGCATTGCTTACATTCTGGCTGTGGCTATAATTGTGGGCTTCCTAGCACATCCTTATTCTTTGGGATTCTGACAATAATCCCCACTTACCCCCACCCCAAATGTCACCACCGGTGTCTCCTCAAGCTCTTGTGCCACCTCATGTTATCAACTTGAATTAACCGGGGGTGGAGTTTGGCCTACCCCTATATCTACGGGTCTTGAGGCAAATTCAGTAATACGTATCTGCTTCTGTCTGCTTAAGGTCTGCATTTGTGCTCTTGCACCTGCAGACAGACTAACGCCCTGCCCCAGCCCAAAACCCACTGCATCATGACAAATTTTCTAATTTTGAAGGAGCAAGTAAGCTTTTATTGATTTGATTTTATAAATATCTGTTTGATATGTGAAAAATAGTGAAAATCATGGAACAGAGTGGTCAAACTTCAAAAAAGTGACTGTCACCAACTAGCAATACATGTATTGCTAGTTGATGCAGCAGTGCATGAAATGGCAGTAACTTTTCATATTGCCTACTAACCCACGGATATGCATACTGTTTTGTTACACGCATACCTTTCGTGACATTTAAGGCACATATGTAATGTGTCTATGTAAGAAATTAAACTTTGTTTTAAGATTTCTCTACTCCTGGTGAACTTTGAGCTAGTATATACTAATCTCGCTTCACTGCCAACATAGGCTAACCTCCTGTGCGTTAATGACAAGGGTAGCTTTTGACTCTTTTCTCCATTTTTGCTACCAGAGATGCTCCTTTACCTTTTTGTCTATATTGTATGAACTATTGTGTTTAGATGTATATTAGATGTGTTCTAATTCTTCTTTATTATCATTCTCAGATTCTCAAAGTTAATGTCACATTTACATGTTTGGAAAACACCAGTTGGCTCTAGGAGCCAAAAGTAGTGCCTGGTAGCTATTGGTTTCAAGCTACCCAGGCTCTACTATGCTAGATGCAGGAGCTAAATAGCTCCTAGCACCCCTCCATTTCGAACCCTGCATTAGTTACATCTTTGAGTAGGTCACTGTCCCTCGCCCCAGAACCCCTGCCAGTCCTTGCCATCTTTTACCTTGCAGTGTGACCACTTTGCTTTGAAAAAGCCCAGCAGCACTGTGGTGCTGGAAAGTGAATTTACTATATTTAATTAGAATGTGTGAAGGTGTGCAACAATGGAAGGAAGGAAATGATCAGGGAAAGAAAAAGAAAGTGACCTAATAATGCATAAGTAAGTTTGTAAACGAAAAGACCTAATGGTACATAAGGAAAGAGGTAAAGTGCATGAAAGGGACCTTCCTGTTCGTTATGGGAAGCCATCTTTTCTTAGGGATTATGTTGAGTAGTAATGATGTTGATGTTCAATCATTTGATATGTTGCTTTTATTTCATAATTATATCTTTGTTTCTTTGTTTATTACCTATCAATTTCCCAATTTTTTCCATTGTTTATATTGTACTATTTATTAGCCCCATGTTTTCTATAGTTTATATTGTACTATTTATTAGTGTCAAAATTTCTCCTTTATCATTTCCGCTTTGCTTATGTATACAACAGAAAAGAGGTGTTTATTGCATCAATTGTGTTTTTAATGTGTAGAAAAGGGGAGATTTGTAGCATTCTCCATCTGTGGGATGTAGTATTTAGTATGTAGTATGTAGAATGTAGAACGGTAAGGTAGAGTCTATGGGGAGATTCCTGATCAGTTGGAAGGAGTTTGACAGGACTGGTGCGGTGTACATATTATCCGGAAGGATATCAAATTAAGAATCTTTTTATGCACATACCTGTGTGGAGGAATCTTTCAGGTACCCACAGGCGAGACAAGGTATCCCCCTTTTCCCTGTGAAAGCCAACCTAACCCTCCCCTGGCCTTCATGGGCTACTGTAAAACAGCTCCCCTCGATTTTCCTCATTCGAGTACTGAGTCGAGGAAGAAGGGACCTACGAGTAGTGAACACCAATGGGCCATTTCACCACTCTAGTCTTGAGACAAGGAAGATGCCTACAAATGCCAGGCATGTCCCTCTAATTCTAGTCAGGCAGTGCTGATTTAAAACTCACACCTGCAACCTGTCAGGTGGTTGCAGGTGTATAAGAAGGGAGGAACACGGAGACCAACAGGGAGGCCTGTGTTGGGGAGACAAGCAGGGAATCCTTTTTGTAAGGAGGCAGCTGTGGTGGGACCTGAAAGGAAGGAGGATGCAGGCAGACGACCCACGACCTGTGGCGCCCAGGCTTAATTGGGTCGGTAGAATTCCACAGATGTGGGAGCCTCCTTGGTTGGAAAGGAGCAGCGAGCAAAGGAGACTGAAGCAAACTCGCCGCCCACATCCACAGAAGGGAAGCAGAGCTTCTGGCAAGCCGGTAGAAGCATCTGATGTGCGAGTGGAGCTTGCGGTTACCGGCAACCCTGCCGGTGGACCAGAAATGGAGCGATGCATCTGGTCAAAGTGAATGCGAAGAACCAATGAGTGAGGGAATGTCACTCGAAGCCAGGGCGCACCAAGGGGCTGCACGTTAGTCGGGCAACAAAAAGGAATGCTGAATGAAAGAAATGACATATGCAAGTTGAAATAAACCCAAAGCCATGGGTTTAGTGAGAATTAACCAGCGAAACAAATTATCTTGAATATTTAATATCGAACTGAATGAGTTTTTCTTAAAGTGGAGATGTGTGCGACGCGGGAGTTTAAAGATGGTACGCACAGCATTGTTCTGTGTGACTTGAAGGGCTTGGTTGGTGGCGGCTGTGATACCGGTCAGCAGACTACTACAATAGTCCAGCTTGGAATTTATCAGTGCTATGGACAGCAGGGCGCAGTTGTCATTAGTTATAAAAGGTCAGATGTATTGTATACATTTATTAATGAATCCACAGACCGACCGAATGTTGGATACATGGGACTTCATTGACAGTTCATCATCCAGAATAACACCCAGTGTTTTTTGAGACTGAGACTGAGACTGTTATAACATGATCTGCAATCAAGAAGTTGGAGTAGTCTGGTGTGAGCTTCCTCCGAATGTTCTTGGTGGTAACAATAAAAAGCTGTTTTTTTTGTTATTTAGGGCCTAATGAGTTACAGTCCATCCAGTTCTGGATGGCACTGTATATGTTGTTAAGGGTTGCAGAGTCTTTCTTATATTGGCCGCTAAGTTGAAAGACAACCTGGGTGTCATCAGCGTAGTTTGTATATTGGACACCCAGGCTATTCAGTAGGTCTAACAGTGGCCGGATATATAAGTTGAAAAGAAGCGGCGACAGGCAAGAGGCCTGTCGAACACTGCATGTTTGAGGGATGGGAGTAGAGTGGTTTTTCCTGACACAAACCCTCACTGTTCATGGTCCTAAGAAAGAGGTGATCCATTTTGATTCCAGAGTGGAGCAATTTGCAACCGGTCCGAGCCTTGTTGCAAGAAGTGCGATCAACAAGATCGAAGGCTCCAGAGAGGTCTAAGAGCATCAACAAAGCGGATTGATTTTTATCTGCTATGCTTGCCAGGTTGGTTTTATGGTTCAGCATGGCAGTCTCTGTGCCATGCCGGGCCCGATAACAAGATTGGCGTGTACCTAAGATGTTGTGCTCTTCAACATGAGCTTGAAGTTGGATGTATGCAAGCTTATCAAGGACTTTAGTAAGCTATCCCAGTGGTTTGTATATCCCCAACTCTTAGTAACACTCTGTACTAGCTCAGGACCCTGGTAGTGTGGCAGAGCAGTCAGGCCTATCTTAAGAGTAAGATGTGAGCCGTAGGTAAGTGCTATGAATCTTAGCTAGACAGGCACAACAAAGAAGCACTTAAACATATATTTATATAAAAGATATATATTTATTATATTTACACCAGAATCACTTTAAAATACTTCAGATGTTTACGATAGAACACTTGGGAATACTAGAAAATACACTTCAAAGGGCACCTTCACTTTTGTGTTTGTTCCCAGTTACAAAGAAAGGGAAAAGACAAGGTTATCGTATTCTTGGTAATTGCGCACTCATGCGGTTTTCATCAGGTCATACAGTAATGCATTTATTCTGCAAACACATTAAAGGCAGGAAAATAAAGGGTGAGTGCAACATGAGCTTTGTTCAAGGTTCTGGAGATGGTCTCTTCCCCAGACAAGTCTTAAGTCCAAAAACGCAACCCTGGCTAAAGGCAGTTCGGAGAGGGCTTCAAGTCTTGACAAACAGCGAATAAGCAAGAGTTCCTGTAGGTTTCTTCCAGTGTCTTAAGGTTATTGAAGCAGCAACTTGCTAACTAACAAAAGACACCTAAAAACAGACACGAGAATGGGACACAAGCAGCAGTTTGGGTCAGAGGTAAGAGGGGGTTGCCCGGGACACCGTTATGTGCACTCCAACGCTCTGGAGTGACTTCTTGGAATCCGGTAAGCAATACCTTTTTCCCCACAGTACCTTTTTGATTTGAAGAAAGTGTTTGTCTTGGCTCCTCTGAGATGTGGCAGCTCTTGACCCGACCTCCGGATTCCTTGGTTTGGTGACGAAAGGCAGGAAAATGGACGGTGTATCTCAGCAGCAGTCTCGAAAGATGACCTGTAGTACGACTCATCAACTTCTTTGTTCACTGAGCGGTTTTGGCGCCTTTTCGGCAGCACCAACAAAAGACATGGATCGCCCGGTCAATCTTCTTCTCTTCCTGCAGTCCCACACTCTGGTGGGCTCAGCAAAGATTTGGACGGATTCAGCCTTTATATGACGTTGCACTCGAAATGGATAGCAGGTCTCCTGGTATTGGGGTTCCGCAGCTCTGGAAGCTTCTAGGACCTCAGGAGTAGGCTTCTTTCAAAGTTACTCTTGGGACCGGTTGGTCCCAACAGCCAAAGGGAAGGAGGAGAGTCCTCTTCGGATCGGCTCCCTCGCAGGATCAGGACAGCAGTGGTCGGTTTATGGTCTTGCAAAGGGTCTGTAGGCGTCTCTGGTCATCTTCTTCGGTTACCCGTTTCCTGTGGTAGACTTGGTTTATAATCCAGAAGCCTCCCCTTTTTTATGCAGTTCCAGCACACACTCCTCTGCAATCTCTCAGCATTTTACAGAAAGGGGCGTTTGGCTGTCCAATCAGGACAGCCAGCCCCCCGTGGGAGATGGACCTATTCAGGCACTCTGGCAGACAAAGGACCTGCCTGCCCAGACACTCTGGAGCCTAGGCGGGTATATCTACTGGTTCCTGCCAGAGGCAAAACACACACACAGTCCTCCCCCTCCGAGAATGGTAAAAGAAGGGCTAAATAAGAAACATGCTAGTAATGGAAAAAAAAGAAGGGAGGTCCCATATTGTGCTCTACCGGGGCTATGGACATAGCCTGTGGTATAAAAAATACACAATAGTTGGAATAAGTCCACTGCCACCAGCCATAACTAGCTGATTGTCTGTGACAGAGGTCACAGGAGCAGAGAGAAGGGGGATACTAAGTACCCCTTTGGCACTCCACTGAAGATGGTGTGTGCCAATCTCGGACTATCCAGTTTTGGGAGAGATACGAAGTATTAAGAACTGTAGTTACTTTAGGATATAGAAAAATATTCTTAAAGGAGGACCCAAGGGTCCCCAGCAACTACTGCCCATAAGGTGCTGTTTGCTGCAGTAGTAAAACAAAGATGCCTTTAAGCGCTATGGAGCAGACAGACTGCATAGTACAGGTAGATTACAAAGAATAGAGTTCCAAAAGACAGAACCCACAAGAATGAATGATTGCAAAAAGGCTCCACTCGTTCAGGATTGAAAGAACAAGGTCCAGAAGTCCAGCAAAAAAGGGCTAGCATTGTCTCACTAGGCGATGGGTTGAATGAAGCACAATAATGATAAATCTCCCTAACAGGAAGTTTGCGAACAAACATGACAAAGGTGGGGAAGAAATAAAGCCACCACGCAGTGCATGAATATAGTGCAGCAGGGCCAAAGACTGTCAGAGTATATATGACACATTGTGGCAAAGTCAAGAAGCGAACCAGGCAAAACCAAGAGTGTGAACTTTCATATAAAGCCAAGAGGACAAGGAAGGCAGAGTGTGAATCTGTACACTGGGGCAAATGCAAAAGATTGTGTGTGGGCTGAAGAGCCTGGTGTTCCTGGTTGCGTGAGCTGTAATGGGTGGACAGTGTGGTCTGACAACTGCGCCTTAACCAGGGATTCCTCAATAGTGGAAGACAAAGACATTGTGGAAATAAACCAAGGGGGAGTAATGCCAGTGAACTATTCAATCCAGGAGGAGTGTCAAGTTCATTTGAAGTTGTTGAAAGACTGAGACCAAGTTGACAAGTTGCAGTCTTGGGGAAGGGAACCCTGAGACTTATTGAACTTTAATGCAGTCCTGAGGACAGAGCCCTGAAGATCATTTGCTTTGGAACTGTATTGCTTTGAACTTGGTGAAAGGAATCCCAAGGATTTGTGAAGCTGTGTGCTTGGGAAAGGTAATCTTGAGACTTTTTTGTGTAACTTTCTTGAACTTGGGGAAGAGAAGCTAAAAAGGAACCTAGGAGCTGGAAGTAGCTCAGAACTTTGTTTTGATCACTGTTTCTTTTGTCGTTTACATCCCTACACATTGTATAGCTTTAGTTGTGAGGGCAAGGATGTGTTTTGGACACAGACTTTTAAGTTGAACTTTTGGATGCAGACTTTTCTTAGTTTTGTTCAGGTAGGGAAATCCCACCTTAACATAGGGTAAGTAAGGCCTTCAACCATCCTGACATTTGAGTTAATAAACCATTTTATTTTGAACTTTAATCTGTTGTCTGTGTCTTGCTTCATGATGCCTTTACAGTACCCCATGTGGTAAACCAGTCCATATCATTTGCCTCCCAGAATGTGTGAAAGTAAAACTGTTTTGACAATTTGCATGAAAGAAAGCAATTCTGTGGGTGGTATACATGGGAGAATAGTCTGTGTTATGGACTAAAGGGAATGTAGGTAATGGACTGCCCTCAGATCTTTCACAAATCTGTAAACCTCTTCATCAGGTTCCTTTATCTTTACAACTGCAGTATTACATGGGCTAGTAGTTGGTAAATATGTACACTATTCTAACAATGAATAGTAAATATATACACTATTTTAACAATTAATTGATCTAAATAGAAATCCCTGCTTCTGCTTAAGGTTTTGTGTTGTGGGTTTCTTGGTAAAGGCTTTGCACTATCTACAGTGAAGTACATAGCGTCTACATTACCCATCAGCCCTACCTCATTTACATTTTGTGACCACAGTTCTTGGGCATCTTCGCCAACAATGGCTCTAAATCTTCCTGCCAGCGCTACTCTGTCCCCTTTCTCTGATCCTCTCCTTGCTCAGCCTGTAATATCGCAATCACGTCTCAATTTCACTAGGGATGTCTAGGAACACTCCATCAAATGGTATACCTTATCTTGCACAAGTCCTGTCTCAAATTTAGGGGACTCAGTAAGAAAGCACATTTTCCAGTGAACGGACCAGTCAATATCGATAGGGGTCAACTACTGGGTTGTCAAAAATCCCTACTGCCCTGTTTCTGTGGATAATGGGGCATTCATGAAATCTTCCCTTTTGATTGTTAGAATCGCTCCAATGTCTACCAAGCACCACGATTCCTTTTTTTTTTTAAAACCATTTGACAATTATCAAAAGGTTCTTAATTGATAGGTGTTGAACATTTCATAATGACGTCTGTTTCACCCTTGCATTTCTATTCCGCATCATGTTTGTTTCCTGCATTAAAGGCTTTAGCATTCAAGTTTGGAAAAGGAAAGGCTCCAGGGCAACTGTTCCTCCTCCTCCGGTATACTGCTGCTGAGGTTGGTTTGGACTTTTAGTATTCCTGTTGGCAAAAGTGGTACTCCGTATTTCTCACACAAATTCACTTACATTGGCTACTGCAGGCACCACCCCCACAACTTGTTCTCCTTTGTTGCCATTGCTCTTGAATTAGTCACTGACCCCTCTCCCTGCCGTATTCACAACCAGTGACTGTTCATCCTCCTGTATTCACAAACCGTGCTCACCCCCCCTCCCTCCTTATTCACAAACAGTGCCCACCACTGCTGCTGAACATTCTGTAATTGAAAGGCCATTATTTTGCACTCAATGTTATCCCTTTTCTGTTCCTGAAAAACACAATGATTCGCCATTGGCAGTAGGATCTGAAAAAGTATTTGTTTGCCATCCAACCCAAAATATCTTTAACTGTGCCTGAATCTTGGGCAACAACCCTTGAAATGAAGCACAGGCTACGGCTTCCTGCGTTAGTTTGGTAGCTTTGTTCATACCTAAATGATGAGTGAACGCCATCTTCAAATGATCTAGAAAATGCACAGGCGTTTTCTTCTTTGCTTTGTTGATAGTTGTGTCCTATGAAGACCGATTGGAACAAAACAGAAATATTCACTATAGTTCCAAGACTGACATAGGCCAAGCCCTCTCTTGAGTTGTATGTTAGCATACGTCTGGGAAAATCCCTATGCCTATCCCTGTCCTAAGTTTATTCATATGTGCCCATGAAGGATTATAGCACTGGATTAGTGCAACATTTCTCAGTGAACCCTTTAATTTCTGCTTATGTTGGAAAACAAAACTGCACACTCCTATTCCTCAAATCGCTAGGTGCCCATGGAGCTTGAACACTCATCAGGCTAATGCTGTCGTTGGCACCGCCCCCACTCCTGATCACTGTCCCACTCGGTTTTGCAGTTGTGCTTGTGGTGAAAGTGCTTTGTTTGCCCGGTTTCAGCTTAGTCGCGCAATCGCGTTTCACTTTGGGTTTGCGGGTGCTTTGTATCTGCACTTATCACTTCTGCTGATTTCTCTGCTTGGCCTGTCTCCTCACGGTTTGCCCCCATGCTCCCTAAAATATTGATAATCTCTTACCTCCTCTGTATCATCCTCCTTCTTTTTGCTTCATCTCGTTGATATCATTTAGTCACAGGAGTGTATTGCACTCTGCCCCCGTTCTGTTCTTTTCTCAGTTTATGCATTTTGTCTAGTTTGTTTTGATAGAACATTGGATTCTTCTAGATTTTAGTCTCAAATCCCCAATTCTGTTGCATCTCTCTGCAAACCTGTTTAAGAACATTTCCCATTCATGAGGGTGTATACTGGACCGTTAGCTTCTTTTAATGCCGAACATCCCATCTACTGGGATTTGCTGACATCTGCTCTTTTGCTTTGGAATTCTATTTTAAGGATTTCCATGTCTATGGCCAGTAATTTACCTGAATCTGGGGGTTCTGGCTCTTTAGATTGAGGTTTACTCATATTTGTCTTTGCAGCTGACCCCCATACCCTCGCCCACCGCCCCCCCCCCCCCCGTCCCCAATTTATTTTAAATGCCTGATGCTAGTATGAGCTGATTCCGGAGAAAAACTCATACCGGCCCCCAAATAAGAATGTCTTTCAGCCTCAGTGGTTCAGTAAAAGTCCTTCATTTGAGGAAAGTTTAGGACTGCGAGTCACCATGTTAAATGAATGCAAGTCAGCTAAAAAGCCACCAGCCCGCTACAAATTCTCCATGGCTTAAAATGTTTTGTTGTATTATTAATCTGGAGAGAAGTTCAAAGTGAATCCCATGAAGTATAAAGAAAGGATGTATTTATATTGACCGGGTCTGGCTAACTTTTTGACTCCGCAGGAGGATGTGGAGGCGGACGTTCGGCTGAGGGCAAGGCATAGAATTTGGAGGCAGTTGGAGCAGTTAGGAGCTGTCGAACATCAGAAGCTGATAGAGGTGCAGGACACCCAGAAGCAGATGTTGGGCCAGAGAGGAAATCACATGCTGTTGTATAGAGGCGTATACAGACACGTGGGGTGTTGTCCATACTAATTGGTGCCAGTCTTGACTGTCTTTGGCTCCCACTGGAGCTGAGACAGTCTGGCTAAAGTTAAGAGTGGGTATTGCAATTAACGTGCTGATTTAGTGAAAATGTGGCCTTCTGACTGCAGTTTTTACAAATACATATTTAGTTGTTTGGAGCAAATGAACTGTTTAATACAAGGAGCATAATTCACTTTCATCCGGATGACCTTAATTCTTCTAGTCACTCATTTTACGAAAAAGGCACACTTATTTCTTTACCTCAAAAGGCTCTGCCATCAGCAGCCAACTGCCACAGAATTCTGTTACCTCTTGTATAGTTTACATTTCTGAGTGGTCCAGGGTGCATGGATGTTTTCAAATCTAATTTTCCAAGGTACAAGATGTTAAAATAATCTTCTTGTCCTGTTAAACAATCTGTTTGGCCTTTCTTCCTGCCTGAATGAAATACAGCACCCCTCTTATCCGTCCCTTTCCACCCATAGCTCTTTGCCCATTCTTGCTTTCATCCAATCTGGTAATAGCTAATATCGCATGGAGGGGGGGGGGGTAATTTGCCATCTATATGAATGCCGAATGCTTTTTTGCTTACTGAATCGAGCTGCCAATTGTATCTGTGGGCACAAGACCTTTGCCACACAATTCCCCAATGTCGTAGGAAAATCATTTGACGTGTAGTTCCCTTGAGTTGCATGGATACTGCCCCTCTCAAAAGTGCGGGGAATATGTGCCCACTAGTGTGAAGCAATGTACATGGATTTGTTTTAACAGCAGTGCTGCAAAGAATGGAAATATAGCTTAGTGAGGCATAATGAAAGCAATCTTATACGATAAAGGTCGAGCTTCGGAATCACCTGAAACCAGCCAAAATTAATAGACGGAGGACTCTGTGATTGAATGTTAGAATTCGATATGTGAACAATTGGAGTGGGAGTATTGTTCTTGAATAAAAGCAGTTACATTTTTGTATCACTTGTCACCATCAAACAGTATTTGCCAACCATGTTTTATTGCATATGGATATTACATGGCATCACAGTACTATGGCTAACACACATTTCTTTTGTCAAGACAAAGCAGTTGGGCTGATAGTGTGCCACACAACAAAATATTGGCTTCTGAAATTAGTTTTTAAATCTTGTTTGCTACTGCTTGCATTATATGGTTACATTTTTGTGTGTTCTCGGTCCTGTTGACCGGCTTTTGGGGCCCATCATGCCTGTATCCAGTGGTGTAGTTTGATCTAAGTGAGACCTGCTGAAATTAGTTGGACGGCTGCTGTGCTATTAGCAAGATCCATCCTGGACTATTCTCTTGGAAAAAACCCATACCCTATACTTTGTTCATAATGTCTAAATAGCTCAATGGGGAATAAGAGGGTTACTGCTGCAAAGCACTGCTTCATTATGTTTTCAGCTTTCACCATGAGCCAGTCTGTGTTCCATCTAATTTGTTTGTCTAAATGTGTTCCTTTTTCTTTTCTCATTACTGGGAGTTTCAGATTTATATTGGAAAATCTTTATGGAGTAGAATTATTAATTTTCTTATTGCTCTTATCCAAATTCGGGCCAGTCACATGTTGTGTTGTCAAGGAAGAGCGATGGCTCCATGTAATAGGGTTGTTTCAGGGCAGAGATGTTTGGGTATCTCTCTCTCCCAAAATACTTCCCTGCTGGAGCCCTTCAGTCCACTTGCTGCAACTCTCTGTAAATGTGCTGTTTCTCTAACCAAAGAGTGGGAGGTAGATGTCTCTCCTCTGCAGGATCCTCCCTCTGGAATGGTCTCCCTGCCCCTCTGAGGCTTCCGCCGGATCTCCTTAAGTTGCGGAAGCTCCTCAAATCCCTCCTTTTATCCTCCTCCTTCTCTCCTCCTCCCCTGCCAATCTCCTTCCTCATCTTTGACTGGCTCCTGGTTCCCTTCAGAGTTCTACAGAGTCCTAGTAACCCCCCCCCAAACCCACTTCCTGCGTTTTAGCTGCTTTCCATAGCACTTGCCCTTGGGCCTCCCCGTTACACCTGCACTTCGCCCCATCACCCTTCCCTTGCCACCTTAGCACTTCTTTTGCGCTATCCTGCACGCTCCTCCCCCCTAGCACTTCTTGCTCTGCACTTTCATGATCCAAATGTCACAATGCCTAGTAGGATCATTATTGTATCTTTCTTCCTCGTCGTCCCCACTCTGCCCGCCTCCCCCTTTGTTGGCTTGTGGCGTCTTGAAATAACACGTTTAGGCGCCTCATAAATATCCAATAAATAAAATTAATATTTTGACTGCATCTCAAGGGTTCAATATAACAGACTAAACCACTTCTTGTAATTTGTGATTCCAGATGAAAAGGTGACTGACCACCTGTGGTTTTGACAGTAATAATTTGTGAAACTGATAAGACACTACCAGTGACGGAATAATATATATATTTCTGAGGCTTGTGGAATCTGCTAAAATCACATGGTGTGCATAGGCCGACATCTAGTGGAAGCTGCAAATTATTAGTTGTTGTTTTCGAAACTTGAAAAGGGACGTCGACAGGGCGTGCCAGTAATACTATCCCTAGTGTGACGTCCATTGTACCTATGATGCCTCTCGCGTAGAGGTCCCTCGCTGTTTTTTTCCGCCATGCTAAACGGACGCGTATAGCAGAGTTCCTTTCGGCACTAAGCCATTGACTTTTCACAATTAACTATAGTATTTCTTTCTATCCTTTCCCCGACCTCCGAAATACCACGCTGGTGAAGAAATAAAACTGCCCATCGGAAACGACCGTTTGGCATTGGAAGGCCACCCCGGGCCTCAGCCCATACAGTAACTCCTTCCGAAGGTCGATCGTCTGCGGATGACACCTCTGCTCCCACATCCGAGATTCGACGATTGATGTCGGATAAAGCGTCAGACCCCAAGAAGTGTGTAAAACACTCCTGGGCCCCAGGGTGTGGGAAAACCTCACAAAATACCTTGAAGACCCCTCATAGCGACAAGAGCCTTACTAGGGAGAAGACACCACAGAAGGGAAAGCCTTCATTATCGAAGCCCATAGAAAAACCTAATGATTCTAGGCCTAAGGTAATACCTCCCACTAATGAGGACTTGGCTCTTACCCCTCAATCTATGGTGATCCCAAGTTCCAAGGAATGGTCTTCCCAGGATATTGATAGAGTAATGCGAATAATGACCTTTATGGCCAATTTTTACAAGAGTAACCCAGATTACTTTGAGTTTCCACTCCACTCCTCCCACCACAGCCCCTTCCGGGCTCTCAAGCCTCTGCCTTACCTACTCAACTCCCTTCTAAGAGGTCTCGTACGGTTATAGATGTAAATGACCCTGAATTAGACCAAAAAGATCTCTCCTTTGTGGAGGCATCTGACCCTCAACTTATTGAAGAGGATACAGATGAACTATATTATGGGGATGACGAGGACCCAGAGGCAGACCAAGAGGTTAACATGTACTCCATAGACTGCCCTCTTAATCGTGACACTCCAATTGTCGATTCCCCTGTGGATAATCAACCCCTCCTCAATGAAGTATTAGCCAAAGCGGCGGAACGCTTCCAAATTGACACACAGGAGGTGCAGGAGGATAGAGACTTTGCAGAACAAATCCTGGGGGACAAAAAGCCAGTGGTCCAGTTTATCCCGCTACTAAAATCAGTGCAACGGAGAATAGAGCCATCCTTAGAAGCACCCAATCTCACAAGGGCCGTTAACCCGCGTGTGGAGAAATTATTCAGGCCTGCACCCTCAGACTTTATATATTAGAGGCCAACTAAAACCAGACTCCTTGGTTGTCACCACAACTAGAAAGGGAGCAGGCACACCCCTTGCTTCCTCCGAGGCTCCACCTGATCAAGAAAACAAAATGATCTATGCCATGGGCAGAAAGGTCGCCGTCTCTACAGCCTTTCAAACCAGGATAGTCAACAAAGCAACCCTCTTGGATAGCTATAATTGCCATAAGTGGGAAGACATTTCTGCTTTACTTTCATCTTCCCCGGAGCCACTCAGATCACAACTAGTTCAGGTGGCAGCAGATGGAAGAGCCCTATCTACCTGTCTCCTTAAATCAAATTTCGATGCGCGGGAAAATGCTGGAAGAGTCATTGCGGGGGGGGACTGTCATAAAGAGGCATGCATGGCTGCGCCAGTCAGGCTTTAGGCCAGAAACACAGGCCACTCTAATAAACATGCTATTGGAACCTAAAGTGCTCTTGGGTAAGGCCGTGGAAGATGCACTTAAAACAGCAAAGGACGAGTATGACACTCTAAAATCTTTAGGTCAACTCACAGACAAGCCTACTGGTCAGAGAGATAACTCTAATTTTCCCCGTTTTCAGGGCCAAAATTCTCAGAGGATCCAGCTACAATCGGGGCCAAGGCTCCTTCAAGGTTGTGGTCGGGGCAGAGGCCCTGCTCTAGGTGGCACTCCACTTCAGAGCAAGTGACGTTCCGCTCCAGGTACCCTCCCATGCATCTCCAGTAGGAGGACGCATTTCCAACTTCACCCACGCATGGGAGGGTATCACCTTGGACAGATGGGTGCTGTCCACGGTAGCATGAGACTACTATATAGAACTACTTCAACGTCCTCACAACCACACCCCACGACAGTAAATCCAGTCAGGAGAACATCAGCGGATCCTTGTAGATGAGACGACTACACTTCTATTAAAGGACGCCATAGAAGTGGTCCCAACCAACCAGGTAAACGGGTATTTATTCAACTTGCTTCCTTGAGCCAAAGAAAGATCTAACAATGCGCCCTGTATTAGATTTACGCCCTGCAAACAAGTATGTTAACCCACAAAGGTTCCGCATGACTACGCTACAAGAGGTAATCCTGCTACTAAAAAAGGGGGATTACATGGCAACACTGGTTATGAAAGGTGCCTATTTTCATATTTCAATTTTCCCAGAGCACAGAAGATTCTTGCGTTTCAAGATGGCGAACAAGCACTACCAATTCAAAGTGCTGCCCTTTGGAATAGCCTCGGCTCCAAGGGTATTCATAAAGGTACTGGCGGTAGTGGCAGCCAAACCTACGCAGGTGGGCAATCCCAGTGTATCCTTACCTGGACGACTGGCTTGTAACAGGAGAATTCCCTCTGATTTGCAGACAAACATCCAAAGAACAATCAACCTCCTCTTTCAATTGGGCTTCTCCATCAATGAGAAAAAATCAAGCCTAGTGCCAACCACTTAAAAACAGTTCCTAGGAGCTGTCTTAAACACAGAGGAAGGATTGGTCTTTCCTTCAGAGGAAAGAGTAAGAAATGTGTTACTGCAAATACCACATTATCAGGCCAGCCGCCAGATAAGGGAGCGAAAAGCAATGCGTTTAATAGGCATGATGGTATCTTGCATTTACCTGGTGCCTCATACGTGTCTGCGTCCCATACAGGAGTGGTTTGCGAAACGGTCTCGGGCAAGTGGTCAGTGGTACGATCTAGTGGTCGTTTCACCAACACTTGTACAAAATCTTCGCTGGTGGACAAGAGAAAACCTAACGAAAGGGAAACATTTCTATGACCCAGAGGTACAGGCAGTGGTCACAACGGATGCCTCACTGGCAGGGTGGGGGGCTCACTACCTTCACAACACAGCTCAGGGTCTGGTCTCACATTGCAGCTCACAACGACATCAATGTGCTGGAACTTCTGGCAGTATTCAAAGCCCTTCAGGCATTCGCACCCCATTTTACAAACCTGTCAGTGCAGATCCTAACAGACAGCACTAAATCGATGTTTTCGGTCAACAAGCAGGGGGTTACACATTCTCCAAATCTGTCCAGACTTGCACAAAAAATCTGGAGATGGGCACTGAAACGGAAAATGTTCCTGTCATCACAACATGCAACAGGGGAACTCGACGCTCTAGCAGACTCATTGAACAGAGATCCCTGTGATGCTGGAAATGCATTGGAGGGACAGGGCCTCCGTATCCTTGTCCTTTACTGCTTTTTTATTGTGTGTTCTGTCGTGTTTACCATGCAGGAGTTCATGTGGGACTCCTGGCGGTGCAGCTCTCTCTTGGTTTGGTGAACAGACCCATGGGATACCCTTATGGCACCCATGGGTAGGGGTACAACCCTGTGCCCCTAGTGTGTTTTTGGGCACCTGTGTGTGACCCACAGAGCAGGGTACGGGTTGGTGGCAGCTCCGTGCTGAAATGACTGGTGCCCTGAGCATCCTCCATTTTGGGATGCCCAGGTCTTGTCATTGGAATCGGTAGATTCCTGATGGAGACAAAATGGCCCCCATGGACTCTTGCCTTCCATCACCTGTTACCTTGTTTTCCTGAAGTCCCAGGAAGCCCTGCCTCTGTCCCTTCCCCCTGACTGGCTGTTGGGTGGAAGTTCCATATATGGTAGTGTGGGGAAGTGCCGAGCAGACTGGCTGGAGCCTTCTCAACAACCGTATGTTGTGGGTACGCCTGTGGGTGGGACCTGGGTGAATGGAGTGTGACGAATATGCATTCTATGTTGTGGGTTTCTAGTATCTGGTGTTTGACACAATGACAGACAGCCCTGCCCGAAACCGGTATGAATGCAGTGTTGAATAACTCGGTACTTGTTCCAATACACATAACTTGTTGTGAGTGTCTGGAGAGAAGTGAATGGCCTGAATGCACTGTGTGCCTGATTGGCTGCCTGAATGCCCTTAGTCGTGATTGGATGCTTGAGTGTGACCCAGCGGAATGAATGGGAGATCAACAGTATATCTAGGGACCTCTCACTGCTAGGAATAGTGTTCAGAAGTTGAAGTCCACTATGACGAGTAACTGGAGTAACTGAAGCTTGACCTTGAAGACCTGCTGGACGAGAATTGCTGTTGCTCTCCTTCACAATCTGAAAGTTGCTCTACCTACAAGGACTGACCCAGAGAGGACCTGGTAAGGCGCCCTCTTCCCGAGCTACAAGGGACCATCGTGCACCAGCCGATCTTTGCCTAAACTCCCTGGTAGGCAGACCTTCGACAGGCTGCCAACCCGATACGGGGACTGCTGCGGAACTCCAAGGAGAAGCGCCCAGACTGTTGTCCGCCACTGTTGCCGACCGGAGCTGCTGTGCTCCCGTTTTGCCTAAGAACTTTCGAATCGTCGCCGCTGCATCCTGCTGGAGAAGGCCTGACCGTCGACGCACTGTGGAGCATCCACCAGTGGGTTTCTCGCCACCCAAAGACCACAGACGCCGACGACTCGATGCCCTTGCTGGGCCACAGTTCTTCAAACTCTTTGTGGCCCAGAACTATCGACACCGAGGTGCCCCGCACGCCTCTTCCTTGCAGGACGTTTACGCTTCCCCGTCAACTAGCACCGCTAGGAACGACGCAGCCACTTCACCGTCGTAGCTCGACCTGTTCTCCGTCGGACGTCTGACTCGTGACTCCTGCCTGAAAGGGAGGACACTCCAGAAGGGCCGTCGATTCCCCGCCGAGGAACGCTACAACGCCAAGGTACTTTGGGGTTGCAGAACTATTGGGAAGTCTAGTGTGAACAATATATGGACTGGGCTTATATCTTTCTTCTACAGGTTGCCCAGGTTGGGGGGGGGGGGGGATCTCCACGCAGAACCGTGTTCAATGGTAGTGACCAGTATTCTGCCAATTGTTCAACCAGCTTGCTTTCCTTCCTCTCTCTACTGCTGGTTTCCTCTTTATTTGATCTGTCATTCTGACGGTATGCACTTTAATGAGATCTGATAACGTTAGTGGTACCACTTTAGAAATGTATATTTTTACCATTGTTGATTTTCGGAGTTCAAAGTGAGTTATCATGATAGTGTACGTGACCTCGAATATTAATTATATAAAGACTGTGTTTTAACCGATACAGTGTGTGGACATTCCTTTGTGGGTGCGCGGGGACTACCCTGTACTTAACAACCAGCCTGCATCACCCCCTGAGAAGCTAGGCCTTGATTGCTCGTCCATTGCTACCACAATAGAGAATCTTGGCAGGGGTCCTCTGTGCCTCTCCTCTACCACATAGAGAGCGGAAGTACAGACCCCCCCCCCCCCTTCGGTCTTTACAATTCACTACCAGAGGAACACGAGTGGCATCTACATGAAGGAGTGTAGAACACCTTCTCTCAATGGGGTTTCCCCAACTATAGACTTATTTGCCACAAGCGAAAAGCATCAATGCCCAGACTTCGCGTCCAGGTTCCCCGAGCCAGGCTCCAAGGGGAACGCCCTAGGGATGAGCTGGTCAGGGAAATTTGCTTACGCTCCCCCTCCCGACCCCCCAACTTCTCTCATGAGGAAGGTGGTGAACAAGTTACACAAAGAACTGATGACGCTTATCCTAGTTGCTCCTATAGGTTCCACATCTGCGCAAACTGGCGATGTGCCATAGCATTAAACTCCCGTGCCAGTGCAACCTACTCACCCAGCACGAGGGACTAACAGTGCACCCACAACCACTCTCCATGAACTTGGCAGTATGGCTCCTGAGGTCAGAGTTCGGGCATCTCGATCTACTGCAAAGATGCATGGATATCTAGAAAGAATCAAGAAAACCAAACACTAGCCACTGTTACTTTGACAAATGTAGAAGATTCGTAATTTGGTGCCAGACTAAGCAGATCCACCCCATAGAATGTACTCCATCTAACGTTCTAACCTATATGCTCCACTTGCTAGATGCGGGGTTAGTGTTCAACTCCCTAAAAGTCCACCTGGCGGCCTTGTCAGACTACACCACTTCCCATAATAAGGTCTCATGGTGGAAAGTACCGGTCATCAAAGCATTTATGGAAGGGGTAAAGAGACTCCACCCTCCAATTTCTAACTCACCGCCAGGTTAGGACCTCAATGTGGTACTCGCTAAGCTCATGGGACCCCCTTTTGAGCCTATGCACAAGTCTAGTCTCAAACACCTGACTTATAAAACTGCCTTCTTAGTGGCTATCGCTTCCATAAAAAGGGTTAGTGAAATCCAAGCATTGTCAGTGCAGGATCCTTTCTTTATTATACATAAGGACAAGCTGGTTTTACGTACTCACCTTAGGTTCTCACCTAAATTCATCTCCAAATTTCATTTAAACCAGTCAATTGAGCTACCAGCTTTCTTCCAGGAGCCCAAGACTCTGCTGAGGTAAAACTCCACCCACTGGATGTGAGAAGAGCGGTCCTCTATTACATAGGCAAGACCAGACCGCTAAGAAAAACAGATCAATTCTTGTCTCCATAGGACCAGGCAGAGAAGGGGATCGCATCTCTAAGAACGCTATCTCTAGGTGAATAGTCAGATGTATCCAACTGTGCTATTCCCGATCGGATAAAACACTGCCTTTTACGCCCAGGGCTCGCCCCACGAGAGGTACTGGGGCCACTTTGGCATTCATTGCAAAGGTTCCATTAGACAGTATTTGCAAGGCAGCTACATGGAGCTCTGTTCATACTTTCACTCAGCACTACTGCATTGACACCCATTCCAAGATAGATACACAAGTGGGTAAAGCGGTTCTAAGACATTTATTCGCTCATGAACCTTCTCATAACCCACCTCCTTATTCCACTGCGCGCTAATCTAAGCACAGTATGTGATCTAAGCAGATTCCACAAACCTCAGAAGGGATACATTACTCAACGTAATCCTATTTCTGATGCTTGTATCTGCTTAAATTCACATGCGACCCACCCTTTCTCCCCTTTGAGAGAATGCGCATGGATGCTTATGAGCTTATCTGATAGGTATCTGCTTGGATACAACTGTACTCGCGCTACACCTCATGCTGTCTCATGTCAGAAGAAAATAACAATCTAAGGGACCTCTACCCGTGAGGTTATCATGGGTACAGTGGACGTCACACTAGGTATAGTATTACTGGCACGCCCTGTCGACGTCCCTTTTCGAGTTTCGAAAACTGTAATACTCTGCAGCTTCCAATAGATGTCGGCCTATGCACAGCATGTGAATCTAAGCAGGTAAAAGCATCAGAAATTCGATTACGGTTAGTAATGTATCCCATTTGTACATAGGCATTTCAAGAGGTCATTTCCAGTCAGTCAGGCATGCCGTCCTGCCTGAAACATGTGCCTGCAGAAATTGACTTGCTGGCAAAGTGGACATAATTCTCTCATTTTCTCAAATCTAGTAGAGATCACATCTCTCTTGAGGATAGAAAATGTTGTTTCATCTTTCTACTACGTGTGTATTATCCGGTCACTAGGTGCTTTAATCATTGCACTGGTAGAAAATGAAATGTGCACATATTTGGATGTGTTGAACAACACAGTAGGAAAGGATGGTACATAATTTGCATTGGATACCCTAGAATAGGAGTTATATTTTTGCCTACTTAAGCATTTTCTACTACATTTCTACTACATTTGGCAAAATGTATATACAAATAGGAAGCATTTTCTGTATGGCTTTACAATAGTATAGCAAAGGTCTGGATCTCATTGGCAGCATATAACCCTTGAGCAGGGTGACTTATGAGCTCTGTGTAACATGGACACCACTACTCTGTACTGTAAGGTACTTGGAGAAATTGCATTAAATGTAGTAAACCAAGGCTTACAACTACCAGAATACACTGCTCCTTAAAAGCCCATTACAGGAAATGCTGTGCCGTGACAGACTCCCTTGAACCCCAAAAACGTTTGGGAGCCTAACAAGTTATAGTCCAAGAAATGTCTCCTTTCCCATTGGATGTGAACTACATGACTTCATAGTCTTTAATTTCAGGTTCTCCCCAACTGTTGCCCCAATTAATGTTTTGGGGATTGTAGAGCTGTAAAGTTCTGGGTTCGCAATGCTGACTCTGACATCTCTAGATCCAGTTGTTCCTTTAATCAGTTTCCAGTACATCTTTTATGTTTCTTATGTCAAGTTCATCTGAGCTTCAGGCAAAATGCACCAGCATCCTCCCAGGTAGGCTAAATCTCACCAACTCTCTCACTCAGAACTCTCAACCATACAACATTCTCACCAGCAACATTCCTTGTCACTCACTCAGCATTCTAACCATTCTGCAAAGACAACATGCCAAACTAAATCACTACACATCTCCCTTCCTTACACAACAACGCCTACCAAAACCGGTTACACTCGCAACACACAGTACACACACACACACACTCCAACACATGCGCGTGCACCTCAATCACATGAACTATCACCACACCCGTACAACCTGAACGCGTCATCAGTTCAAATGGTACCATAACACAATACTAACAATGCCCCTCCCCTTTTCTACACAGTAAAGGAAGGACACCCACCAATGGAAATTGTACCACTAGCAATCAATCTTCAACAGCTTAGGTATCTCTCTAACCTCTCGCCTCCTCTACCACACAAAATTATAACCAATACTAACCTCATAGGCACACCACACACACAACTCTGAGCTGTGCACCACACACACCAAATAACAAGGCTGGGCATTCCCAACACCCGAGTGAAATGACACAATAATAGATTGCACCCTAATGTACCTCTGCCGCCACCCCCACTTCGTCGCCTGTGTCCTAAAGATCCACCTAAAGACCAAACACAACTATGAAAAAGCATTGTCACACACAACATATAACTAAATGCATCACTTTCTCCAGAACAACAGTACTCTTGTTATACTCAGCCACCCATAACTTCACAGCCAAATAAATACACACCACTATGATGTGCACCTCACACTCAAAGAACCAGGTTGGAAGTTCCAAACGTCCGAGTGAAACAACATCCAAACAGCATAAACAGTGCAATATTGCCACCCCTTATCCGTCACCTGTGTTCCTTAAAACAAACAAAGCCAATACCACTGCTGCGAAGAACCACTTAGAACACACCATGCACTAGGCCACCAAGCACACAGCTACAAAAATCACCAAAATGCTAAAACTCTAGCACACCACAAAGACTCAAGCTAACACTGCTTAAAATTAATAATATTTCTGCAAAATCTCTAACAAATCTTAAATCTCTAAGCTTCTTAGCTCTCATCAAACTTATAGTCCCACCTGGAAAACATTTGTAAGCATGTTCCATTTATCACATTTTCCGTCCCATTTACTATAACTATATCAGTCCACTTTGCCTATTGCATTGAAAAGTCCATCTGTGGAAAGAACATGCGTTAAACACAACTGCTTCAAAAAACTAACATTGCTCACATCAAATATATGTCTCTCAAAGAAGGCCACAACACCACACCCATCCAGTGTACATTATCTCATAAACGCTCATGTTGCAATTATAGTGTCAAAATATCACCACTATCACAGGCATTGCATGACAATTAAAACACAACATGATAACTTAAACTCTGCTGTATGCGATCTAATGCACCCATATAACCAAAAGTAATTATGTAGCCAAGTATCTTCTCCTGCAAAGTAATTCTGTAGCCATGTTCCTTCTCCTGCCATCTCCATCCATAGGAAAAACTACCTTAGGGGACACAGCTCCGATTTGTAATGGGCTCTAAACTCCACCAAAGTCACTTTTGACCCTCATAGAAACACAGTTCTCATTGTGGGCACCTAACCCCTCTGCCAGAGAGCATCGGTCCTCGAGTCACTCCTAGGCGCAGTTCAGGTTCAGAGCCTCTCCCAATGCTCCTGTATTGGACTCTAAACCCCTCAGTTGCACAGCATGACCTCCGGATTCTTCAATCCCCAGGTTCCGCTTATGCTCCAAGCCTCTCCTATTGCTGCTGCCAAGCCCCTCAACTGCGCAACATGGCTTCCCAGTTTTCCAGGCGTAGCTCAGACTCCAAGCCTCTTCACTTGCTACTGCCATGGGCTTCCAGCCCTCCATGTAGCAGCTTTGGGTTCCCAAACCCCTTCAAGACAGTCAATGGGCCCTCAGCCCTGCCACTGTTGCTCTGCCAGTCTCTTGGCCCTCTGAGTTTAACCTGTCCAACTTCCGGTTAGACAGGCCAACCCAGATGGCTCCTGCATGGCGCAGATCACTACATCCTGCGCCAGCGGCCCCAGCGCTGGGCCCTACTGCGCCTAAAGCCAATAAGCGCTCTCCCTACCTGGGAGGGTCGTCTTCTTGGGTTGGGGGGCGGTGCATGCGCCATCCTCAGTGCTGTACCCCCAGCACAGCCAGCATCCTCGTCGCCAATGTAAAGTTCTGGGTTCCCAAGGATGACTCTGACATCGCTTGATGTTCCAGTTGTTCCTTTAATGAGTTTCCAGTACATCTTTTATGTTTCTTATGTCAAGTTATCTGAGCTTCAGGCAACCTGCACCGGCATCCTGTGAAAGGGGTTGTAGATGCACACACCTGTATAAAGAATATTATGAAAAAGAGACTATAAATAGTTTTAAGTAACCTTTTAAGGTGCGGGGGAGGAAACGTAATCCTGGCACAGGATCACAAGTACCTATCCGTACTGAGAAGAAAAAGAGGATCCATAGGTAGGAGCCCTCCCGTCCCCTGCACACTATTAGTATCCCGTGTATTAACGGTTAATAATAAATCTAAAGTCAAGCATAGGTATACAGTAATGTAAATAATTAGTCATATAATTCCAAAGCTACAAGGCGTTTCAAATTGAAGAATTTAATGGTGAAAAACCGTTTTCTTGAAAAAATGATATACATCAATAAATCTTCTGATGCTGAGACCAAAAATAAATGTCAAATGATATACAATATACTAATTTGTTTAGAACAATGTAAATCAAGTATATATACAATTACAACTAAAAAATGGCTGACGCGTTTCGGGATCCTGTCCCTTCTTCTAGAACCAAGTGAATTGCAAACTGTAAGAGAAATAAAATGAACAAAACGTATGTCAGGTATTTTGACTAGTAAATACTCATAGATTAAAACGTTCACAAAGCATGTACTAGGGTAACGGCACGATCCATTCATTATATTAAAATACATGAAATCCTTTGGTTTATAAAGAACCACAATATACATTGTATGTACTGGGTCAATTACATATTTACCAAGAAGCACCTCTCCCAAAGAGGGAGTTGACAGTGTGACCAATAAACAATCTTTGCAGTCAATTTAACTAGATTCTAGCAAAGCTGAGGTAATCTGACACCTTAATTGTATATGTGAGTACTTCACAGGGGGTACCCCAGTGTAGTTGCAAAAAATAAAAAGAAGAGGTAGATACTAACCTACTTCAGGAAGTGTACTTGAAAAGGCAAAGTAACTGTTTCACGGACGTGATGTGTGGGGAACAGACTTCGAGCTTCAAACTGAATAAACAACTTCCCTGTCAAGACGGTAATCTAAATGTATAAAAAGCAAACTTATGCTGTATTAATGACATATGAACTAATGGAAACAGAACGTCATTTACAGAGTGTAATCAATAAGTAAAGGCTCTAAAATATATTGATAAAGCACTGTAAAGTTGAAACGAAGGAAAAAAAGGTGTAATCGAACTCGGAAAGTTAAACTCAGGTAGAAGGCATACCTCTCCTTACACGTGTTGTAAGGTACAAGATCGTTACAATGCTCTTGAATATGTTGTGGGCTGAAGGTGGTGCCCTGTGGTACCAAAGTCCTCCAGACACATGGGAATATCCAGTGCTATAGTGAGCACAGCCTAAAATGAGATAAATTATCACGTTCATTATAGTGAACTGTGCTAATGAGTGTGGTATTAAGGGAAATAGCAGATCATAATAAGGTGCTGCGCGGAGGGTCTTGTGCTTACCTAATGCTTAGGTACGAGTGGTGTCAAAAGTAGGTGATCCAGAGTGCACAGGGCACGCAGCTCAAAGGCTGCGTCTTAAAATATCACTCGCGAGCCGAGTCTTCAAACAATGCACAGGATACAGGCTCCGGCCGCGGGTGGACAGATGCGAGCGAAGCGTGCCTTCTCAATAGTGTAGGTGGGCTGTGCTGTCGCTAGGGAAGCCAACCCAGACTACGAACTGGTGTCTAGGGGGCTGCAAGCAATGAACACGTGTTAGAAAGTAAGAGAAATAGAAAACGGACTACATAATCTTTACGAGGACAAACCAAGTAATTCAAAGATCGGTTTGGTGCATGAGCGCCATCATGGAATGGAGTAGAAAAACCCATTACCAATCCATGTATCGAGACGAAGTTGTAACCATGAGTGATAGAATAGTGAGTACAATGGACCTTCCCTAGTAGTGATATTGATTGGATGATTCAAATCAAGAATGATAAAATGTAAAACAAAATATGGGGTAAAAAGGCACCAGAAAAAGATTGTAAAGTGGTCACAATGACGGACGGTGCAGGTTGACACTCATTGTCAATATAATTGTTGGTGTTATAAGGGAATGACCCGATGTAGAGTGAATCTTCTATGAAATATCTAGCAAAATTCAACTTAACCTACCATTAATTCAGCGGGCCGGTGGACAACTCCCGGACTTAACTACTTTTAACAGGTATTCCACTGAAAATTAATGTCAACATCAAGTGCAAAGTCATTGATGGATGATGCCAGTACGAACTGCATGCATTTGTGAACAAATACAGTAAGGTAATATTAGTATAATTAATAGAAACTCAACAAAAAGTAAAAACATAATCAGTCACATGTATTTCAAGTAAAACATTTCAAGGAAAACTCCTCATTGAGTCCTCTAGGGCTGAGAGTGTCCAGGAGATCTATCCAATATTTTTCTCTGCGTGATAGGGTTGATTGGTAATCACCCCCTCTATACGATTTCTTGACAACCTCCAAAACCATGTACTTCACTTGAGCTACTGTGTGTGAAGATTGTAAAAAGTGTCTGGCTAGAGGAGATTTCACATTTTTACATCTAATGTTGGACTTGTGTTCCGTTATCCTCTCTTTCACTGCTCTAGAGGTCTGACCAACATATAATTTACCACATGGGCATTTAATGGCGTATACCACTCCTGTAGAAATACAGGTGGCAAAATCCTTCAGTTTATATTTTTTGCCAGTCAAGGGGTGTGTTACAAATTCTCCCTTAATTACATTGTTACAGTGTATACAGGCTAAGCACGGATATGTTCCTTTTTTCCTTGAGCTTAACAACATCTGTTTTTCTTTCGGAGGCTTCTCAGCTCTCACTAGCTTATCCCTCAGATTTTGTCCTCTTTTGAATGCCATCATGGGAGTTTTTGGGAATAATTCTTGTAGGAGAGGATCACTATGGAGAATACCCCAGTGCTTCTTAATGCATCTTCCCACTTGAAAACTCTGTCGGGAGTATTTAGAGATATAGAGTAACGGTGTTTCTTTGCTTTTAACTTTGGGGGTCCCAGGTAGGCTACATCTCACCAACTCTCTCGCTCAGAACTCTCAACCATACAACAACATTCTCACCAGCAAGATTCCCTGTCACTCACTCAGCATTCTACTCATTCTGTAAAGGCAACATGCCAAACTAAATCACTACAAGGGCCATTTAACTTTTTGCTATATTTGGTGGCAGAGGGACTTCTCTTGAAGCCCCCCGTCATTGCAACAGTTTTTCCCTTAAGGAATCTGTGTTGGAGCACCTCCAAGGGACACAGTCCCATGGGTGCCTCTAAGGCACGTCAGGTTTGCCCCAGGGTGATTACATCACTTGTATTGGTTTTAGGGAGTAGGTTGTTGCCAGCTGTACTTTAGTTTTGTCTCACTAGCGGTGCACGCCATTTTACTGTACTAGTAGCCCAATGCACCTTTTTGGTAGCCATTGGGGCACCAATGTTTTTTTCATTTGAAAATCCTGTCATTTTGTATTTTATTGCGCTTTTTCAGGTCAACCACAATGAAGGCTCACAATTTCCATGTGGTCCCTTGGTGAGCCCACATAGCAGCCTCCATGTTGTTTTCAAAAAGGTTTACGTCAGTTGTAGGCCTCTGGGCTTTCCCTCTCACTTCCTGTGGGGGTTGTGTAGGCTGAGCGGCAGTTCGACTGACTAGCCAGTATGTTTGGTCATTTGACGCTATGCTCCACGCCAGCTCCTTTTTGCAGTGGATCTTAAGGTACTTAAGTGTGTTCTGACTTTTGGTGGCCTCCTATTTCCTAGGTGATGTGTATGTACTGCATAATGTGCATTTGTATTACTTGGAATACTACGTCTTAGATGTTTATCATTTCCTATGACTGTTTAGTGTTGGGGCAAGGGACCTTGGTTAGAACTAGATTTTAATTTTCTACAGCTCCCTTTTTCTTCCCAAGCCTTGGCCCTGTGATGTAGTTACCACCA
Source organism: Ambystoma mexicanum (assembly GCF_040938575.1). NCBI lineage: Eukaryota > Metazoa > Chordata > Amphibia > Caudata > Ambystomatidae > Ambystoma > Ambystoma mexicanum. Next base: position 222,482,244 of record NC_090939.1, on the reverse strand, counting down.
GGTAGTGGACAACATAGTCCAGACATAGCCCACACCTAAACTAACCATTACTGTTTAATACATTTGCTGTGTTTTTGACTATGTACCGTTATGTTTAACCTAGAGTACCTATTTATCTGAGAAATTCCATGTGTCGTTATATAATGGTGTTTATTTTTCTGTATACTAGTGTGGGTGTTTTCTTTTACTGTGTGGAATAACTACTTCCAGCCTCTCTCTCTTGAGTTAAGCTTGGCTACTCTGTCGTCACATCTACTTCTGTAGAGGGGGCTGGTTCACTTTTATGTTATGCATACTGCCTCGCCCTTAGGATAACAGTTTTCACATCCCTGACCATAGGGTTGTGCACAAATCGCCCAAACACATCATAAATGGACATTCTTAAAAATAATCCAATGAAGGGTTCTGCTCTTCACTAATCGGCAATGTGTTCTATACTCCAGTTTTCACACACAGCGTTCACTGGGTTTCTGGCAGGGAAACCAGTCGGTCAGCAGACCACTAGATCTCATTCTCACTTATCCAGCTTTTTTAAACAAACCATGCAACGTGGCAATTAAGTAAAGTCTGCCATTTCCCTATGTCCAGCTATAGAATACTCACCAAATATACTTTTACCTCTGTGATTTTAATGTCTAAAATCTTTCACTATCAAAACTGCTTAGGTTAAGAAATGTAAGAGTTATTCTATTTGTATTCAAATGAAGCTAAAACCTTTTTTCTTTATTTTTTAGCCCAGAAAATTATCTTCTTTATGGTAACCGGGCTCTTTGTTATTTACGCACTGCTGAATACAAGTAAGTAGATGTGTCATGTAACTGCAAATTTACAGGGAAAAATTGGTGTGTTTTTGCAGCTGATTGACCATATTAAGAGGTTTATTTCTAATTGCATTAATATTGGCCAATCAGCAATGCTCCTAGTTCGAAAGTGATGCATTGTAATAATTTGTTCATATACCTTTATTTTTCGGTGTTGGGAACACTGTTTTTATTAACGCCTAAAGCAGTGGGCAGTGTGTGAAGAATTGGAAATGATTTAGGGCTGACTTGTAGCGTGTCTCGGGAGGTTAGCTCAGGGGCAACATGCTCACCTTGGAAGCAAGACGACACGGGAGCACCACAGGTTCGATTGCCTGGTCCGTGCTTCGAAACCTCTCTGTATTAAGCACTTTCTAAATAACCATGTATAAAGGAGATATTTGATCTGTAATATTTGAGTGTATCCATTTCTAATTTAACTTAATGCTCTTGCTTTTTCATTTAAAAACTTGACTCTAGTTTCTTGTTCGAAGTAAAAAAAAAGCATAAAAAAACATATGTAGGGCTGTAATCAAGTCACCTCCATTACAAGTATGTTTTGTGGCAATCTGAAATGTGGCACCATACGTCTTACCACAGAAGGTGCATTTCATTTCTTTTAGAATGAAACCTTGATATTCTACACCAAAATGTTTGTCTTGCAATAGTTTTCCCTACACAGGAATTAAAACACTACTTTTATAATCTGAGTCTGTCTCTGGACAATATTGAGGCTGGGTGTGCAGCATCTTGGCGATTCCCACGGTGTATTAGGAAGGTTGTTCTTCCGTGCATTCTGTGGTTGAGTGTGGCCCATAGGTAGGCAGCATGATTCCTGCACGCTTTCCTGTGGTTGAGCATTCTCGGGCAGCTTTTAGGTTAGCAGCAGAGTGGTTAAGACTGTGTAACTCGAAAATATCGAGAACTATCTCTGCACACTCTGGACAACAGTGGAGGGTGATATCCATGCCAGATATTTATAATTATTTGACTGCACCACAGATGTATCGTTTTTGGACTGATATCCAGCTTAATAAGACATGGAAAACGATGGAGCAGCCCAATTTCACCGCCACCGTACACCATTTGCGTGACTTCCGACAAAAGATAGCCCGCCAAAACACGTGTGCCTCAATTCTGACCAATCATTTAATGGTAACTAGTTGTCAGGAACTTCCAACTTTCCTCCCATCCGTCTCCCATGGCCCCAGTTTTCACAAAGCCTGGCTACAGACTGCGGATGAATTGGTGCACTTTTTTTAGATGGAGAGATTGGGCCTTCAACACATTGTGCCAGTTATGAGGGTTTGCCACTTACATTTGAACCTTGTAAGGCAACATCTTCTGTACAAGAAACGGAGGTTTCATTGTATGCAGCTACGCATTTGGATGTCCTAGCCTCCGATTAGGAATGGAGGAAGGGAATTGCAGCCTTTTAAAAGTTGGTTACTTTCAACCTTACAATGCAAAACGTCTCTAAAATATATACAATTTTGAACATCGATTTGCACTACAGTTATGGAGAACACATTTAAGTTAATATATTGATTGTAACTGACCCTCAATAGACTGCATAATTTGTACCCCAATGCTTTTTGTATTGTTGGAGGAGGTGCAGGGTGTCTGATCCATGGCACATATATGGTGGCATTGCTCTAAAATTAAGCCATTTTGGGCTTTTATTAATGATGCACAAAATAGTGGCCGTTCATCTACCATTAGACCCTTTGGCAGGTCTCCTGGATGACGTGGACGAGCAGGAGATATTCACTTTAGGAGCATAATTGCCAATCATGCTTATAGCTGCACGTTGGGTAATTGCACATAATTAGAAGTCGAAAGAAACTCCCTTCTTACATATGTGGCGGATGAGGCTGTGGCATGTATACACTATAGAGATGATCATGGCCTTATCCGACACATAAACTAAATATAAACCAATTTGGGATCCATTTCTTACATGTATCAATTCAGAGGAGACTCGCTCAGCAATACCATGCCGATGAAAACCTTTTCACAGCTGTGAAACATGCAAATCAATTAAATTTACATTGTAAAATGTGCACTATAGAGGCGCATGGAGAAATGTAAACTATTATGCATGCTCCCGAACAGAGGGATTTAAAGGGACCCTGTGCCCTCCGTTTGCCCCACCAAACTGCTGACCTGGTGCTTACCCCCGCAAGAAGAGACCTCGTAGCTAACACGCGCTCACGCTTCTCGCGCTCTCGCTCTGGCAAAGAGAGGAACACTGCAAGGTCCAGCAGCAGACCCCCACGCACAGGAGACCTGGGCCTTGTGAGGCCTACAGTAAATTAGCATTCCACCGTCTGCCCTTGCTACGAGTAAGGTGCCGGACCCCTGCTGGCAAACCCATACCGCCGGAGGAGCCCGGCAGCGGAGAGAGAGGGTAGGCTGCTATGAGCGACAGACTTCGCACTGAATACCCAGCCAGGGTAGGGGAGACATCCCCAGAGACTTGGCAAAAGCTTGATGAAGGCCAGGATTGGAGAGCCACAGGCTTCAAGGCAGGAGCCCCCTTGACCTGATCACAGGTGAAAGGCATTGGAGGCATGGGATGCAAGTGATGAGTGCCCAGTTTAACCTAACGAACAACGCGGCCTGCACTCATTTCCCCTAAAACTTTCAACGCATTGGTGCATGGATACTGTGAGTGGGTGAGGCACAATGGAGAAAGAATTGAGATGGGGAGGCCACCACTGGATTGGTTGGGTGTGGAAACCGAGAATCTGCCCACAACGTGGGACGTCAGACAAAACCATGCTTGCGCGTGTCCCAGCAAAATCGCGACTCAAGCCAGGGGCCCATAACAACATTGTGAGGAAGATAGACTGGTTTGAGAGAGTTGCGAGAGGGACCACCTAACGCCCAACAAGCATAGAGGAATCTACAGAGTCTGTGCTTCTAATGGAATAGAACACCTGGGGGCCCTTGCAGAAAGGTTGACCTGTGGACCGAGCCTCCACAGGTAGACTTGGAAACCCAGGGGAACAGACGTGGCGGTGCATCCCCGAAGCACTTTTTCATACTTGGCGAGGTTCTAATGTGACAGAGCTCCCGGCGCTGGCAGGGGGCTTCCAGGGGATACGTGCCTTTCACAGTGAAACTACAAATTGACCGAGGAGTAGAATCCCTCGAACCTCCCTCCCACCAGGACAACCTCCCCGGGAAAGGCAGCACAGAGAATAACTAACTGAAATTTGACACCATCTAGAGACTCCCCAAGCGTGCCCAGCACACAAGACTCTGCCACGACTTGAGTTGTTACCATAAAGGCTACACCCATTTATGGCCTAGAGGCATGCCTTGCTGAAATTCATATTCCAACCTCCCCCTAAGAGCGGGATCGGAAGCCTAGGGCGCTGGGGGCGGGGGGTATTGGAAATTGTTGTTCTAGTAAGTTCTACATTAGGGGTGTTTTGCCAATACCGTGTTTTCAGCAGGACCAAATGTTTCTTTTAGTACAAAGGGAAGGTTTCTGAAGCGTGAGTAGGTTTGAGATAGCAAGGGTAAGGGCAGACAATGGCAGTGGGTAATGTGTTTATTGGCTCCCTCAACTCCCCAAGTAAAAGGTTGTAGGTTCTTTGCTAATTTAAGGGGGCAGGATTGTACCTGCTGTACCTGCTGTGCCTGCTGGAGACCCACTGGGTGAAGGATAAGGAACCCCGTCTGTTATCTAGAGAATTGGGGTAATCTATATGGCCTCTGACACAATAAAGAAAAAAGGGGTTGCCGTGTTGGTCTCGGCCTGCTTAGGATTTCAGATGGACGATGTCATGTCAGATGTGAACGGGTGCTATATTTTTGTTAAGCGGAATATTGATGGTGCCGTAACTACCTATGCTCCGAATACGGGTCAGTGAGATTTCTGGGAGGGGGTGAGAGATAAGTTGATGGGGTTTGTGGAGGGCCGTCTAATAGTAGGAGGAGACATTAACATGCTGCTTGTCCCTAAGAAGGACCGCAAAAGGCTGGGGCAGTCAGCAGAGACTCAGAGTAAGGAGGGTGATTTGCTACGATTTAGAAATACCAATGACCCCCCTCCCCTCTGTGTCGTGGATTCACGCTCTCCCCCAACAAGAGGAGACTGGGCGTTAACCTATTTTTCAGCAGTCCACAACTGCTAATCGAGGATAGATTTAATTCCAGTCGATCAACATCTCAAGGCCCTGGTCCTAGAGTCCCATATTGCCCCAATCCTGTGGTGGCACCATGATTTGGTGAGGGTGGTATTTAGTTTATCACTTTTATACCATGCTCAATGGACCCGTAGGCATGATGGCGCAAACATAACCAACCGTCACACAAAACATGAAACATAAACGGAGGGCAGACTAAGTGATATGCAAAAACAGCAAAATAGCTAAAAACAGTAACGTGTCTAACACACTAATGAATCAATTACCAAGGGGGGTCAATTAATGGGAAAATAAAGGTGAAAAGTTCCGCCAGAAGCATCAAAGTACAAGGTTACGGAGTGTACCTCCCATTGGAGGGGATTTACATGGACTAAGATAGGAGGGTAGGGTGCTAAATCCACAACCCACTAACACACAGTCGCAGGTATGTTCGGAGCACCAATCACTCAGATCTATCCTGCGTAACATTTTAAGATCAGACATTGTGACCACACCAGGGCCTTTCCTTTGTCGTAACCAGGCTAGGACCTTATTTTGTGGGGATTTGTTCCTCCAATGTATTCCACATCTAGGACAGGTAATCACCACAGCTGTGCTGCTTCAGAATGTTAATTTTTTTTCTGCGTCGAGGATGTCGATGCGCTGTCCTCGAAGGCCTCCGTCGAGCCGATGTCACTGGATGTTATAAGTAGGACGCACGATGCCCATAGCCTCAGTTCCGTTTTTTCCGCAAACATGTTGGCTTCGGAGATCTCGGCACGCCTCGGTTCTGATAATTCTATCGTTTCTTCGAACTTGGTTCTTTGTGAAGATATCATGTCTTCGTCTTCTTCTACTCCGCGGTCGGGATTCAAGAAGTGTCGGGACTGCAGTTCCAAGATGTCGCTTACGGACCCGCACGACGTCTGCCTCTGGTGCCTCGCCGAGGACACGCCACCTATGACTGTGACGATTGCCAGTCTTTGACATCGAAGGCCTTGCGGGAGCGGAAGAAAACGCTATCTGTAGGTAGGGATTAGAAACCCCGAAAGTCGAAATCCGCTGGGCTTTCGACCGACGATTCGAGGGGCGACTCTCCGCATCGGCGTAAGTCCAGGGGGGGGTCTCGGTCCCGGAGGGGTTCCCGCCATTCCTGTGCCTCCTCGAGGCACTCACGGAAGCACCATCACCGGTCACCAGATGGCGGGTTGTTTGTCCCAACAAACATTCTTCTCCTGCAGAATGGGACACATTTCGTAAGGAGATGATGAATATTTTCGAATTGCAGGGCTCCGTTCCATCCGTACCTTAGCAAGAAGCTGGCAGGGAACGTGCTATGGCCACCGCTCGCACGCCTTCGGGCTCAGGTGGTCAGCGCGATCATTGGGAACCGTCGATGTCCCAATCGGACAAGGTGGATCGCTCTAGCCATGCCCGCTCCAGGTCCCGGTCCTCGACGCCCTCGAGACCGTCGGAGCCTGTGAGGTCTTCTAAGAAGACGTCGAGGGACTCGACGCCTTTTGTGGAGGCTTTACCAGAGGTACCCCGTGCATCGGTGGAAACGAGGTGGAAGGCCCTGAAGAAGTCGGTGAGGCCTGTATTTTAACCTTTCTGTGCCCTCATACGGGGATTTATTCCAACCTCTGGATTACATCTCTGAGGTGGATGAAGGGTCTGATGAAGGTTTGGTTCCTGATGGTTCCTGACAAACTCTTGTCTGGTCATAGTCAGTTCGAAGACCTGCGTCAGACTTTGCACAACGCCAGTGGTCTGGACACCTCTCCGGAGGTTGAGTTCGGTAGGCCTGAGCCTGGCACGCACTCCAAGTCTTCTTACCGGCGTCTCATGTAGAGGGTGACGGAGTTCTTGGGGTGGTCTGCGCCACCAGTGGATTTTCTGCAGGATGACCTGACCGACATCCTTGACCAAGGTCCAACCACTGACCCGCTGCTGCCATTTCATTTGGCTTTACAGAGAAGGGTGACAGCGGCTTGGACTGCTCCGGAGAGTCTCCCGGCAGTGAGCAAGTCGTTGCCGAAAAATACCATCTAGCTAGTAGCGACCCCTGCTACTTGACTACGCACCCCACTCCAGAGAGTTTGGTGGTGCAGGCGGCTACGGCCCCAGCAAAGCATGCGTCGTACCCTACCATCCCTCCTGATAGGGATGACAAACGTTTTGGTGGCTGGGCGAAGAAAGTGTTTTCTTCAGGGGGTATGGCTTTACAGCCAGCCAACTCTGTGTGTGCCTTAGGACGTTTCACTCACGCTCTGTGGAATTGTGTGTCTTTGGCAGCTGAACATATTCCGGAAGGGGAGGAACGGGATGGTTTTCTTGCCCTCGTTCAGGATGGCAAGGATGCCATGTGTGAATCCGTTCAGTCGGGTCTGGACGTGGCAGACTGTGTCAGCCGGTCTATGGCGGTGAGCACCTTGATGCGCAGATTTGCGTGGTTGCGGAAGTCAGGGTTTGCTCCTGACGTACAAGCCCAGCTTCTCAACATGCCCTTTGATGGTGTACATCTTTTTGGCAGCAAGGCTGACTAGAGCCTTGAGAGGTTGCAGACCTCCAAAGCTGCAGCAAAGTCGTTGAGCGCTGCAGTTCGCCAACCTCTGCCTTTTTGTCCTAGGGGACAGCTATGGAGGGGAGGTTCCTTTCGATACTACTCTTCCTTTGGTAGATCGAGGGGAGCTGCAAGTCAAAGGGGCTACCGTAGGAGTAGCAGAGGTGGAAAGCAAGGTACTCAAGGTGCCAAGGCCGCTCGGACTGTTGCCTCTTTGCCTACAGGCACTGCCGCAGCCGCTCCCTCATGGGGCCATGTCCCATGGTTCGCCGGTTGGGGGAAGGCTGGCACAACATCTTGTAGAATGACGTGCCATTACTTCATATGAGGGTTCTAGAGATCATAGCCCAAGGCTACAGTCTTTCTTTCCGGCAGAGGCCTCGCGACAATCCACCAGGGAATCTCTCTTTGAAGAGTCCGGATCCGCTTCTTGCACAGGAAATCAAATCCATGCTGGAGAAAGGCGCAATAGAACTGGTGCCTGTAGCGGAGAGGAACAAGTGAGGGTATTCCCCATATTTTTTGATTCCGAAAAAGGACGGGAGATTGAGACCCATCATGGACTTGCGTGGTTTGAACAAGCTCCTCAGGAAGGACAAGTTCAAGATGGTTACTCTTTCTCAAGTCCTCCAGGCCCTTCAACTTTAGGACTGGTTGGTGTCTCTCGACCTCAAGGACGCTTATTTTCATGTGCTGATCATCCCAAGCATAAGAAGTACCTGAGGTTTGCTGTTGGCGACTCACATTTTCAGTTTAGGGTCCTGCTGTTCGGATTGACCTCCGCCCCAAGAGTCTTCACCAAGCTCATGGTGGTGGTGGCAGTGTATCTCAGGAAAGTGGGGATTCACGTCTACCCCTACCTGGACGATTGGTTGATCAGGGCGCGCTCTCCCGAGCAAGTCCTGGATCATCTGTCAGTCACCTGCCACTCCCTCCACAAGCTGGGCTTCTCCCTCAACTTAAAGAAGTCCCACTTGACCCCTACCCAGCGGCTCCAGTACATCGGAGCAGTGCTCGACACATCCCTGGGGCGGTGTTCGCCTCCCAAGGTGAGGGCTCCTCACATTCTGCAGATGGTGCACAGGTTTCGACATGCCCAGAGTCTCCCGGCGTTCGAGTTCTTGAGGTTGCTCAGCCTCATGGCATCCTGCATTCTTCTGGTGCCAGAGGCCAGGTTGCGGATGGGATCTCTGCAATGGGCTCTCAAGCTGCAGTGGTCGCAGTCCTCCGGCCGGATGTCGGACCCCATTCAGGTGCCGCCCTCAGTCGCCCAGGATCTTCTGTGGTGGGCCGTCAAAGGCAATCTGATGAAGGGGGCTCAGTTTTGGATACCCTGGCCGGAGGTGACTATTGTGACGGGCACGTCCCTCACGGGATGGGGAGCTCATACCAACGAGGTGACAGTCAGCGGTCGTTGGTCTCCGTCGTCGTCCAGACTCCATATCAATCTGTTGGAGCCGAGGGCCATCAGGCTAGCCCTGAAGGCTTTTCTGCCATCTGTGCGAGGGAAGAATGTCCTGATTCTGACTGACCATACAGAGGCCATGCACTACCTCAACAAAAAGGGGGGGCGCAGGGTGTCTCCCTCTGTGCAGAGAGGCGATGCAGCTCTGGTTCTGGGCCATCCAGCAGGAAATTTCGATCTCAGCAGTTCATCTGGCCGGAGACGAAAACGTGGCGGTGGATGCTCTGAGCAGGCAGAGCACGGTTTCTCACGAGTGGGAGCTGGCTCAGGAGATTCTACTGGAGATCTTCGCCCTTTGGGGGACCCCACAAATGGATCTCTTCGCCACGAGTGTCAACCAGAAGTGGGTAAGATTCTGCTCGTGGGAATTTCCTCCAAGAGGAGCCTTAGGGGACACGTACGTAGTGGAGTGGTCCTTCCCACTGCTGTATGCGTTTGCTCCAGTCCCCGTCATTCCGCAAGTGCTGTGGAGGTCACAGAGGTTCGGTTCCTGAATGATCCTCATTGCTCTGGCATGGGCCAGGAGAACGTGGTACCCGGACCTTCTCGACATGTCCATCTGCCCTCTACGCCGTCTTCCCTACCGAGACGATCTGCTTTCGCGGGAGGGGGTTCGGGTTCTCCATCCAGAGGTCAAGTCCCTCAACCTTCATGCTTGGCTTCTGAAAGGTTGAGGTATAAGGATTGGGACCTCCCTGAAGACGTGATGGAGGTGTCTCTTTCGGCCAGAATGCCTGCAACAAAGTCCATGTACCGTTGCCGTTGGAGAAAGTTCTGCGACTGTTGCAGGGTTAAGAATGTGGATCCTTTTTCATGTGCCATTCCTGTCATTCTCTTTTTTGCTTTCGTTAGCCCACAAGGGCCTGCAAGTGGGGACCATTAAAGGTTACCTGGTAGCACTGTCCATATTTAAGCGCTCGTCTGAGGAGTGTTCTTATTTTAAGATTCCTTTGATTTCTCAGTTTCTGAAAGGGCTCACTAATGTGTTCTCGCCATCACCTTTCCAGGTGCCCGGTTGGGATTTGAACCTGGTTCTAAAATTCCTCATGAGAGCTCTGTTTGAACCTTTACATTTGAATCTTTACATTCTTGTCCTTTGAGACTGTTGACCTTTAAAACTGTGTTTTTAGTTGCGGTTATTTCCGCTCGCAGGGTGAGTGAGTTGCAGGCACTAGCCGCCAAGCCACCCTTCACGGTGTTCCATAAGGACAGGGTTGTCTTTAGGCTTCGTCCTTCTTTTCTTCCGAAGGTTGTCGGGATTTCATTTAAGCCAGAAAGTCATTCTTCCGGCGTTCTATCCTCCTCCTCCTCCTCCGCATCCTGGTAAGGCTCCATAGGTTGGATCCTAGGAGAGCGTTAAGCTTCTACATCTCACGCATGTCCCGGGTCAGAGTGGACGATCAGCCCTTTGTAGGATACGCTGGAAGGTGTTTGGGTCAAGCTGTTACTAAGCAGACCTTGTCCAGATGGATTATCTTGACCATCTCGGAATGCTACTCCGTCTGGCGGGTAAGGACCCTCCGGTAGGCTTGAGGGCCCATTCTACTAGGGATGTGGCTGCCTCCACTGCTCTGCAGAGGGGTGTTCCCATTCGTAACATTTGTGAAGCAGCCTCATGGGCCTCTGTCCATACTTTTGTAAAACATTACTCCCTGGACTCTATACACGGGCAAGACTTAGCCTTTGGTAAGGCTGTCCTCTATTCTGCAATTTGATTAGGCATTCTAAATTTCTAAATTCATTTCCCACCCTCATACGTTGGTACTGCTTTGGGAGTCTGTCATAGATGTGGAATACGTCGGAGGAGCAAATCCCCTCGAAGAACAAGTTTACTTTCTTACCTGGTAACGTTCTTGTTCCGACAACATATTCCACATCGTACCCTCCCAGCCTGCCCCTCTACAGAATTTCTTATGCGATTGCAGCTTACGTTTCCGCAAGGCTTTCTGTAGTCATTCTGGCAGAAGATTGGTGCCACACGTTCTGGGGAAAAAACTATAACTGAGGCTACGGGCGTCGTGCGTTCTACTTATAACATCCGGTTACGTCGGCTCGACGGAGGCCCTCGAGGACAGCGTATCAACGTCATTGACGCAGGATGCAGATGCCGGGAAAAAAAAAAAAAAACATTCTGAAGCAGCATAGCTGTGGTGATTACCTGTCATAGATGTGGCATATGTCGTCGGAACATCCCATCGAAAGAACGTTACCAGGTAAGAAAGTAACTTGTCCTTCTCAAAGATTCTCTAGACTCTTTCCCATCCAGTGTTCTGATATTGGTGATCACAAAGTTCCTTTGGTTCATGACACATTTTTTGGTGGTCTCAATCTCGATATTAGGCATTTGTGATTTCCTTACGTGCAGACTACCCAGAATCACCTGATTGATTTTGGCATTCGCCACTGCGCTCATTTTGGTGGGTGATTGATGTGATTTGTGGCCCACCAGGTGGGCGGCCTACTGTACTGGTTCACCGTCCAAATAAGGAGCGGGCATGACGGCCTTTATTTGCATAGTTACAACTCCAGTGGGTAGTTCTGTGGGGTCTGTTTGGCAACCCTGATGGACACCATGAAAGTCGGGACAAGTTTGAGTGGATTTTTCTATACCTTCAGGTGCTGGTTCAATTTGGATAAACGTTTGTAAGTGTGGCAAAAGTGGCATGGGCAAAAATGGGCCCACAGATGCCTCCCATCGCTGGAAGTCCTCCGTGTTACAACGGGCTGCAAGGTCGTGCAGCATCTGTGCCTTGAGGTGTCGCCACGTAACTGGTGCTTTGGAGTCCGCCAACCCCATGTCTGTACTTCCTGCAGGGGATACCCCTGTCTGCATCCCTTTTGGGGTTTGTAGAGTTAGCCCATCTTGTGCGCCGCCTCCATTCTCCAGTCCTCGATGGCCTCAGTTACCTCGCTGCACACAGACATTATTCAAGCACTCTCCCAAGCACTCTTGGAGACAGAACACGCTTAACACCCCCCATGGGGAACCTGGAGGTGTAATGATTTCTTCTTGAAGGATAAAGACTTCTCTCTCTCTCTCTCTCTCTCTCTCTCTCTCTCTCTCTCTCTCTCGAGAGAGAGAGAGAGAGAGAGAGAGCGAGAGAGAGAGAGCTAATGGACGCTATCAATGAGTAGTTCACTTTTAATGGCACGGGAGAAGTGGGGCTCTAATCCGCATGGGTAGGATTCAAAGCCACAATCGGGGGTTGGGGGCGGGGGAGGGGTCTTGAGGATAGTTTCTCAATAGAAAAAAGAGGGGGGAAGCAGGAGGCAATGCTACGTCAAGAGGTTACAACCGGGTTGTATTCAGGGTAACTAAATGTTTTCCGCAAGCGCACGTGCTCCCCGCCGATATAAAGTGCAGTTGAATGATATTTTGGTCCAAGATACTGAGAAAAAACTCATGTTTCTGAGACAGAAATATCCCGGAAAAGGAGCATAAAATGCTTGCGTGGAGATTGAGAGATGAAAAGACGAGGAAGATGGGTTATATCGAATCAGAAGAGGGGGCCGTCATACAGGACCAGACAGGCATAGTGGGAGAATTTGCAAAGTACTATGGCAAGCTGTATGCATCGGGATGGGCAGGCCAAGAGGAACAAATAGATATGTTCTTGGGGGATGTACGCCTCCTGGTTCTAACGTATTCCAGGGCTGAGGGCCTCAACGCTCCCATTACAGTGGAGGAGGAGATCCAAGCCATTAAAGGTATGAGGGGGTACAGCACCAGGGGGAAAATAATTATGATCTAAAAGGAAGAAAAAATGTTAGGGGGCAGACTGGAGTCTGTACTACCAACCTTGGTTTGCAGCGACCAAGTGGGTTTCATCCGGGGGAGACTAGGGTCAGACAACATGAGGATAACTTTGAACCTTATCCACTGTGTTCAAGCAGGGGACCAGGAGGCCTGTCTGGTCTTCCTGGACTCTGAGAAGGTCTTTGATAGTCGTGTGGCCCTTCATAGCTAAGGTTCTGGAGAGGATGGGGCTCGGGGTCAACTTTCTGAATTGGGTTTGGGCGCTATATGGTGGCATCGAGCGCGGCATCTAATAAATGGGAGGGGGGACTATGAGGCATTTAAATTGACAAGTGGTACGAGACCAGGCTGCCCACTCTCCCCCCTGCCATATGCCCTGACCATGGAGCCGCTGGCTTTGGCTACACAAGAGCCATAGCATACAAGGGATATCACAGGGGAGAACTGAATGTAAAGTGTCTCTTTGCAGACGATATTCTGGGCTACCTCACCAATATACCGCAATCACCCCCGACCCTTATGGAAAAGATATCGAAATTCAGCCTTCCTTTTACGCCTCAAAATCAATGTACAAAAATCATGCATCATGGCCATGCAAAAACAGTGAGCTGTTGGTTTGAGGGGTAGGTGGGGTAGGTGGGGTGGGTGGGGCTTGCCTAGCGGAGTTACCATGCATCACCTTAGCACATAGGCTGTGGTATGTTTTGGAGAGAGGGTGGGCAGGAGGGCCTATGCAGATTGTATTATTTTTCTGGGGATATGTGCCCTGATTGTTTTGTTTTGAGTAAATGCCAATAAAAACAATGTTTAAAAAAATAATAAATAAAAAAACAAAAATTCTGCGTAATGCACAAGCAATTTTCAATAAAGCAATGTCCACAAAACATCCTGAAAATAAGACTATTGCGTGAAGGTGAATTTGTTGTGCGGTAAATGAAATGAGGGAAAGTGTTTGTTCTGAGAATGTGACCTTATCAGTTAGGGTCTCTGTGAATGTCTAAAGCCTGGCAGATACTTTGATAGCCAAATCTGGTGCTCAGTATCCAAATCTGCTAATCCGGACATCAGTCCCTCCTAGGAATGAATGGAGATACGAACCAGCCTCGAATTAACTGAGTGGGACATGAGCTCAATACTGCAGTACACCCCAGTTTTAACATTAGTGCCTGTTTGTGTAGACGGGTACTCGTGGTAGGCAAACTCAAGTTGGCAAACTAAGTTACTTAGAAAAGTCAAAGTTCATCAGTGGTCTCTGGTTTTTCAGTGACTATTCCGGTGGTGACAAGTGCTGCAGGCAAGAAGAATGATGGCGAATGCTGTGGGGGAGAAGGTACTGAAACAGAGGAATGATTATCTTTTGTATGTAGGGTATGGCTCCATTGCACTTGGTGTTTAGTAGTGGTAGTTCAGTCTCTTTGGAGTCCCAACAATAACCTGCATAGTTCTTTTGTTCTTTGGTTCTGTAATGATCGATAATTATCTAGGTTGCCATGAGTTTTTCAGGCATCCCGCATCTGTCGGATCAGCACAGGGATGAGCAACAAGACTTCTTCTGTGAGAAAAGTTGCTTGAGGCTTTAAGCCCCGTTGTTCCAACTCTGTTAACGGAAGAGAGCAGTGATCCACATATTCACTATGGTCTTCTGGGAGGTCCAGTACCCCCAGACACCAGCATTAGACTAATCATGGGATGTTGTAGCAGCAAGCCTTCCTCTTGGTCTTCTTCGGTTTGCCATTTACCCAATGCTTTGTTGACTAATCTCAGTTTGACAAAACAATGGAGCAGACTCCAATTTTAAATATGAATATTTGGAGATCAGTGCAAACTCTGTTTACAATCCGGATTGTATAAAAATTTGTTCGCCTCGCAATCGCAGATTGCTATTGCATTCAAGCTTTCCTGGGCTGCTTCCTGGACAAACACTCAAATTCCACTCAGAAATGCAAGGCAATTTGTGTTTGTCCAGGTGTGGTCATTACTTCCCTGCCCTCTTTTCCCATTCAAGCAGGGTCCAATGAGTATATGTGGTTTAATCCGTGCACTTAGACACAAACTGGAGCAATATTTAGCTGAGGAGCTCTTAATGGGTTTGAATGGAGTTGCCTCTCTCAAGGGCTCCTCTTGGGATACAGCCAGCTCAATCGTGCAAGGAGGCCCTCCTTAGGCATTGGGAGGTGGGGGGGCAGTGGGGGGGGTCAGGTTTTCTTTTGGATACCCTACCACCGAGTACTTTTTTTTTTTTTTTATTTTTTTTTATTTTGATTTAATCGAAAAGATTTTAACGATTTTTACAAAAAGAAGAAAAAGGTTATTCTTGCTTCTTCCGATGCGCCTCAGCGCTCTCTTGTACGGTTTAACTTTTCCCGAGTCTTCACGTTCTCGTTTACGTGATGTTATTAATGGCTGGGTTCAAATAATCTGTGTCTTCTCCGGCGGGATTAATTGGTGGTACTTTTGCGATCATTTCGAAAGCCAGTTCTATCAATTTTACCATTACGATTGTCCATCTAGTCTTCTCTCCCGAAATTAATCTGCACCATACCACTTCCGTGTCTAGCGTGGTTACCTCTTTCATACAAGGGAGCAGGTATGTGTATCTGTTCTGACGTGTCTTTGGGCATTTTAGGATCAGATGTTTCAGTGTTTCCACTTCCTCTTTTATTCCACATAAGCGACAGCTATTGTCTGTTTTTATTGACCTAATTGTTAGGATTTGCTGTGTCCTTAGTAAGTTCAGTCTAGCTTTTAGAAACGTCGCTCGCATTTTTTTGTTAGGAAATTTCTTCCAATAGTTTAGTGGCGATTTTACTTTGTTGTATGTCGGTGGGAGATGAGTGAGTAGCTTGTTCGAGGTTGCCGCTTCTATCGATCGAATCCAATCCATGAGTTCTATTTTTGTTTTTACTCGGTTAGGGTTAGTTATTAAGTCCTCTTCTGTACATGCAATTTCTCTCAAGGACTCTTGTATTGATGCCACCCATCTGTTGAGAGCTTTGCAGGTTCCGTCTTTCACTTCTTCCGCGATCACTGTGAAAATTGGAAGTGAGTCTGCCATTAAGATTTTTCTGTAGAGCCTTAGCTTGCTCTGGTCCACCAGAGACGCAAGGGAAACCAGACCCAATTCCCTTCTTATTGCTGGCATCGACGTCGACTTGGGTACGCCCAAGACCGATTTCCACACATGTCCCTCCAGTTTTTGCCATAACAGTTGGGGCACGTTGAGGTAGGCCTCCATACCATAAATGATCGCCGGCACTACCTTTGCGTTATAGAATTTTATTGCTGGCATGATGGAAAATTTGCCAAATTTTTTGTCGATCAATTTTATTTGAACCGTAAACCTTTTCACTTTGTCCCATAGGAGATCTTGCATTGTTTTTTCAACTGCCGATCCGTCTATGGATACCCCTAGGTAATTGAACTTTTCCACTGCTTCTAGTTTGTGCTCATTAAGACTCCATGTTGGTGGATTTCTTCGCTTCGTCATCTTTTTTCCCATACGCAGCACTTTAGTTTTTGTTATATTGATTTCGAGGTTATTCGATTTCATATATCTAGCCAGATTTTCCAATTTTCTCTGTAGGCCGATAGGCGTCTGGTCGATGATAATGACATCATCTGCATATAACAACCTCGAGATACTTCTTTTGCCAATTTTGGGAGGGAAGCTTCTTATCGTTTTTTCCTCTTGTTGGTAATCTCCCAAGAAAGTTATGAACAAAGCCGGGGCTAACGGGCATCCTTGTTTGACGCCGCGTTGGACCATTATCTCGTCGCTCAGGGCGCCTTGTTTGCTTAATTTCACTCTGATCTTTGTTTCTTTGTGCAGTGCTATTATGGGTCCCGTAATGGATTTTGGGCATTTCCATTTCTCTAGTTTAGACCAAAGCTTTTCACGGTCGATTTTATCGAAAGCTTTCGATAGATCTACGAAGGCCAGATAGACGCAGGGAGCCCCGTCTCTCACTTTTGCTTTCAAAATTTGAAGTATTAGAATGTTAACACTTGTACTCCCGTTTTTTTGAAAACCAGTCTGGAAGATGTCAAAGCACGGAGCCTGCCTTGCCCAGGTTCTAAAGTGGGTTAGTAGCTGCGATGCGTAAATCTTTCCCACGATGTCCAATAGGGCTATGGGTCTATAGCTTTCCGGGTCTTCTCTTTCACCCTTTTTATAGATCGGCACTATTATTGCCTTTAACCACGTTTCAGGGACCATTTTTGTTTGCGCACAATGTGTGAAAATTTTGCTTATCGCAGCCCAGGCTTTAGGTGCTAGCTTCAGCTCGACGTTGGTCAGCCCGTCTGGTCCTGGGGCCCTTGATGATTTCAAGTTGATTATGATTTTTTCGATTTCTTCGGGATCTGCTACATCTACCCATGGTGTTATGTGGTTGATTTTTTGAGGTGGTTTTCGCGTCTCTGGTAGTTGGAATTGAGTCGTTAGATATGTTTTCCATCTTTTTTCATCGACAGCGTTCGTTAAATCGGTTTCTTTTGCGGAGTTCGATGTTTTTATTATTGACCAAAAGTCACTTGATTTCTTTGAGCTGAGACATCTTAACATGTTTTCTGCGTCTAGCTGGTAGAGTTGTAACCTGTGATGTTTTACCCACTGTTTGTAGTTCTTCAGCTCCCTCTTCCATTTTTCCCAATCTTCAATGGAGTTTGTTTTCTTTGCATTTTTTCTCAGTCTCCTGACAATTTTTCTTTTTTCCACCACCGATCTGTCATAAACATGCGGGTTGGTCGATTTCTTTTTCAATTGACTTCCCACTGGTTTTCTAAATGGGATCAGTAAAGGTAAATAGTTCGGACGATTTATCTCTTGCGTTTTAGTTTGGTCCGACAGTGCGTATTTTTCTGTTATTCTTTTAATCTCTTCTTCATTCAAAGAAGCTCTTGATTGTTGTTTATTTACATCCAAGTTATATTTGTATCTTGGGTTTTGTAGATGGTTTCCTATCCATTTGCATATTAACATATTATGGTCGCTCTGTGTTGTTTTAATAACTTTATACTCCTGGATCCGTGTTGTCAGCTCAATTGCCACATATATGTAGTCCAAGGTAGCATTCAAGTTCGAATTTTCCCAGGTTGGAATATTCTTTTGTTTTGGAAACAGTTCGGCGACGTTGTGAAGGTTTCTAGATTTAATCATGTCTCTCCAAGCTTTTCCTCTCTCTCGGGTGGCTTCTCTTGATGTTCCTCTTTTTATTGCTTTGGTCCACACTCTGCAATCTGCGTTTAGGTCTCCACACACTATATAATAAGCGCTCTCGTATTCTGTGTGTAGATGATCAATCAGGTCTTCCATTTTTGTACAGTAGGATTTAGTTGTCATTTTTAGGGGGTTCCAATAAGTGTTTATTATAATTATTTGATTAATGAACCTTTTCTTGTGTCCTTCCCGTTGTTCTGTCCATGCAGTCAATAGAGCAAGCGTTTCGTAGGATTCGTGCAATTTTATCGGTGTCGACAACCCTGCTCCCATTTTTATCGCTGTTAGAAGACCAGACGACGGACGTCCAAAGGATCCTCTGATTGCTGGTGAAATTTCCACTGCAAAACCATCTAAACTGGGTTTCACTTGAAGCCACGTCTCTTGGAGGCATATAATGTCTAATTGACCTAGATCAATAGTTCCAGGTCTAGTTAGATGAACGTGCCCCCTTGTGTTCCATGAACCAAGAGTGAAGCTTTTCGTTCCGTCTTCAGTTTCTTCATGTCCTAAGCTTGTTTTTGTGGATGTCGACATTTGTTTTCGTTGCTAATTTTCCGAGTTCAAATTTAGTATCGTTTTTATCCAAGCCACCGGTCCAGTTCTTGGTGCCTTTGTTTTTATTTTTGCCGGAACGGGATTTCCCCACTTCTCCTTTCCGCCCGAGGGACATCTATGTCTTGGACTTGGTTGTTGTTTATCGCGTCTGGAGTCCCTTCTGAATCGGTGTCTGAGGTTACTTGTCTCTGTTCCCTGTTGCTCATTTCTTCTTTGTCCATGGCGATTGTTATTTTCAACACTGGTTCTTTTATGGTATTCTTTTCGATGTTTATCGTGGACGTAAGCTCTTTCCCTGTTGTAGCCGTCGACTTCCTGGTTTTTTCCGATTCTGTTGCCTCGATAACACTCATCTGTGCGTGATATATCAGTTTTTCCTTTCGCCTTGTCGATTGCCATAAGGATCTAATTTCCTTGTTTGATTCTCTGAAGTAATTTCTGTTAATTCAAGCTCATTTTTTTCCATCTCTCTGCCCACAATTTTGTCCATATTTTGTACACATTCTTCTTTCAAATGGATGTATGCCTTTGCGGTTTTCCCTCTATGATAGGGTTCCACTAGCATGATGTCTTCTGTCCTTATTTTTTTTAAGGACTGCGCTGTGCTCATTATTTTCAGTAATGTCCTCCTGTTCAGGATCATGTATCCTCTATTCGGATCTGCTTGGGTGACTTTGAATATCCGTACTTGTTTTTCTGATTTGTTTGATCTTGTTTTTTCGTTATTATCGTTTGATTTTTTATTTTCTTTTCGATGAATCGATGGTTGTCGTTTTTGTTTATAATCTCTTGAATAGTTGTCAATGTCTTCCTTTTTCTCTTCTTGTATTACCATTTCAGGCTTTTGTTGTCTTCCAATATTTTTTTGTTTTTTCATGATTTCTGACATTGGTTTATCTTGTACACTTTCTTGTTCTAGTTCTTGGTTATCCTGACTGACCTCAATGACTGAATTTTCCGAAGCTGTCTCCCAATGTTGGGATAAATTCATCATATTTGTGTCACACATGAAGTCTTCTGTCGATCGTGGGGAGCTCATCTTATTTTCCTCTGTTGCCCGTTCTTGCGTATCTCTTTTGCTATCCTTTCGACTCTTTTCTTTTTGTTTATTAGAATTTTGCTGGTTTCCTTTTTCTGACATCGCTTGTTTTTGCGCTTTTTCTTTGTTGATTAGTTTTAATAGGACTGGAGGTTTTTTCTTAGCCTTAGTACAGAGTCCTGATTTAATTGGGTATGGCAATTGACCACTTGTACCTGAATCCTTCTCCTCCTTATCTAGATGACTTTCTTCCTTCCTTCTCACCGAATCCTCCGTTTGTCTGTCCAGGGGGGATTTTCTGATTTTTTCTTCTTCTTGATTTCTTATCGTGTTTAGACTCCTGATTTGTTTTTTTTAATGCCTCCACTTCTTTTTCCCAATCTTTTTGGTGATCCATAGTCTTGCTTTCTGTTGCTGTCATAAAATTTTCTATGTGTGTGATTTTTGCAGACATCGAGGCTAATATCGAAGTGTTGTCTTGAATTCCTTCTTTGATAGCCTCGTATAATTTGCAGTATGGGGCTAAGGCAATTGTTATGGCTGACATGATGGTCATGAGATCTGTCTTTTTATTTGATGTTTCTTTCTGCGTTATAGTAATTTTTTCACCCAGCCTATCGTTGTTTGTTGATTTTAGTATGGTAGGTGTTTTTCTCGGAGTTTCCATTTCTTCCAGAAAAAGGCTTTCATTCAGTCTGATTTTATGTATTTCTATCTCTGGGGACGTTTGTTCTCTGATATCAGCCCCGCTCTCTCTTAATTGACTCTGTTCCTTTGTTGCTCTTTCTTTTACAGCGGTCTGTTCTGGTTGACTTGATTTTTGTTGCCCTTTCGCCCCGTTGGGCCGCAGATCGATTAGCCACGAGTCTTTCTCTTGTTGGGTTTGATTCGGGAGGATTGCAACTTCTTCTCTGATAGATGCTTGTATGTTTGTTAGTAACTTTCCTTGAGTTCCAATCTTTCTTTCTTGAAGGATATTGACCATCTTATCAGTCTGTTGGCTATTTTGGCTACATTCTTCAATTCCTGGTGTTTTTTCTTGACGTTCTTTCAACATACTCTGTCTTCGAAGTTCATCTCTTTCTACTATTTGACGTCTAATTTCTAAGGCCGCTTTTTTTTTCTCCATCAAGGCTTTCGTTAATTCCAGATTCAATGCACCTTCCTGGGCTGTTTCTGGTTCTAATAGGTGATATCTATTTCCTTGTACTGGGTCCGTCGCCGCCTCTAAGATTTCAGCGTCGGATACCTCGATTTCTGAGTCCCGTTTCCGTTTCTGTTGGTTAAAGAAAAAGGCTTTTAAAGTTCCTGAAGTCGAGGGTGGTGGGAGTCCTTTAGTTTGCTTTAAACGACTGTTTTCTCCTGTCAGGTTTGATGTAGCCACTTTCTCGTGGTTGCATTTGGTTGTTTTTATTACATCGCTATTTTCTTTATTTTTTCTTGGCCACTCTGTTTTGTTTAAGTATTTTCCTTTTTTCTGTTTGGCCTTTTGCTCTTTTCTCCCCAATTCCATGTCCGAGTCTGACGACGTAGATTCACTTTCTTGCGAACTAGAATCTGTTTCTCCTTTTTCATTTGGTTCTGTAGTGGTACTATTTATTTGATCCACGATGTTATTTTTTTTCCCGCTTACTGTTTTTACTTTGTCTTCTTTATTTAGAGTCACATTATTATTTTTTTTTTTCTTAGTTGCTGGTATCTCAATTTCCATTGGGTTCTGTGCACTGTGGATCAGAAGCTGGGCGACGTTCGCCCTAATTGTCTCATGTGAGCTTTCCTGAGTTTTCTTGTTTTCAAGGTTTTCTTCATTTAAAAGTTGGACAGCCCCCTCTTCCCTTTCCACGGTGGTCCCTGACGTTTCTCCTGCTTCTAACACGTTTTGCTGGGCCTCCTCACTGCCTCTTGTGGTCGGCTGTGCGTGCGTCTTTCCCCTGGGATCAGTGATGCAGGAACTTCGTTGAGGGTCCGTCATTGTCGGCCCTACGGCCGCCAGTGCTAGGAACCCACTCGCCCTGCCGGCGGGGCTCGGAATATTGGATGCCTCTTGTCCTGGTAGGTGGTTTTGGTCTATAGACAACTTTTCATGGGGTTTGTACTGTTCATTTACTCCGCTCACCGCAGAGGGAAGGTTTGTTTCAGTGAATAGTTTCGTCCCTGATAGGGCTAACTTTCCTGCCTCTTTTGCAAGCGCCTTACGGCGAGCTTTTAGGGCTTGTGTTACTCTGTTTATTGCCGGGGTTCCTTCTTCGCTCTCGACAGATTTTACTTTTGGCTTTTTTAGGGGGGATTTTTCAACTTTATCGCTCCTCAGCCAGCGCCGAGATTGTTCATTATCCGTGTCAGGATCGCCGGTTTCTCTTGCTTTTTCTTGGATTTCTTCAAATTCTCCTTCATTGCTACTTTCCAGATGGGCCATCACTGCAATGTTACGTGGACCGTTGCTTGCAGTCGTCTAGGTCCGGACCCTGCCGCCTCCGCTCTAGCAGACTCCCGTTTTGTTTTTATAGTACAGTTCGGCGAGTTTAGATGCAGGACTGGCGTGAGTTGCTGTTCCGCAATGGGGATCAAAGAGATATTTTCTCCGCAGTCTCCCCAGAATGCGGTGGCGCACACCAGCGCCAAACAGCCGCACAACAGCTGATGGGCTTGACTCCTTGCCGGGCTTAACGCCGCGAGGGTGGTAGCCTCGTTCTTTTGAGGGCGGCCTCTGTCACGTGATGCGTCACGTGGCCGCTGTAGCCCCGCCTCCTCCAGGAAGCGCAGGCAAGCCGACAGGAGCTTCGTTCCTGCTCGCAATGCCGGGTCGGGTCGGTAAAAGTGAAGATTCCAAAAAGGTATGTACACTCCTTCTAATCGCCGGACCACCGAGTACTTTGAGTCTGTTCAAGAACAGATCTGCGTCTTTTCCAAGGTGAGGCCTTGGATTATGTCTTCAGGAAGAGGTACAGGGCCTCCTCTCTCAGGAGGTAAAGTATGACATATTGACATTCACATATGGATCTAGAATTCACAGGGAAATGGTCTGAGCTTTGTATACTATCATTTTGCTCCAGGATTTTGTTCTTAAAGCCATCAATGAAGAGTAGACTGGGTACCATGAGATTGAGTAACCGTGATTGTTATCTTATGTGAAGTAACTCGTCATAAGAGCTGTGTTGAAGAATACCATCCATGCCTCCTGTGGTGGTGAGGGGTAAAAGAGATCAAACCAGTATTGCAACAGGGTATCCATCAGCTTTTGCCCAAGTGCTGCCAATTAAAGTGTGGCTTAGCAGTCCAGCTGCACTCTGGGAGCTAGTATTAAGGTACATAGAAGCACATGCATGCATGCATGCGTGCGCACACACACGTGTACACATGTATAATAAATGCCATTAATTATAGGTACTGCATAAGGTAAGCACGTACGTCAGTTGGATATGCATAGGTTACATACAGACGCATAAAAAATCGAAATCGTTTAAGTGAACTCAACTTATTCCAAAACCTATTTGAAAATGTGGACACAGGCAGCAAATGACTACACTTTGTAGGTTATTTTAGGTGGGAGCAAGTGTTAGCACAGGAAGATCCAAATAGTGAACAATCGGGTAAGTCAATCAAGTAAGTACAGTAATGTCTGATAAAACAGGTCACCCACAAACCTAGTTGCAGCGATTTAAAATAATACATTGTAAGTGGAAAATGGTGATCAAACCCTCAGTGCACATTAACAATACCGTGGTTTACCAGAAAACTCCAAGGCCCCATAGCAGGACCAGGATGAAAATGGCAGTTCATGGTCACAGATCAGTTAGTGGTTTACTCAGATTGATCAAAGGTATGTAGCTTCAGGTTTGTCTATTGGATTCAATGGGACAAATTAAATAAGTCTCCCACAGTAATGTTGAAAAGGTAGATAATTTCTGTTCATCCCATAGGTTCCTCATCTTTGAAATCTCCCTCGTACAGAGTCTGTTATGGAAGGTGTTTCCGCTTGTAATGTAGTGGCACTGCTCAATTATGGGTTCCTGGTACCCCTTTGCTCTGGAAATAATGTTGTCTGTGTGTATGTGTAAATGGAGATGCTGGTGTCCTACTACTAGATTTTTTTTTCTTCTGTCAACGCACAAGAACTTATTTTCAGTATTGCCAATTGGAAATCTTTTTGGCAGGAATAGGTCTTCAAAAATGAGTTTTAAGCCATCTGACAATTATGGGCGCATAATGTCTGTATCAGAACGTGTGTGTCTGGGTGTGTGGTCGTGTGTGTGTGTGTGGTTGTGTGGTCTTGGCAGAGACCGTTATGGGGGGATGCTGGTCCTGCTGCTCCATGCACCCTTTCGCCATCGGGGAGTGAGCTGTGAAGCTGCTTTAAGCGGCAGCAAAAAGAGCATGCCAGGGAAGACCCCTTTAAGTGACATCCCCCTGGCCCCCCATGGTCAGCCGCAGAAATGCTACTATGTGAGCGATCATTGTGGCCAGATGAAAAAGACAAACTAAAGAGAAAATTAAAAAAGGAAGAGGCACTACCATTCATGATGGCAAATCTTCTCTCTCCTCCACTATGCATGCCTCTTCTAAGGAGCACCATTGTAGGTCTTTGTAGGTGGTAATCTGAAGAGGCTGCTGCATCAAGATTAGGTGAGCCAAGACCTTCCTACCCCATGTCCCCTCAGTGCCGGAAGAGTGGAGTCATTCAGACTTGCCATGTTAAAGGTATTCAGGAAAGCTCCACCACCTGCAAAGCCTTTGAAATGTGCCACATCATTTACGTCCGGCTGCTCTGGGTGAGAAAGACAGCATCTGGATGCCAAAGGGCTAGGTTCCCTGTGCCTTCAACTCTGGCTGCAAAGGTCACCTTTGTCACGGTCACCTTTGACACCATCTAAGTCGGCACTAGGCAAACCAGTCTCTGCAATGTGATCACAGTTCCTTGAGAACCGGATGTGAACAATGAGTTGTTAAAAAGAACCTTAACAGGCCAGCGCTTTTCATGAGATTCTGGGTCATTTTTGAGGGTTTTGATGAGAGGGAAAGGAGTACGACAACTTTGCAGCCATTCCATATAGTTTCCAACTAACGCTCTCCTTTAATAAATCTGCTCTTCCCGGAGAATGTGATGTGGAAGACTTAACAGGGGAATTTGTGTTACAAATAGGTCATGGCCTCATGATGCTGGGTCACAACGCCTCTATGGATAGTTATTGTGACCTCAGCTGTCCTTTATCTAGGGAATGACTTGGCTCCTCTTGATCGTGGTGGATTTGATGGGATAGGTGACAGGCATACACAATCGGTGACATCCTCAAGTTGAAGGTTAATAAGGGTCCATGTGCTTCCCTTCAGTGGGGTTCTTACTGAGAAGGTGTTGGCAACTTGGAGCCGACCAGCCTCGGTTTCTGTTGTTCATAAAGCCTTCACTCAGGAGCACAGGACTGCCTCTTTCAACCCCCTATCACTTACCTCCCTTTTCAAAGCCGGTTCAAGGTCACTGCATTCTTTATGACGTGGAAGTGCAAAGAGGCGGGGTGCCTGTGATAGGATGATTGTTGCTGCTGGGTGCTTGACTTTGAGATGGGGGAATTCCTTTTGCAGATTAGGTAGCTATTCGCTTGCACTGAGAGGCTGCTGTGGTGGTTGGGAAGCACTTGACCCTGATCTTCAGGGCTTATTTCAGCAATTGGCTAGCAACGGGAAAGAGTATTTTGTAGACCGGGTTGGAGTCAACCATTTATGTGACATTTGATACAGACAGGAGCCATAATCTGACTGCATTTATGGATGCGCATTGTAGATTTTGCACATGATGTTCTAGCAAAAATGATGGACATGCCATTTGATGGCTCAGATTTATTTTCGAATATCTAGTATCACACCAATTGTACCCCATTATACTTGCCTCTGTATCACACCAAGTGTAAGCTAGATATACATGACTACAATTATTAGCATTATTTCTCAGCCTGTGCCAACACAAAGTACTCTGCTCTATGCCAACTGTATTCTATCATACTTGTGTTGCGCCAACTGTAGCCCAATATACATGCCTGCATTCCCTTTACATTGCTCTTCAGCCCATGTTAGTACATTATATCTATCTCCACATCAACTGCTTTCTAGCATAAATGCCTTTGTATTGCATTAACTGTACTTCGCTATACATGCCTCATCCTAGCAACCCAGGGCATTAGAAGCGGCTCACTTAATCGACCCTAGCATAACTCTGAAGGAGCACAGTCATGCCGATGCTGTTGCCTACATTAGCTTACATTCAATTCCTCTTCAGGATAATGCACCTGCCCACCTTGGCCACCATTAGGAGCAACTACCCACTACCACCCATCTTATACCACAACTCCACTCCCAGGACACCGAATAGATCCATTTCCATGGCAACAAGTCTACCTCCCTCGGACCACATACCACCTTCTGGTTTCCTTCCATCCTGCCTTCGAGCAGCACCCAAAGCTGAGCTCAGCACATCACCAAACTGGCCCTCATCAGACCACATTCCACCCTCAGGATTTCTACAAGCGTGCTTGCAAGCAACACATGATTCCTTACCACCTCACCTCCACTGATAAACAACCTTAAGCGTATCTCATCTACTCAAGGGTATAAACAATCAGCCATAACACCCACTATCAATGTGCCGTGCCTTCTGTAAATCAAACTACAGACTAGGCTCCAGATCCCCACCAGTGGACTCCACACCCAACTACAAGCACACTATCAAAGTAGTTAATTCCACCAAGAAGCCAGCAATATTTGGACCCTCACCGAGACGAAACACCTCACTACCCAAATGCAAGCTGGGTAACACCTCCTCTTTGATCAAAGGCACTCTCATTAAAGCCAGATCATTGCCGGCCTATGCTCTAGACATTGCAGACTACATAACATCAAATGACCTTTTCTTTTTAGCTATCACTGAGACTTGGCTTCATGCTCCATCAGGACTCTCACTCGCCCTTGCCATCCCAGACAACTATCGCATCATCCGTCATGACAGACTCCAACACAACTAAGGGCGGGGGTATCCCCTTCATCTCTAAAAACTCTCTAGGCTTAAGGATCATCTCCAACCAGTCCATGGCATCTGCAGAATTACTATCCATTAAACTACCAATATCAGCAAACTGTTTGATCACCATCCATCTCATATATAGACCCTCTGGCCCCACATCCACATTCGAAGAAGACCTCTCTCTCCTCCTTACGACTAACACCAAGCCAGGATCACAAGTCATCATTATGGGTGATTTGAACTTCGGCTTTCAGGACCCCAAAGATCCGAAGGCACTCGCCCTCGCTAATACAATTGCATAATTAGGATTCCTACACCACATCAACCATCCAACACATAATAAAGGCAGAACCCTAGGTTGGTTAGCCAATCTCAATTGTGATATCAATACTTTGTGCGCATGGTCAGACCATCACACAATCCCTTTCACCATAAAGGAAGGCACTCAATCTAACCAGCAGAACCTTGCTCCACCCATTTAGTACCAGCGACAAACGCAATATAACAGTTGAGAAACGAATGCCCTTATTACAGCCAATTATCAACTCCTCGTCTACACTCACTGACCCCACTGCCTTAGTTGACCTTAACAACCACACAGTACTTAATGCCATTAATAAAATAGCACCATCTAAACTGCAAATCCAAACCACGTGTGCATCTTAATTTATGGTTCACCACGCATCTTGGAGCCCTACGGAAACTTAAAAGAAAGGCAGAGGTCTGCTGGAAAAGCCTCCCTTCAACAGCTAATAAGGATAACTTCATACGAGCATCACTAAGTTACAAAGAGGCTTTTCTCCCAGCCAAAAAAAATAACTAATGACCGCATCATACAAGCGAAATCTAGCACCAAAGAACTTTGCAACATTCTTAGAGAGCTAGAATCCCCTGCACCAAAGATATCACCTGGTGCACCAACATTCAGAAAGCTTTACAGGACAAAGTGTCGATGCTACAAAGTAAAATGGAATCCAAAAAACTCATCACTAATATTGCTTCTGCACCAACACCACCCACAACCAATTCAATTTCTCCCCCCTATCCATCAAAGAAGTTGAGGACATCATCACAAAACAAAACCTAAATGCCAGGGAGACATCTGCCTCGCTCCCGTCATCAAAGAGGCAGCTAAGGAACTAGCCGCTTTCATCACGTCCCTTATCAATGCCTCATTTAAATCTAGCATGGTTCCCAATAATTCAAAGGATGCCTGGGTACTTCTGTTACTAAAGAAGCCAACCCTAGACCCCAACAACCCTTCCAACTACAGACCCATCACCGCAGTACCTTTTTTCTTCTGAAAATACTGGACCGAGCAGCATACCTGCATATCATCTAGAAACAACCTTCTTGGTCTCAGACAATCAGGCTTCAGACCTAGACATGGGACAGAAACGGTTCTGATTGACAGCAAGACATACATTTAAGTCCTTAAAGACAATGCCAAACTTGCCCTTCTCCTTTTTATTAGATCTGTCAGCGGCGTTTGACTTAGTAAACCACAAAGTCCTATGCAATCACCTAACGTCAGCAGCACATTTCTCAGACAAAGCCAACGCTTGGATCCAGTCATTCCTTAGCAATAGATCAATGAGGGTCTTTGCTCCATCATCCTCCGCAGAGCCAACACCGATCACATGTGGAGTCCCCCAAGGTTCCTGCGTGTCCCCAACATTATACAATGTGTTAACTAAGCCTCTATTCGATGACCTTGACTATTTGGGTGTCACCTACACCAACTACGCTGATGATACCCAAATACTTATCCCTATCACTGGAGACTGTTACGGACAGCAAAACTCTTAATGACATCTACCTCATCATACAAAACTGGATGGCTAAGCACAGACTCTTAATGACGATAAGACAGAGTTACTCCTCCTAAGATCACCAGCAAAACTTAACAAACTAGATGGACAGTTCACCTCATTCAACATAGACAGGAACATCATTAAGATCTCCCAAGGACGTAAAAAAGGGATTTACATTGACTCGGTGCTTACGCTAACAAGACAAACCAATGCAATTGCCTCCTCCACAGCCTACACCTGCAAATTAATCACAACTTGCAGACCATTCAGCGTTATTCTACTAAAGTCTCACTGGCGAGTCACTTGGATAACATTAGGTAAGAGACCATCGATATTTTACACAAGGACCAATTGAACTGTGCGCGAGAGAGGAGGCAGCAGTACAATATTACAAGACTTTAGTAGAATAACGCTGATGCTTCAATGTGCTGAGTTTATGTAAATAAACGTTCACAAACACAATATGTAAACATTGGCGAATAACGATTGGCAAGTGCGGAAGCGCATAAAATGCCAATTGCAAGTAACAGTATCGAGCTAACAATATGCATGAAATGTTTAGGGCTTAATTGTCCGATATATTGAAATATGGAGTTGCAACCCTGTCGTATTCAAATTTCTCAACAGGGATTACCCCTTTAATACTCATCTTCAAATGAAACCTACTAAAGAATGCAATTCCAAGGTAAAAATTCAATTTAAACACTAAATTATTTCAAATGGGATTTTAGGATTAAGAATGGCCGATGACTCATTAAATTTTGCTTATTTTTTCCTCATTTCTGTTTTTTCATTATATCAATCCTCCCCTACACCAACCCTCATTCTCTGTGCAACTACCGATATATATGATTTTCTTTGAACCAACAATGTGATGTAACACTGTTGTGTCATATTATGTATGAGTTTTACACATTGTCTAAACCGATACTTATTATACTTACACAATTGGTATCTGTATATAAAATAAGAAATCACAAGCCCTGATTTGAGAAAGGCGCTTTAAAGCCGAAACACGTGTCATCAACGGGGGATAATAGGATGTACAAATAAAAAATCTAAATTTGATCTAAATCAACTGGCGCATGTCTTATGTCTGAGCACATCTACAATTTGTTATCTCTTGGTGATTTATTAGGCTTTTTTCACCACAACACTCAGAAAAGACGCGACCAAAACTAATAACAGTGTTCAAGTATGAAAGATATACTGTTGACTTAAAAAATACTAAGACTAATGTCGCCAAACCGACCAGCTCACTAAAAGCCTACAGTGTGGTATTACATTTCTTATATTTCTCTCGACGCACCTCTGCGTGGCAAATAAGTTGTTCCCTATTCACTTTAAGTGGGCCTGACGTGCCTAACCACTCCGGAGCCAACTCGCATATAGGCTTCCTTCCCCTCACAATCACAAATGGAGAGACCCCAGTTGACAAATGAGGTGTGGTTCGTTATGCCCACACCATATCCCTCACCGTCATCACACCATCTAAACGGGACATAAAAATCAGCTGCAATATCCCCTTCAGCACTCAGTTGAATCTCTCCACCAACCCATTCTGCCTGGGACAATACAATGCTGTGGTCCCATGACTCACGCCAGCACTATCCAGATAGCTTGCAAATACATTGGATTGAAACTGTACACCATTGTCTGTTAGCACAACTGAGGGAAAACTCTTTCAGTGAAATAGATCATCCAAAAACTCCACCACTGCATTGGCTGTAACCTTGTCAGCCCAACCCACACATTGCAAGTTCTGATGCTTGTTAATCTGCTTAGAATCACATGTTGTGCATATGGTCCGACATCCAGTGGTAACGGCAGAGTATTGTATCTTGTCTTTCTGGGACCGAAAGGGGACGTCGGCATAGGCTTGTCTGTAACACTAGCCCTATCGTGATGTGTAGTGTACCCAAAATCCCTCACGTGCCGAGGTCCCTCAGATTTGTTTTTCCACCCAGATTACCGTTCGCCCTGTTGCGGAGCTCTTTCATAAGAGACATTGTTATTACCTTGTTATCGACTTTGTCGATTATTCCCTTAAAGTCATTTTGACGGTGGTTCCTATACTACGCCGAAGACTGCAGTGGACTTTCGACGCCTACGATCCTGCGGCAGAGCCATCCACGTGAACAGGCCATCTGGCCAGCCTACACAGTAGGGTGAGTGGGGTCGAGGTGGCCATATCCTTTCAGCTATGTCTCTCCTCTTTCTCCATCTTTGCCCTCTAGGTCTGGTCATCACTTTTATTGCCTTCCGCTATGGAAAGGACACCATTTAGGTTTTTCCCCTCTTGAAGGGCCAGATATCCTTGGAAGGACGAGCACTCTAAGTGCAATAATTGTCTACCCCTTGACCACGACGAAGCGCAGTGCGCGGCCTGTAAACTCCTGCACCATAAAAGGCAAAAGGACTGCCACGTTGGGCCGCCTACGGCATGGGTCAAGGGGTGGGTCTTCCCCCCCCCCACCGCACCCGCCGAATGTAACGGGGGTACTAGTGATGACCATGCATCCATGTCGGATGCCATCGACCTCACGACGGACACTCCTAGGTCCGCCATGCCTGTCCCAACCTTGCGACGGCACCTTCGAAACGGGTGAAAGCGCCAACAGGACCGCCGAAAATGTTTACGGTATCCTCTGATCTTCAAGATCAATAGCCTTCCCCGCATCTCTGCAGCAACGTCTTTCGACTGGGCCTTCCAAACCAGAGGGAGCTACTTCCAAAACACATCCGGCCGTCGGAGTGCACTTAGCTGAAGCTCCGACGCCCCCAAAGGCCCCAGTAGGAGTCAAATCTACCGCTAGGCCTCCTAGTCAACCGGCACATCACCCTGCTTCGCCCAATAGCTCCGAAAGTTATGCCGATGTGCAGTGGAATCTAATGCAGGAAGATCTTCAGGAGGTGCCTGAGCCCGCTAGAACCAAATTACTTGCCATCATGACCGAGGGCAGGCAGGTCAACCAGAACGTACTGAAAAACATGCTGGATGTTGCAGAGATGGCGGGAAGATCGCTAGCTCAAGGGACCCTGCTCAAACGGCATGCTTGGCTCAATAACTCTGGTTTCAAGCCAGAAACCCAAGCAGCTCTTATTAATAAGCCTGTTGAGGAGACAAATCTCTTTGGTAAAGCAGTTGACGATGGACTCGAGACTGCCAAAAAGGCGCATGAGACTCTTAAGTCCCTTCAGCAAATCACCCAAAAGCCCTCCCCACAGAGGGGAAGCAGTTCACGCAGGTCCTTTCGGGGCCAATCAAATTCCACACAAAACCTAGCTAATATGGGAAATACCTGGAACTCAGGGCAGGCATCCAGCACGCCCACCAACTATCCACCCAGGGTACAGTGCTGCGGGAAAGGCAGACGCCCCAACTCCAGGGGAGCCACATCCTCTGGTCAGAAATGACCTAAGGATCCAGGTCCCCTCCCATGTCACCCCGCTCGGGGGGGCATGGGAGGGGATAACGTCAGACCAGGGGTTCTCAAGACGGTCGCCCACGGGTACTTTGTGGGGTTAGCCCGACCACCACAATTCAGACTGCCCAAAGCACTACGCCTGACACCAGACCATCTGCGAATCCCGATACAAGAGATGGAAGCACTTCTGGAAAAGGACACCATAGAAGCTGTCCCTATCCGTCAGGTAAACAAGGGTATTTATTCAGTGTACTTCCTTGTACCCAAAAAGGACCTCACCATGCGCCCTGTGCTAGACTTGCGCCCAGCGACCAAATTTGTCAAACCTCAAAGGTTTTGTATGGTAACTCTGCAGGAAGTAATCCCACTGTTGAAACAGGTGGATTACATGGTGACACTGGACATGAAAGATGCATACTTACATATTCCAATGTTGCCAGCGCACAGAAAATATCTAAGGTTCATGATAGAGGACAGGCACTATCAATTACAAGTACTCCCCTTTGGCAGGGCCTCGGCGCCAAGGGTATTTACAAAAGATCTGGCAGTAGCGGCAGCACACCTGCGCAGACTATCCATCCAGGTTTACCCTTACCTCGACGACTGGCTCATAACAGGGGACTCCTGTGAAACATGCCTATTGAACACTAGGACGACAATAGACCTCTTGTTCAGTCTGGGATTCTCCATCAACGAGAAGAAATCCAGCCGAGACCCCTATCAAGTCACAGTTTCTGGGGGCTCTATTCGGACCAAAAACAGCCTTGTCTTCCCCTTCAATGAGAGGGTTCAGAACATCTTATTTCAGATCCCTCAATATGTAGCCAGTCGGGAAGTGACGGTACGCAAGGCCATGCGACTGCTAGGAATGATGGCGTCATGCATTTATTTAGTCCTTCACGCACGGCTTCGCCTGCGTCCCATGCAAGAGTGGCTCAAAAACCATTGGTGTCAGGCCGGCGGACAATGGGAGGATCTGGTAGTTGTCTCACCAGACCTCGTTCCCTCTCTGCAGTGGTGGTCGAGGAAAAACCTCTTGAAGGGGGATGTCCTTCACCACCCCTGCAGTAGAAGTCACTCTCACGACAGACGCATCTCACTGGGTGGGTGGCTCATCTGCTACAGCACACAGCGCATGGAGTGTAGTCCCCACAAGTAGCGTCCAACCACATAAACCTGTTAGAGCTATTAGCAGTATTCAAAGCACTGAAAGCCTTTCAGACACAGCTACAGGGGAAGACAGTTCTGATCGTGACAGACAGCACCACAGCCTTGTATTATGTAAACAAACAGGGCGGCAGACACTTTCCAGGGCTATCCAAGCTATCCCAGAACATTTGGATGTGGGCTCTCAAACACAAGATGTTCCTGCTGTCCCAAAACTTTCCGGGTGAACTCAACCTTCTAGCGGACGTGCTCAGCAGAGATTTCCCACTACCAATAGAGTACGAATGGCGCCTACACGAAGATATAGTCTCCGTCTGCGTAGAATGGGGCTTCCCAGAGACGATGGTCGAAGTGAGCGGGAGCGGTTGGGAGCGGTCGTCCTCTACTTTTTTTTTTTTTTTTTTAAGGAAGTTTTTCCGGTCCTGTACTTTTATTTTAAAAATAATTTGTTCCGGAATGGTTTAGTTGTAAAATAAAAGTATAGGAAGAATTTGAGACTTGCACTTTCACTGCAACGCACTGAACGCCCACAAACTCTGAACTTAGCGGCCTGGCTCCTAAGGTCATAGAGTTCGGACACCTTCAACTCCCTCAGAAATGCATGTACTTACATACTTAGGGAAGCTAGGAAACCTAACACCCGGTATTGCTATTCCAGTAAATGGAAACGCTTTGTAATCTGGTGCAATACCAAGGGCATCAACCCGATTGACTGCTCTCCTACCCACATTGTGTTGTACCTGACACACTTGTTAAATTTATTACTTGTTTTTAATTCCCTAAAGGTACACCTTGCTGATCTCTCAGCCAACACTACGTCGCAACAGAAGGTGTTGTGGTGGAAAATACCTGTTATTAAGACCTTTATGGAAGGGGTTAAGAGAATTCAACCCCCCGTTTCTAACCCAGCTCCCGGATGGGATCTAAATGTGGTATTGACCAGACTCGTGGAGGCTCCCTTTGAACTAATTCATAAAGCAAGTCTAAAAGACCTTGCTTATAAGACGGCCTTCCTAGTGGCTATCTCTTCTATTAGAAGGGTTAGTGAACTTCAGGCCCTTTCAGTTCTAGACCCTTTTATTAGTCCACAGGGATAAGGTGGTTCTGCGCACTTCCTGATTTGCGCCTAAATTAATTTCGAAGTTCCATGTGAACCAATCAATTGAACTACCCACTTTCTTCCAGAATCCCACTAGCATGGACGAAAGAAGCCTACACACGCTAGATGTGCGCAGGGCAGTGATGTTTTACGTGGAAAGAACGAAACCACTGAGGAGGACCAACCAGTTTTTAATTTCAGTCGAAGCTGGTAGAGAAGGGGATCCTGTCTCTAAATCAGCTAGATCAAGGTGGATTGTCAAATGCATCACACTGTTATACTCTTGCTAAGAGAGAACTGCCCTTCAAGCCTAGAGCCCACTGTACTCTGGGCACTGGGGCTTCCATAGCATTCATTGTAAATGTTCCCCTTGAGTCCATTTGCAAAGCCGCAACCTGGCGTTGTGTACACATCTTTACAAAACACTATTGTCTAGACACTCATTCTAGATCTGATGCTCAGGTGGGACAAGCAGTATTAAGACATCTTTTCACTACTGTGCCTTCTCACAACCCACCTACAACTCCGGGCACTGCTCACTAGTCTATGCACAGCATGTGATTCTAAGCAGATTAACAAGCATCAGAAGACATGCATTACTCATCGTAATAGCATTTCTGATGATTGTAACTGCTTAGATTCACATGCGCCCACCCTGCCTCCCTGCTCAGGTGGAAGGAACATAGACGTCTTACTACTTTCTCTCTTTATGTACTCACTCACAATAGCCTTGGGCTCCCTCATGACAGAAAAAAATACAATCGGAGGGACCTCGGCGCCTGAGGGATTTTGGGTACACTACACGTCACGCTAGGGATAGTGTTACAGACACGCCTATGACGACGTCCCCTTTCGGTCCCCGAAACACAAGATACAATACTCTGCTGTTACCACTGGATGTCAGACCATATGCACAGTATGTGTTTCTAAGCAGATACAATCATCAGAAATGCTATTACGGTGAGTAGTGCATGTCTTACTGTGGTAATCCATCAAAGTAAACATACATTTTTTGCACTGACAACATCTAGGTAATGTGATTTGTCCCTGGCCGCACAAGGGAAACAATTCACTACTATGCGTTCAACGTCAGAGTCCATACTTGGCCACCAATATGTTTCCCTGACTCTTTTATTGTTCCTGGTGCGACCGAGATGGCCTCTGTGCCACTTCAAGAATCGCTGATCTCGTCCCTCTGCAAGAAACCGTTCTCCATCCACTATTCGCCTTGCACTTGATCGAATTGCACGGTCACTCCCGAAGACAGTTTCGGCCATCCTTCCTCCAACAATTTACAGACCCTGTTGCACTCCTCATCTGCGGCACATTCCTTTCACCAACATTTAGGGTGAAAAACTGCACTTTGAGTGACATGTTCTACCACTACTCCTTGCTCAATAGGTAGCTTGTCTACCTCCTCAATAGGTAACCTGGACAAACCATCTGCAAAAACATTAATCAATCCAGGCGTATATATTTCAAAATTATATTCCTGCAAAGCAAGAGCCCATCAATTGATCCTAGGGGAACCACCCCTGTTGTGCCCCACCGAGGCCTGCACCAACTGTTTGTGGTCAGTCTTCAACAAAAATTGTATATCCCACAGAAAAAAATTAAAAATGATCTACTGCCCAATAGCAAGCTAATGATTCATATTCTACAGTAGAATAGTTATTTTCTGCACCTTGTAAGGCCATTGAAGCAAATGCCATTACAACTTCCTGCCCATCCTTTACTTGGGTAAGCACAGCTCCCAATCCTACTGCGCTAGCATCAGTGTTGAACATTTTTTTTTTTTTTCTTTTTTTACATGGGTCAAACTTTCCTAGTGTCGGGGGCATGGAGAACACCCTCCTTTATTCTCTTAAAAGCTTAACTATGTAAAAGCCACATTTTCCTTCAGTAGATCCCTCAACGGAGCACTCAGTGACAAACCTCTCTACAAACGTTGAATACAATTCAGCCAATTCTAGAAATGCTCTCAAGGTGTCCTTGTCATGGAGTGCAGGAGCTTTTACAATTGCTTCTAATAGATTGGTTTTAGGTTTGATACCCTGTTAATTGAGAACATGACCCAAGTAAGATACTTTCTTCACCTTGTACTTACACTTTTCCTTTTTAACTATCGGCCCCCTTTTCTGAAGGACAGACAGTACTTTCCTTACACATGCATTGTGCTGATCTACATCTGATGTGAAAATCAGAATATCATCTTGGAAACATCTCACATTCTCCAGCTCTCCAAACAGAAATTCCATCATTCGTTTAAACACAGCAGCCGCAGAGGCTTGGCTAAAGGGCATTCTCTTAAACGAAGCATATAGATGCTCCAAATGGAGTGACAAATTATGTGAGAAACCATGACTCCGGGTGCAACTCAATCTGGTGATGAACACTAGAAAGATCTTTAGTTGTAAAGTACCTCGCCCCATGCAACAACATTATTTCTTGCACCCTCAGGAGGAGATGTCGGTCAACCCATATGTTGTGTTGAAAGAGCTTAAGTCAACACACATGCGATCGCGCCATCTGTTTTTCTTGCAACGACAACAAGAGAAACCCACTCAGCCGCTTCAATAGGCTCAATTACATTCGCCCGGCACAACCTATCCAACTCGGCTTTTAGTTTGTCTTTAAGCATTAGGGGTAATGCCTTACTTTGTGAGCAACTGCTCTCACATTTCTTTTCAAAATGATCTTGTGCTGAAACCCTTTTAAACACCACCTACCAGCATCACTGGTTTGCTTGCATTTGGATCAAGCGCAATCCTCAACGCTTTTTGATGTCTCCAACTCAGCAGAGACACCCTTTGTCTGCTACAGGCACTCCTGCCCTTAAATCCAATTTCTACCCTCTTTGAAACCGAAATCCTTATTGGAACACCACCATAACCTTTATGGTTAATGTCGGAGGCCTGAAGGTCTGACCTCTTCAACCCTGGATTCTCAGATGTATTCATGCCAACTACAGTGTACTTTGATCCCGAATCCTCCTTCTTGTGCAAATCATGACCATCAATGTGGACAGTGCACCATGGAGCTGGCACATCATGTTCATCTACAGTAGCAATCACAATATCATTGGCTGCTTCTTGTAAGAATTGCATGTCATTATCCACACACTGTACATCATTTATAGATCTGTCACTTCTACACCCTTTTGCTTAATGGCCCCCTTTCTGCATTTAGCACACACTACATTTCTAAGGGGACAAATGTCGCTTCTGGAGATATATCCACTTTCACCACATGCAAAGGCTTCAATTTTATGGACTTTTGATTTGTTCAAGAACGGTTGTTTCTGAGGTTTCCACTGCGTTTCATGGCGTTCACCCCTCCTTTTTGGTTTTGGCTCATTTTGTGGTGTAACCACCAAAATATTGCCAAAACATTTCTCATGTAAAGAAAACACTGTAAAGGGGAGTATATGAGCAGTGTATGGCGTTGGCATGTAAACTTGCCAACACCTTGGTGATGAAATGGCAGAAGCCCCATTTGGGCCTTGACACACTTGCTGCCATCTGGCGGCTTGCTGCCGTGGAAGCTCTGAAAGCTCCAGAGTAGGAGCAAAATAACTCTGCTTTATTATTTGGCCCTTATATTTTTATTTGTATGCAGTAATGCTTGTTTTCAGTTCACTCCTCTAGAACTATGTTTAAAGACATGGTCTAGTAAACATTTTTATTGTCCCTACGGGTCGGCCATGTTTTTTTAAGCCTAAGTGGCTTGATTTTAGTAAACTTTCCTATGGACCTTACCCGAGTTTTCGTCCATTAAACGCACGTGAAAACAAGCACCAGGGAGCTGCCATTTTCTGATAATCCTATCTTTTCCCCGATCGCCCTGGCTGACCTGCTTTTGTGGCACTAAATCAATTCCCCCGTCCCTGAGCCTGACATTATCAAAACATTCATATTCCCCGCCTCTCTCCGTGATGTTACTGTGCTGCGTAGGCAAACGCGCCCAGTCGTCTTCTGCACGACTGTTACGCTCACCTGATTCCCACCGGGGCGTCGATCTGGACTGGCCCGCTATTGCTTCCACCAGAGTAACACGTAGAGCCGAGATGACACTGGACAGACCCACTTAGCTTTGTTTGTTGGACTCGTACGAATATCTTTCTGCAATGGAGAAAGGGAATTAACCTCCCGTAATCTGAGCGTTAACCCGCCTTCCCATTCCACTTGATTGCCCACAGAACACTCCTGAAGTTCCCTCTTAATCTCACCTGAAGATTTGGAAAGATGAGCTCTCCATCCTGCGTTGAGCGCAGGGGCGCGTAGACGACCAGTTACTTCACTGGCGTGGAGGAATTGGTGAGTTCCAGTATTGACTCGAAGTCCAATTGTTCGTAAGAGTTCAAAAGTCTGATCATCACTCTGCCAGATTCCTTGCAGGTTGTGGATTTAAACCACCAGAAGAGTTCCAAGTGGCAATTGGTAAGATCCTGGTAAGTCTATTGTGGTTCTCCCCTTTGGGGCCGGGGTACAGCGTTGATGCAGAATTAACTGCGCCGACCCGAGATGAGGTGAGTACCCCCCTGTGGTAATCAGGTAAGTCTTTGGGGGTGGTTTGTATTGCCCTTGCTCACCTATCTGTTTTTTTCTCCCCCAGGTGTTGAAGAATGGCCTGGAGATGCGGGATTCGCGATGGAGTAAAGGAATGCAGCCTCGGTTGGTGAGTTCAGCGCGGCTCTGCGAGGTGCGTGGCAATGCACCTGAGAAGGCTTCTCTCTTCCAGATCGACGATGTGCTGGATCAAGGATTCAGGTAAGGGTTTTGTTCTGACCTCTTCTAATTCTCCTTTTCTTGTTTCAGGTGTTCCAGGGCTGAAGCGGGCGTAGCTGAAGACTGGAGCTGCTGAAGACACGGTGAGCGTTACGCTGCAGCAAGCAGAATAACGCGAAGCACGTGCGGCTGTCCGGGTGTGGCTTAAATAGCCTTGGAAGAAGTCCCAGGTAAGTATTCTTCCACAGCCCCACCCGAAAGGAAAGGAGTCCCTGAGGTAAAGTAGTCCCTTTAAGCCTCATTTGGCTTGTGGCTTCGTGCAGCATGGTCTGCATCAGGTAGGTATGCAGCATGGTCTGCAACAGGTAAGATTTCTGTAATGAGCCTGGCGCCCATGGCGCCAGGACTGACTTTATTCTTATGAGCCTGGCGCCATAGGCGCCAGGACTGTAGCCAAAGAGCCCCTAACTGGGGTTTTTGGGCATGCTTCAAGTGGCATGATGCCTGCTTCCGGGGTTGCTGGGCCTGGTCTGGATTTCCGGGGCAGGCATCGTGACAGCGACGCCACACAGAACCCGGAAACCAACACAGATCAACTCACAACACAGCGCCACAATTCGGAATATGAAATTGTACTTTAAAATGGTAAAGTACATTTATTTGACATTAAATGTTTAGAGAATATTCAGCAATTGCCATATGAACTCCGAAAGCCATTTATTTTCTTTTATCTGTATCCGCAATAACTGTTCCGTTTCATCTTGAGTCACGCGCTGTTCCTTTATGGTACACAGGGTGTTCATTTTCGTAAAAAGAATCACTTTGGAAGCACGGTGAACCGCAAGGCTGTTCCATCAACTAGGCACTAGTCCAGCCTAAAGGTTGATATGTTGCTTCTAGCCACTAGTACAGCGTAAGGGCATGTGGGCCCTTGGCGATCGTCCCATAATATGGTGATCGTGCTCCAGTTGTTGACACGAAGCTGCAGGTGTCTGCTGAAGAATCCATCCGCCGGTGTCTCAAACAGATGGCAGTGGCAGAATGGGATCAAATACCTGTTATGAAAACAAAATAATTATAATTAGTCTCGCTAGCCGAACTTCATTAATATTACTCATTTTATTTATTACGGCCGATCCGAAACTATTTGCTTGCAAGGATAGTTCAATGGAGTATGTTCGTCTCTAAAATCAATGCGAAAAGTAACGAGATAAATCGAGGTCAACACACAATTGTAAACGACAGTCTACATGCGTGAGGAATGGTATGATATATGATATGGCATTTGTAACGCGCCTATACTCAAGTGTTTCTACGCGTGACGAGGCAGGTGGGGAACAAGGGCAGACAGACAACGATCCTGCTAGGCCAGGTGTCTTTCTGATCGCGCATGGGGAAGGGCTGTACATGGTTAGTTGAATACAAATTAAATAATAGGGCCAGCTGGTGGCAAGTGCAAGGTAAATGCCGGGAGATGGGGCTGAAGGATACAGAGACAGTCCCGTAGTGCAGGCAGTGCAGGGAAAAGTGGCTGGGCCAAGGACCGAGATCGGTGAGACCAGTGGACCTGCATGCCCATGTGCCCACTACGAACACGTTTTACTTGCTTTTCCTAGCTCTTCATTCATTCATTTATTCATGCATCCATTCATTAAATCTTCATTCCGGTATAAA
Organism: Ambystoma mexicanum; assembly: GCF_040938575.1. NCBI lineage: Eukaryota > Metazoa > Chordata > Amphibia > Caudata > Ambystomatidae > Ambystoma > Ambystoma mexicanum. The sequence continues at coordinate 222,441,787 of NC_090939.1, read as the reverse complement.
AGCGTGTAAAGATTTACTTACATTATATTTGAAATTTCCATTGTGTCTCTTCGTAATGCAGTCTGTAAAACGGACCGTGCTCTTGACAACGATTTTTTGTATACTGAGCTAAAATGAAACTCTGTCTAGTTTCTGAATTTTCTGCCTTATCGTCTCTTACGTTATTGCGCACTCCCTTCAAATGTAGTTCTTTCGGCATGGTCCCTGTCTCAAGGTCAAAAAACAATAGACCCTTATACTTCCAGTACGACTTGTGGGCCTCATCTGGGCGCTGTCCTTCGCATTTTTTATTTGCAACATCACGTAGTATAGGCATCTGTGAGAACTTGAAGTTTAGAATCCGTCTATGTAGTGCGCCTCAATGTGCAAATGCGAACTGGCTTCTCTCCCAAATACCACGGCCCGCTTGGCTGGCGCGTTCTAAGTGCCCCAATTTTGTCCCCGTTGTCTGCGAGCTTTGCAGCCCAAATTGAGACATTTAATTTTTTGCGGAAGGTCAGGGAAAGTATAAAGTAACACAGGAGTTAAGTTAAAAGTGAGATTTATTGTTTGTTTGTTTTATTATTTGCAATACGCAAGCCTCCCCTCCGTTAACAGTGCGCAGCATTTACATTTACATGAGATGAGACATGAGAAAAATATATACATACACATATGTGAGGTGAATAGAGAGAATTCAAACACCCAGCTTGTTCGCCACCCATGATGGTGAAGGTAGGGGTTAGGTTTACAGGTACACTGTACAATAACATTTATTTACAAAAAGACAATTGTATTGCAATTATTTAAACCGGGATTTGTACTTCACAATCAGCTGTGCTTCGGGTGGGCATGGCACAGCCGCAATGTTCGGTGGCAATGGATCACTGCTCTGCACAGAAACATCCAAAATTCCATATCTGTGCTTCTCTAACACAGCAACAATAAGGCCTTTCACAAAGTCGAACTGCATTTCATCATAGACTGGTTTGATCACCCATTGCTTACTTCGTTTTGAAAACACCTTAGTGTAGCGAGGCATCCTTACTTTACCCCTAGTCCTAGATTGTTCACGTCCAACATTGCTGTTATGGGCCAAGACCGCTAGTAGAGTGCGATGTTTCATGCCCCGAAAGCTAAAATGCAAGCGCTTTGGCCTGTACTTTAGGCACATATTGTGGAACACCTCCAAATCTCCTGTGTGACAGAATTCTGTCAGTCCTCTCAAATCTCTTGAGAGTTTTGTCGAAAACAATCTTCTCAATGGCTTTGTGTGTCGGTGAAGATGGAATCAACCACTTCTTCTTCCGTGCCTCCTCTGGGGACAAAGGGCCATGTTCACATTGGTGGAAATGTTCATTTGCTGTCCAGAGGTGAACGTTGGTACAGTGGTGCATCAGTGACCGCCATTTTTCAAGTAGTATTTCCACTGACCCCTCAAGTTTTTGAGCTCCACCAAAGATGGTTGGTGATAGAATGTGACCACTGCAAAATACTTTCGAAACCTTTTTTTTTCCCTGCAGCCGGGATTTTCTTATTGATTGATTTTAGCAAGATGCCATACGTCAAATTGATGTTTAATATGTGGTTACTGCTCTCTCATCGTCTTGGCAATTGAAACGTGTCTATCCGTGGCTATGGGGTCGATGTGCATTCCCCTTGATTGTAGATATTCCACTGATTTTATAAATCCTAGTTTCTCCATGGCCACTGAGGATGTACATTGTGTTACCTGCACGACCACCAAACTCACAATTTTCTTACTATCCATGTCCTGAAAATGGTAGGTGCAGTACTTGGCAGAAAATCCAGGGCTGTCGCACTGTCCATCGCCGGCTAGCCTGAATCGTTTGCCTTCGAATGTACTTGCTAGAGACAATTGTTCAATATTCCAAGCATCACTAATGGCCGGAAACAGATAATCACGTTGGTATATGTAGTACAGCGCTTTAGAAATGAAATGGAGTCCCACAAACTGAAAGAAAGCCTCTAACTTTCTAAAACTGGAGCCACTAAAACGATGCAGCTGCACACAGTAGATTGCCTGCTGGCAGTTTCCCCAGCATCGTTTGTTCAGACCATGAGAACCTATGATTTAATCTACAGGCGGCATTTATTTTGACGTTACTGCCTTTTATTTGACGAGTCACATTAATCAATGGCTTCCCACATACTTTCCCTCTAATGGAATGCACACATTTCAGCATACTTATAATTTACATCAAACAACTGTCGAATACAATGTATTTGCTCTCTTTCATTAGACTGTCATCCTGCATCAACGTTGTTTCGGCCTGTGACGTTGTGGAGATTTCAAGACATTGGAAAGTAATATCGCTGATATCAAGTTCTGATGCGTCTATGGATGCTGCGGCTGGTTCATTCTCTGTCATTTCGACATCTATTACTTCAACATTGATGGGAGAACACAACAATGTCGACAGGTTTTTTGGTGGCAAATTTTTGGCGGGTGTAGATTGTGTAAATTGATCTGCAACTACTTCAGAGCTATCTTCAATACATTCAATAACATCTTCTTGTGGTGGTGCGGTCGCACTGTAGCTATGGTCCAATGCAACTTTGCTGTAGTCTCCAAACAGTTAATTCATGTTCTGGCCATTGGACATGAGCATCTCGAGCCTGAACACGCCTCGCCTCAATTAATAGTTCCTCCATAGTGTACACGGTCTGGCAAGCCACATCTCTCATTCGCTTCTCTGTGTGTGTATAGTTCCGACACCCACGGGTAACTGGAGGAGAGATTGGAAAAGGGATGTTCAGTTTAAACACAAGATGGAGTGTAGTAGAATTGACTGGAAAATAACATAAAATAGTCCCCAGCACAAACATTTTTTTAAAGTTATGAACTGTTTGTAACGAACCTTTTTTTTGTTTTTTTTTCTTTGCAACTTTTTTGACTCGACCTTCAACATCTGCACGCTGTAGCTCCGATTCGTTTCTGCATGTCCTCCCTTCCTCTTGCGCTGCAACGACTATATTTTTTGTATCCGCATAGAAAGCACGGAATGAGGCTCCATCGTCTCCCTGAAACATAGTACTTTCATTACTATGTATCAAAATATTGTTAGCACAAAACACACGTGAGGACGAACACACAGGTACATCTCAATAGCCAAACATGATTTAAACATTGTGTGCAACAATCAAACGACAAGTATTCGACCAGTGATGATCTATTTCGATGGAACTGTCAGTATCCATACCTCTGGCTTTGCATGGACTGCCATGAATGGTTGTATTGGAGAGGAGGCATCCGCATCTCCCTGAAACACAGTACTTGCATTAGTATGCTTTTCAATATTGGAAACATAACACACACTTGGGGTCGACGGCACAGGTACATATAAAGAGATAACTGCACATGATGCATTGTCCAAAAGAATCAAGGAACATCTAAATATGATCACATTTCATCGACTTTTTTCTCCGATTTATTTTCATCTGCATCATCTAAATTGAATGTTGTGATTGTAGTGGAAGCATCGCGTTTCCCTGAAACACAGCACTTGCGTTAATAGGGAAGAAAGTATAGCAAATGGAATCACGTTATATGATCACGCATGATGGAGCTGTCATTATCCATACCTCGTGCTGCTGAAGAAAGTGTGATGTTGCAAATGTAGTGCGCACTTCCGAAAGCTGTTGCGCCGATTCGTATACGCATGGTCCCGCTTCCACTTCCCCTGGAATTACTTGAATGTCAGGCTCTGCATCAAGTGCAGGGGTTGACGCTCCATCAACTGCCTGAAACATAGTACTTGCATTAGTGAGGATTACAATAGTGAAAACATAACACACACCTGGGGTCGACAGCACAGGTACATATCAACGGCTAACCACAAATGAAACATTGTGTAGAACAATCAAACAACAAGAATTCAAGCTCTGATGATGACACTCGATGGAGCTGTCAGTATCCATACCTCCTGCTGTTGAAGAACATCTAGACATGTTGTAGATGTGGCGGACGCTTCAGCATCTCCCTGAAAGACAGTACTTGCATTAGTATGGATAACACTAACTGAAAACAAACACCAGTGGACGATAACTAAGGTGTATATCAATTGGAAAGCACTAACCAAACATTCGGTAAAATGATTACACGATAAAATAAAAATATTACTTGACATGCATAAAACAAGTCTGTAGCGGATTAGCCTAGTAAGATTACCTGATACGCGCTAGAAGTGGTTGATAACTGCGACCACGTCAAGGATGTAGAATGTTCTTGCTTCAGATTCAAGGGATAGTCAAGAAGTTGTAAAGGTAAATTAATGATTGATAATGTAATGCCAATATTAAAACTAGCCATGTAAGGCGACAGAATACTTGTAAAATGCTCAATACAGCACAGTTCCCTGTTCCCATATATATACATTGCGTTTGTGGGTTATGAAATCGAAAATGAATATATTGGTAAATGTCATTATTCAAAAAACTATACACTCATGTCAATATCGAAATTATTACAAGGGATAGAACACCTACAATATCAATTAATTCGTTCGGATACCTACACACTACCGCAAGGCCTAAAGCTAAATCCGGACACTTGACTCACCGGTGGCGGAATGTGGACGAATAGAGTGGGAATAGCGTTTTCGAGCAATTTCCGTGTCGTTCGCCGTTTATTCTTCTTTGTTACCCAAGATGTTGTGTACATGTCCAAGGAAAAGTGCCGGCTGCAGATGCGGTATCGATCACCCCTCTTGTCCTGTAAGACTTGTTGGACTCTACTTTCCAGTTCATCCAGTGGATATCTGCAATGTCTGACCCATTCTCTTATTCGATCAACAGTTTTCGGGAATACATGCATTGTAGTGCCTTCAGATTTCGCATGGGTCTTCGAAGGGGAACCGCTAATCGAACAGGCAGGCATTGTTGATAAATCTGAAAAGTAAATATCGACATTATTATACAATCTTCAAGAATAAAGATTTGATACAAAAGTAAATGAATCATACAGTGATCAATGCAAGGTTTGTTTTGGTCGCAGGAACTATACCAGTTCATTATGTGCGGCTTAGTATTTGCATAAATTGCAGAAATGTATAAATGATGTGACTAAAAACTGAACATGTGACTCATCCCTTGGATGTTCTGTATTGCACGAGAAGGAAACATGCTTACATTATAGACTGGACCCCCGAAGGGTGCAATTCGATGACAATAGACACAGATGAAAATAAATAGATCTATTGATAGCATAGCAATGGAAACTCAAGTCAATAGCAAAGAGACCAATGAACCTAGCACTATTGTGTACTCAACTCGCAAATAGATAGAAATTTACAAATCTGCGAAATATGACTACGATACATGGCCTTACCTTGACCAACAAACAGTTGGATTCAGCAAGCAGAGCAGCATGTTGCAGGAGAATAGGTGGGTGGCCACAGGTAGCACACTGATGGGTTTGCTCTAAGCGGTCACAGAAGTTCACGGATAGCACGACGACGAGCAGATTAGCGTAGATCTCAGTGGTTGCCAGGTAACACGTTCAAGAGTTGACTTGCAAAGCACAAAGATGTTCTCATGAGACATATCAAGTGGTTTATAAAGTATTAGAAACAGGGGTGTGTTTGTGAATGAATGACGTATGTATGTCGTGGTCTTAAGGGGGGGGGGGCCTGCTTCAAGCGGAGGCCTGGCTGGAGACACGGGGTCTGAGGAGGCCATGTGACCGATGGCCCCTTGGCGTGGGATACCTTTTGAAGTGTACATGTAGTTTGGCACCTTGGCCTTTCGCGCCCCTGTCAGCCCCCCATGCCAGCGCGCATCCACTGGCGCGAACCGCCTTTATATCAGTATATTGTTGCTTATCAATAACAAATGCCACATACCGGAGATTCTTGTGAGCACAGACCCACACTTCAACCGGTGTATTATAGTGGTCAAGACCCTAAGGCCTGTATAATCCAATGGTAATTGTTAGTATAGACATATGTGTGACTTTTATAGAGACATAACCCACTGAAAGACTTTGAACAAGTGTTATTTAGTGCATGCATTATCGAGAATATGTTATGTTAGCTTAGATAGATAGTGACCACCCTGCTTCACAGCGACCAGACCTTCACCCATTCGGAGCACAGATGTCTGACGTCCATCCTTGAATGGAGACACACTTGATTCATTTAAAAAATCGAAACAACCGTTGTTAAAATATATGTGGTGTTTTATTTTGTGTCTTATTTTCATGACACAAAAATACTAGACTTTAAAGATTATACAGGTCAGGTTGCAGCACAGCGAGAGAAAATCACCTGTACTGACCGCTGTCACTCGGGAACGTTTCTCTAATGGCACGAACGGCACAGGCGGGTATCACTCGAACGCGGTGTCCAAACCTCCCGTGGAGCCACCATGTAAAGGAACGATAGGCCACCAGCCTGTACCACCTGTGAAAAGGAATGAAACAAACTGTTTTTAAATGAACAAGATAAGTTTAATAAACGTTTGTTGTCAATGACAATTCTTGTAACTAATGGCATTCTGCACGGACAAATGCTATCTAGACAATGCACACTATTGAACGACTTACATGCGTTACAATGATATGTAGATGTAATTCTGGATATAGTAGAAGAACATGAAATAGGAGTGGCATGACAAGCAGAGTATACTTACTCGTTACTCGGACTACGAGGACGAACAGTTGCGTGAAGTTCGTGCATAAGCACCATCATTATTCTCAACACGGCCCGTGTGAGGCAGGCTGCCCTGAAGTCTGGCAGCTCGGTGATGCATTGCGGTCGTGGCTCGCCTTCCGAAATGTAGGCCAGGCATCCTGAGTTTTCTCGGCAGCAGCAGTTCTCGTCCTCAGTTGGCATTAGCTTGCACCGATTGCATGTGCACCAGGTGGAGACGCCGTCCATTCGACTAGGCCCAGGCTCTTCATCTGTTGATTCGTCCTGCCAACTGCCGTCCGAATCCCCATCGTTTTCCCGTGCTTCCCTTTCCAGTAGTTCCTCCTCGGTATACTCGGGCTCGTACATGTAGGGCATTATTGTAGCCATTGTGTGTTAAACAAACTAAAATAATTTATAGCGTTGGTACTGGTATCTGTTCACACGGGCTACAAGCGGCAAAGGTAGCTGACCAGAGAACTGAAACGAGTCACAGTATACTCAAAGTAACACAGAGAGAGGAATGGAATCGAAAATCTGCTGTGTTGTGAAACGGTCTGTTTATAATTATTGAGGAAAGAGGCGTCCTGCCATTTCCATGGCGACACGTCATTAGCTGAAGCGCAGCAAATGTTGACACAAGACGTGCTTTAGCGTTGGGAATTGATTTAGTGCCGCAAAAGCAGGTCAGCCAGGGAGATCGGGGAAAAGATAGGATTATCAGAAAATGGCGGCTCCTTGGTGCTTGTTTTCGCGTGCGTTTAATGGACGAAAACTCGGGTAAGGTCCATAGAAAGTTTTCTAAAATCGAGCCACTTAGGCTTAAAAAAACATGGCCGACCCGTAGGGACAATAACATTTTTTACTAGACCATGCCTTAAAAGTCCTGCCGTGGGGGAGGGGGGGGGGGGATCTGTTTTCGATCTGCAGCTGCAATTTCCAGCCTGACGCTGCTGCTGGCATCCATGACAGTGGTTCCCGCCCCTCTTTTTGTTGCCACGCCGTTTTCATTTTCTCATCTGTTTCTATCCCGCGGCGCCTGCCTTGTACCCTCTCATCACTACACGTGTAGTATCGATGCCAGGGGGCATCAACCCCAGCAGGGAGAAAGCAATGCACCAGTCATCTCCAAGGCCACTCTCGTAGTAACCCCACACCTACCCTGTTATTTTGCTACTTGAATTTGACAAAACAAAGGCATGAAAATTCAGCGTGACTTGCAGAGAATACGCACACTTTTTTTGCAGCAGGGATATATTTCCTGGCAACATGTGCTTCCTGGAAGCACAGGTAAAGTACTGAGAGCCGGGGGACGGTTCAGCGCTTGTGGTGTTGTGAATAAAAAGTCAGGTGCCCCGCAGGCAAACCCTGGGGGTTCTGTGTACACAGCCACTCTACACGAGCATGACGGTCTACTTTTAAGCGATGAATGCGGTGGATGCTGTCGGCAAGTTTCTTTGAGTCGTTTGCAGAACGCCCAATGTGCTGCAGGCCTCTGTCGGCCGTTCCTTTCACCTACCCACTAGAAAGTAAATCTGGGCGCAGCGGCCACGTCTGCGCCACTCCCCCCTAATCCCCCCCTAACTTCTGTAACAGAACAATATACCCAAACATGAGACTGGAGACCTCTTGCATTTGTTAAACACATTGTTTTCTCTGTGGGACTGCCCAAATACCACTTCGGAAGATTGTTTATGGGAAAGCAAATATTAAAGAGACCCATTTTAACTGCAACTCGTGTACTCTAGGCAATACCTTACAATGTGGTCTCTGTGCGCCTTACAGTATGTGCAATCTAGGAATGTCTACGCACAGTGAGAGTAGATGGCAACATGGGCCAGGTTCTCGCTATGCCAACACACTGCTAGGTTATTGAGGTATAGGCTTGAAATGCCCCGTGCGTTATGAAATATGAGCATGTCCCTGTTCAGGAGGCAATCGCAAGACTGATTTTGTCCTTGAGAGCCATGCGGTCATCTGACAGGAATTGCAAAGAATAAAGGGGCTTTGAAAACAATAATGCAGGTCCAGATGAGGAACCCATAGCGTTTTATTGGTGAATCACATTTTAAAGGGACTCTTTATGGCCATGCTAATGCCTATAACCATTCCCACACACTTGCTGCCCAAACAACACCGTCCTGGAATCTTTGTGCTAGCTTTTTCAAGCCTTACCAACAATCGTTGTGCTGGAAATGCCTTGCAGTGTTTTTCCAGAGCAGTCTTCCGGAGCTGCGATGCGAGAGCCTATATATACTGTACAGCCATATGAGTAGTTGGAGGGGGTGTGTGCATTTAGTGGCTGTATGTACCATGTGAGGGTGCATGTGCGCGTTTGTGTGTGCACTTTTAGTTCACATCTGAGGGTGCATGTGTATTATGTGGCGTTATACACAGTGTAAGGTGCATCTGAAGGGAGTGTGCACACAAATGTGGGGGGTGTATGCGGAGAATGAGGGGGTGGGCATAGGTTCAGTGTGTGGTATGTGAGGGTGCACGTGCATTGACAGGGTACACGCAGTGTGGGTATATTTGCAGTGTGATGGTACATGTGAAGTCTGATGTGCACACGAAGTGCAAAGTTGCATGTGCAGTGCAGGGGTATATTTGCAACCTGCGAGTGTCTATACACAGTATAGGGGTGTATGCTCTGTGTATATATGTAGTTTCACGGCAGGGTGTATGCACTCTGTCTGGCTAATGTGCATGGTGTGAGGGTGCACAGAAGTGCGGGTGAACGTGTGTGTGTGTTCCATACCACAATGTGCTCATGTTTGCAGTGGACTGGTGATTGCATCATGTGTGGTTGTGTACAGCTTAAATGTTCAATATGTCGGAGTGACAATGTGCGTGCAGTGTGTCAGCGTATGCTAAATTTGATGGTGCATGCAAAGGGGTGGCGGTGCAGAGGAAAAAGCAGGCAAACCTCGTCAGGGGGGGCAAAGGAGAAAATGGAACCCAGGACGATCCATGGAAGTGGGGACTATCGAAGTAAACACAGTGAAGTAAGTAGGAGGAGGAGAGGGGTAAATTCATCTGGGGAAAGGGAGGGGAAATGCGCACAAAGGCCCATGAAAAGTTACAGCGCATTTGGGGAAAGCGTTATGCGGGCCAATAAACAATCAGCGGAGATACCAAATGCCACCCAGAACCAAATATAAACTACTCTGAAAAACACACTGCTTACTTGTGGCAACTGGGCATTGCATTAGTTTGATTAGCCACTGTGCTATGTTCAAAGCTATTGCTATGCGCAAATAAATGGGGTCCTGGGAGTCTCTCTACCGGCCTATATCGCTGGTTAGGGTCTCAACCGGAGTCTTTAGCTCACTATTCCTTTCACAGAAAAGAAATGTCCACTACATATCAGTCTTTGTCCTGCCCAAGGGCAGTCAAGCACCACAATGCCATGCAATTCTCTGCTGAACAAGAGTATCAACAGCAACCCAGACACCCTACTGATGAGGTTCAACCAGATCGAAACATGTGTCTGGGGTTGCTGTCGGCACTCTTGTTCAGAGGAGAATTGCCTAGCATTTCTATATTGCCTATAATTGCCTATATATTTCTCCTCTGTGAAAGAGATGGTGAGCTAAAGAATCTGGCGAAGACTGTCGAAACCAGGGATAATGGCTGGTAGAGTGACTCCCAGAACTCCCCCCTTGTTTTCACAAAGCTATTGCTATGCAATGCAGAGTTCGTGTGCATGGTACGCTGGAGGTGGCACCTGAAGGTGTTCCTACTGCCTTTGGATTGGGAATCTGCTACCTTGGGTCAGATGATATGTAAAGACCATGCCAAACGAGCTATTTGAAAAGTCTGCTTTGAGGCAGGTAAGTTTTAAAAGGTTTCCACATTATGGGCTTCATTGTTATGCATGCCAAGTCACTTTCATTTCACCTATCCATAAGTATTCAACAACTTCCTCCAAAGCCTAAACACATTCCTCCCCTCATCTTTGCAATTTCCAAGCTGCTGTCATTCTCAAGCCTTCCTTAACTCCAGACCCCAACCCTTTCAGAGCATTCGCCTGGGCCTATTTTGTTAAGGTCTTCCCTTTAAAACTTTGCACTGTCCTCCTTACACCAATGTGACCAGAAGAGTGGGGAGAATATTGAATTTATAACTGTCCTTAGAGGTTTGGCTATTAAGTGTAGATTTGGTCATTGTCATGACGAACACATAAGGGATCAATTGATGATCAAATGTTCAAATGACAATATCAGAAGGGAATTATGGAAGGAAAAGAATCCCTCTCTTGACAGGGCGATTGAGATAGCGAAAATGGTAGAACATACAGATAAATGTATAAAGGTTCTTCAACAAGACAATCCATCGCATAAATAAATGCAACATGCAAAGAACTTCGGTAAATGGCAAAATGATTGGCACTGCCAATGCTTGTTGGTCTTGATGTTCCTCATGTCTACTGCATTGACTTCACTTTTCTGCGCTCCAGGTAAGGTTACAAGCAAGCTTGGCCATGTTCACAGCTTGCTCTAGGGTCAGTTCCTTAATAATCAATAGTTTCTCCTGTAGCCTCTTACCCGTGGTGCAGTGTACAATCTGATCCTTGATGAGGTGGTCTGTAAGGTTGCCAAAAGCAAAGTTCTTCGTCAATCCTCTGAAAGCCACAACATACAAACTCACTCTTTCACCGAATCCTTGTTGGCGAGAATAAAACAGATGGCGTGCAATGACATTGATACAGGGCCCAAATTGTTCCAAAAGTGCCTTTTCTGTTGCTAGATAAATATCCTGTGCATCAGTCACCATCTCCACAGGGACTGAAGGGATAGTCTCAAAACTCCTTCTCCCCTCCACACCGAGGCAGTTCAACAAAATAGCCTGTTTCCTCTCGGCATCAACTACTCTGCCCCCTATGGCTATCAAATAAGTGTCAAAAAGTTGTTTCCACTTTTCCCATACTGTTTTGGGCTCCTCGTTATTGGGCTGGAAGGGTGGGGGAGCTTGAATTGTGCCTTCCATGGTCTGCACAGCACTAGTAGCAATGTGATGCGGCTCTCTTAACTTGCGCAGGGTCTTAATGCTACCATCCAACAGTATAGCATTCAGCAACCCATAGCCACAAACGTTCCTTGCCATATCTACTCTCTAACTAACTTTCACTGGGCAATGATGCAGGATCCTCCTTAATCGTGAGTGACTCTCCTTTGAAAATCACAGTATTTCCTTTTTATTGGTGGCTGTAATTCCGACGACAGCCACCGGATGGCAATCCAATCCAAGGAATGCCATCCAGCATGATGGAAAAGAGAAAAGGAAAAAAAAAATTCTCCTATTCGTGACCAGTTTATGTTCAGTGCCGGCAGGAAAAGGAAGAGGAAGACGCAGGAGCCTTTGAGGTATTTTACAAGTAAGTACATAACCAGAGAGCCGCGCATTAGCGACTGCTCACTTAAATCACCCCAACGACTCTGCTGCCCTGCTCTTGTCAGCTGCGAGTGCAAGTTCAACGGATGCAAACATAGCTGTCACGAGCGAGGACAGCGTGGCTACCAGCTGACTGCAGCGCATGCTGGGAGCCAGCTTGTGCTTCAGTCCAGACCACAACAGAGTTCCATCAGGAGATGGGGTCAACCTCGGATCCATTTGTCCGACACAGCGGCAAACTCCAGTGCCAACAGGTATCCGCAAATGAGGAGTCTGGGAGACACGTACTCCATCCATTGGGAGGGTCTGTTCCTCTGCTTTCCCTCCGATCCCTCTTATTCTATTAGTACTCAAACATATGCGGTGCAAAATAATTCTTATTGCCCCGACATGGCCACGTCAAATCTGGTATTCTGGCCTGCTGCATTTGTAGCTTGCACCATGCATCAAGCTTCTCCTCTTTCCAGACCATCTGTCCAGGGAAAACCGAGCTGCCCTGTACCATGACCCAACTTCCCTGAAATTGACAGCTTGGCTCCTGCAGCCCTAGAATGTGGGCATTTCCAATTATCCTTGGAGTCCCGTGAGGTTCTGGCCAAAGCTAGAGCTCCATCTGCTCTTTCCTGTTAGAAGCATAAGTGGAAGAGGTTCTCCATGTGGTGCCAGTCTCAACATCTCGGCCTTATCTTCTCACATTGGCAAAATCAGGCCTAGCGAAAGCTTTCATAAAGGTTAATTTGGCTGCAATCTCTCATGACACTGGGAGGACTGGCACGCATTCTCTTTGGTTGCATAGGCTTGTAAAGGAGTCCCTCAAGGGACCTTTCCGGACTTTGCCTCCAGTTAAAGTACCTGATCCAGCATGGGAACTCATTGTGGTGCTTTCCAAGTTGATGGGCCCTCCTTTTGATTATCTTCACCGGGCGCCTTTAAAGTTTCTCTCGTGGAAGACTGCGTTCTTGTCTGCTATTACATCTGCCCGACGTGTTTGGGAATTGCAGGCTCTCTTGCAAACCAGCATATTTGACCTTTCCTTACTCCAGGGTGAAGCTGGACACCCACCCTTCTTTCATGCCAAAGGTGCCTTCAGAGTTTCATCTCAACGAACCCATGACCGTACCAGTGTTCTTTGGTGCTTCTCTCTCTCCTGCGGGGAGGGTTTTGCATACACCGGACGTTGTCCGTGCTTTGATGTTTGTGGCATGCAAAAAAGACTTTCGCAAGACTTTGCAGTTTTGTTACTTTTGGTCCTGTTGATAAAGGGAAGGCTTTATCTACAGCTTCCATTTCCAGATGGCTTTCTGCTGCATTTCACATTGTCATTGGCTGGCTAACAGGCCTCTGCCGGGCAGACCAAGGGCACATTCCACCAGAGGGTTTGCGACAACGCAGTGTTCCTACTGGTGCTTCCATGCTGGACATCTGCAGGGCTGCTACGTGGTCTACCCACTCCTTCACAAAATTCTACTGTCTCGGCAGATTCCGGTGAGGAGTCTCGTGTTGGTCAGGCAGTGCTGCACAACCTTTTTGTGGTGAGTGTTTTGACATTGCTTCTGTTGAGCTGTCTGCCTCCCACGGTTGTGTTTGCACTGCTGTATACTCGTATTCATAAGCATGTGAATCCATGTAAGATCCAATGCTGGAGAAGGAACAAGTTACTTACCTGAAACTACTGCTCTGCAGCATTGGCATCTTGCATGGATTCACATGCAACCCTCCCTCCTACCCCGCTGTGGCCCTTCATTGGTCCTACTGCCACGGTTACGTGCGCTCTTAAATCTAAAATGGCCATCATGGGTGTAACTAAGGACGACATTGGTTAGGGCAGTATGACCCAAAGTGACAGAAATGGGCTGTATAAGTGACGAGCAATTTCTTAAGCTTCAAATCAAAACGGCTTCCCAGTTTTCCTGTATTCCTCTTTGCGGTTCCTTATCGGGTTACCGCTTTGCACTCGCGCTGGCGATTAGAAGCTTTCTGCGCTTACTGTACTGGTGGTCTCGGCATCATTCTTCAGGCGTCCTGTCCACCACAGTGTTTGTAGTCACGCCACCACTGAATAGTGCATTCCTCTCGATGCCTTTATTAAATCTAGCCTCACACGGGGCTTAAGGGAAGGAGGAGAAGGGGTGAATACCTGCGATTCGTCACTATCCAGTTTGCCTAGATTCTGGGTATTTCATAACCGACCTTACATATTGCAAGTAAACTACTAATGCATCCCAATGACCCATGCTGTAGCTCCAAGCATCATCCACTTCAGGAAACGTGACCTGTTTTCCAGAAAGAAACTGAAGAGTTATTCTAACTTTTATGCTACTGCCTTTTCAGTAACATGCCTAGAAGGAGAGTCGGTGTTGGATTGCTTTAATCAGGTTACCGCTCTGTTACAGGTTATCAAATCTGGACTGGGGCATGGAGTCCTTTCTGACGTGGGGTTAGTTGGCAGCTATGTTGTCTTCATTTGAGCTTGTGGGTTTGGGTGTGTCTGTAAACAACACTCAAACTGATTATGTAAACAGTTTTGTAGGATTCCGTAATGGGTGTTCATTTCTGAGTGCCAAGATATTGTAAGGTTAATATTAGCTCTTTACGAAAGTGAAAAAATAGATATGTAATAGATATGCTTAGGGCTAAGCATACGTTATTTTTTTTTTTTACTTTGTATTAAAAACATTGCATGAGGAACATATAACGGAATTCAGAACTTTATGAGTGATAGATTCCCTTAACCTCCCAGCGCCCTCCCTTACCCACTCCCTTGACATCAAACTTCCGTCGCACAAGTTCTATCACCTCTCAGGCTCATGAAACCGGGACCCCCCTGACTGACCCCCGGCGTGGATTCCTTGCGCTCTGCCTTAGTGGCGAAGTGGCCCAATTGGCTATGTACGGTAACACTTTATGAATTGCCCATACACCAGTGTTGAATTAGCATTCCCCATTCCGTGTGGAAGGAGTCAATTTTGTCATTTAACATTGCAGTGAGTTTTTCCGAAACATAAATGCCCCCGAGTTTGAGGGACCAGACCGCTTTAGAGGGGACTGCTGAGCTCTTCCTTTTTTGTGCTATTGCCACCCGGGCAGCTGTCCGCATCGCCTCACAGATTCGTTGGAGCCTACATTCGTCTCTGTATCCCTCTGGTACCGTCAGTAACATTTGTAGTGGGTCAAGGTTAAAGATTATGCCTGTCACCTCTTTAATACAACTGAGGACTTCCGACCAATGCACCTGAGTTTTGGGACATGACCACCACATATATGTTGTGCCTCGCTCCCCACACTCCCTGGGACAGAGGGGGGAAACCCCAGCAAACATTATGGACAATTTCAGGGGGGCTAGGTGCCAGCCATGCAACATTTTGAAATTGTGCTTCATTGTCGCCGTAAACAGGTTCCCGTGAAACATAATTTGTTAGACCCGATCCCATGATTCTGCTGTGATTTCCCTCCCAGGCTCTGCCTCCCACACCTGCTTAAAAGTTAGTCTACCCACCAGGTTTGCATAATCCGTACTCTGTACAGTTTGGATACGATTCCCCTCCTGGTAGTGGACTCACTGAGAACTCGTTCAAAGGGGGTCAATGGGTGTGATAATTTGGGAGGGACTCTCGGGTCTGTACAGATCCCTTCAGCCTTAGCTACTCGAACACTGTCACCTCCTTCTTCCCCAGCTCCTCCCTTAGTGGTTCTATACTTTTGAATCCTCCCTCTTGGAATAGTTGTCTTGCCCTCTTCAGTCCGACCACCTTTGTGCATGTTTAAATCCTCTTTGACCCAGCTCTATTGGTGGGCCCCATAGAAAACTCGGAGGGCAGGGCCAGGAGGATAAGTTTGCGTTTTGCCCATTATTCTTGCACACTGTCCATATTACTCCTGGCACCGGATGCCCCCTAGGGTTTCTGGAACTGCTTTGGTCGGGCCCATAGCGGGCCCCTAATTTTACCCTGGGGGGCTCACATGTCCTCCAGGTAGGACCTAAATATGCCCATGTCGTCCCTTATGTGCTCTAATAGAATACGCAGTTGGGCGGCCTTGTAGTATAGCTAGAAATCGGGCAGGGTGAAGCCTCCATAGTCTCTGGGAAGGGTAAGTGTGATTCTTTTGATTCTAGGTCTTTTTCACTGCCAAATGAAGCGAAAGATCGAGTAGAGTTTTTCTTGAAGATGTCCAGAGTTCGAGTGGGGAGCGCTGTGGAACGATAGGATAGTCGGCGGAGGACCGTAATTTTGTTTGCGCTCATCCTGCCATACCATGAGAGGGTCAGGGGAGCCCAGCAAGCGGGGTCTGCTTCCAGTTTAGCCATGGTGGGGCTAAAGTTGGCTTCCACCAGTTGGTTTAGGTCGCTGGGGATGCAGATCTCCAGATATGTTATTTCCTTGTCCTCCAGCCGAATCCCTCGCAGTGTTTCCTGTGCTAACTCTTTTGTGCGGGACGGCAGTAGCAACAGAATGCTGGACTTTGTGTCATTAATTTTAAGGCCTGAGAATACCCGAAAGGTGTTAATTAGGTCAAGCAGTCTAGGGATGGAATGAGATGCATCCGTCAGGTAGCACAGGATATCAATCGCCTGCGAACAGTGACAGCTTAAACTCTGTCTCCCCACAACCAATCCCCCTAAAGTCTGGATTGTTCCTGATCGCTATTACTAGGGGTTCCATTGAGAGAGTGTATAGGAAAGGGGAGAAGGGACCGCCCTATCTGGTTCCACTAGTTAAGCGAAGTGGTTGAGATATCATCCCATTTACTAGCACCCTTGCATTGGTCCAGTATATAGTACGGTGATTCATTTACGGAAGTCGGGGGCCCAGGCCCATTTTCTCAAGCACCTTCCACATGTACCCCCACTCCACCCTATCGAAGACTTTTTCAGAGTCAATCGAGACCAGAAAGCCCTCTAGGTTCTGTTCTTGCGCTATGTCTAATAAATTGATTGTTTTGTGGATGTTTTCCGCGCTCTGGCATCCCATAATAAAGCTGACTTGGTCTCCATGTACCATCGAGGGCATAAGAGCTTCCAATCGGATACAGCATTGTTTCAAACATTTTAGCATCTGTGTTCAATAGAGAGATGGGTCTGTATGATTGGCACTGGGTTGGAGACCTACCTTTAGGGAGAACCACTATCAGGGCCCTTAGTAATGAGTCTGGGAGAACACCTGATTCCAATACCTGGTCAAATAGCCTCACCAGGAAGGGAGGCAGTGCCGAACGTAATATTTTAAAGAAACGGACGAGAAGCTGTCCTCCCCTGGCAATGTTCCAGATGTAATCTTCCCTATCGAAGCGCTGATTTCATCAGCTGTAAAGGGGCCTCAAACTTGCGTGCGTGCCTGCCTGTTCTGGGGAGATACCTGGTATCGGGAGGGAGTTGTGGAATTAATCTATTTTCGACACGTCCACCATGGATTCTGCAGAGTAGAGGGTCCATTGTATTTAAGGAACTCCTCTATTTGTTGATCTTTATATACCTTTTTTAAGCCCGTCTGCTGGATGGACCCTACTCACCTGGAGGTTCTTTGCGCCTGCGGCTTCCAGGCTAACATTTTATCCGTGCTGTCTCCCTTTTCCATACATTTCTGTTTGAGGGACGAAAGCTTTCTCTCCATTTGATGTAGGAGAAGGTCCTTCAACTGCGTTCTAAATTTTTGTACTTTGGCCAAGTTCTCTAGGGATACTTGTGATTTTAGTTTGCCCTTGGGCTGCAGGGAATCTATTTTGCTTCTCAGGACCTTCTCCTCCTTTTCTCTTTCCCTTTTCTTTGTCGCTCATAACCGAATTAGTCCCCCCTGTAAAGTGGCTTTGAATGCCTCCCAGACTCTCTGCAGCTTCACCTCACTGTTATCAGTGAACCAGAATAATTCCATTATCATTTTTAATAAGCCCTGGGCTACCTCTTTATCTTTCAAAAGCAGATCATTACACATCCTCCTCCCCTTTTTTTGCATAGGGTTCCATTCTCCCAATTTAACATTAACTAGTCGTGGTCAGACCATGAGACCAGTTCAGTGGATGCTGCTGACGCTTTGTGTAGTAAAGCTATGTCCAGGAGAATATAGTCTATCCTAGAGTAGGTGCTGTGGACTTTTTAATGGAATGTTTATGATGGGACAGCAAACCCCGTCTGGGGCCATTGCGTCTGCCACCCCAAGTTCGTTATTCGCTTGGGAAAAGTGTCGGCCATTCTCCTCTGTGTAGGATCCTCTGGACGGAGTTGTCCCCTGCCTGTCTACTTCCAGGTCAAGTACCATGTTGAAGTCCCCGCCGACACATGTGCTTTTCTATGAAGGTTCGGATTTTCCCTTTCACTTTTTCCCAGTAGTTGTCTTGACCTTCATTAGGGCCGTAGGTTGAAATCGGCGAAACCTTTTGGTCTTTTATTAGCCCCCTCACCATTATGTATCACCCGTCTGGTTCTCTTACGGTAGAGAGCTCTGTGAATCCTAGTTTGTTCGCGATCACCACTGCTACCCCTCTCATTTTAGATTTACATGAGGCATGAAAAGTCTTTTCAATTGCCCTTGCTGTCATAGCTGGCTCACCTCTCCTTTTCCAGTGGGTCTCCTGCAGGAACATAACGTCCAGCTTCAGACAAGTACATTCTCGAATTGTTGGGGATCTCTTCATGGGGGAGTTAAGGCCTCCAACATTCAGTGAGCCTAAGGACAGTGTGGAGATCATATCCTGCATGAGGTTCGAGTAGTCACCATATAAATTCCTGGGTTTGTAAAGCCTTGGTTGTCGGGCTGACTAATGCCTTCCATTGTTACTGGTATTTGGAACTTTAAAGATTATCCATCCCCCTAACCCCACGAGCTTCCCCAACAACTTCAACTTTCCCCCTGCCCCCTTTTTAGATTGTGTCTGGGCCGTAGATGAGATGGTCGCCATTGTTGGTCCAGACCACTAGCCTCCCCAACTTCTTCAGGGATTATTTTCCCATCATTGCTGTTCCTAAGAGCCCCCCCCCTCAAGATTAGCCTTTGATATGTCCCCCGTTTCCCCCACCCCTCAACAACTCAATGCAATTTATTGACACCGATCTCACCATCCTTTTCAATTCCCCCATATTCTGGCCTCTCCCTCTGGATGGAAGAAAGGCCTGGGAGTTGGCGAGTGACCCCTGCTGCCTTGACTTTCTTACCATCAGTTTAAATGGGTGTACAGCAAGGGATCCACCAGGAAGCTCTTCTTGCGTTAACCAGTTCCTTCTCAAGACTGCAATGGGGGGAGGGGTGGATTCAGCTTTTTGATTTTACGGTATCCCCTGATGCCTTGTCTGTCGCTAGATTTCTCTGCCCTAGAGGGTTTCTCCTGAGTCCCTTGGTTCCAAGGTGATTCTGCTGTGAGAGGACTCTCACATCAGTTCTCAGGATGCCCTGCCGTCATCTTCTGTTATCAAATTATATATGTATCCCTCCAGTTCAAAGTTGAGGGAGAAGGGGAAACCTCCCCACCCCATCTGTAAACAGTTCCTTTTGCATTGTGCCGTTTTTTGTCAGAGGGCCACAGAGGTGGCGTCTGGACAAGGTGATGGAGGACAGGTCTTGGTAGATGCTGATCCTGGAGTCGCCACATTGTTTTGGGCCCACCTGCATGGCTTTTTCAATGTTTTCTCTGCATAGTAGTGAAACTTTTCCAGCATTGAACGGGCAACCTGTGTTCCTCCTCTGGCTCTCTGCGCTCCAGCAATGGTGGGTTCTGTGGTGTTCTCGTTGAACAGTTTTTTGACTATGTTGTTAATTCGCTGGATGATACCTTCTTTGCGTTTCACCATCTTTCTCCGGGAACCCAAAGAATCAGAGATTGTTACCTTGCTCCCTATTCTCAAAATCATCAATTTTTAGGGTGCATTCCTCTTCCCTTCTTACCAACTCTGAGATCCACATGTGGAACTGTGTTTCCAAGATATCCATTGAAGATTGGTTGGCCTCTAGACCTTGAATCCGGTCGTCCGAGGCAACCCCTTTTTTTTTTATCCATTCCGTGCTGTCTTTGCGTGATGTCTGATCTGAAGCCTTTTAGTTACTCCAATATCACAGCCATGTCCTTCCTCATAGATGTCACATCATCTGCCATGATTGGATTCTCCGGGTGAAGTTTTTGTGTTGTTGGATTAGATGCTGGATTGTACTGGAATTCCCGTGGTGGGGTTGCCCAGCACATACGTGTGATGGTAGTATTGCCGCATGGCTAGCTGACTGTGACCTGGGGTGGGGAGGTTCCCCCTCCTGAGCTGTGGACACTCCTATGACTTCTGAGCCTTGGGCGGTACGAAACTAACTCTGGAACACCCATCCTCTCTTCCTCAATGGGTTTTACCATGTTCCTGCAGGTGTCTACACGGTCGTCACTAACACCCGCTGGGTCTGTAGTTGGTTCCCCTATATGGGTGCTCCCTGCCTTCCCCAGTGTTCTGCTTCGCATCCGCCTGTGAGCCTTGGCTAACGCAGGTGGGTCCTGGCTGGATTCAGGGGACTTTGTGGTAGAGGAACACGGAGCTGGAAAGACAGTCGCCATGTGGGCTCCAGTGAGGTGGGTACTCTCTATGTGGCCCCCCTCACCGCATTCCTGGTGAGGTACGCTGTCCCACCGGGATCTTACTGCTCTGATGCGGTTGCTTGGGGGCTTTCCTGTCCTCCCCCTGGGGCGGTCTGCCGGGGATCAGTATTATTCAGGCCCACTGGGGCCAAGCACCAAATTACTCTCCTGATTGGGCCCGCAGGGGTGCAAGTAGGCAGAGGGGTGCCTCCCAGAAGGCAACAGAGACGAGGGGTGAGGGCAGCTGGAGCCTCGCCTGTGCCCCTCGTGTCCCTCTCCACCCACTCCTCGTTTTACTGGATGCAGGTGTGCGCGGCCGCGTGCTGTGCATTCATTCCTCCAGCATGTCGTGGGAGGGGGGGATGCAGCTCACACACCCTTCTCATCGGTGCCGCGGGTCCCAGGTTTGGATGCGGCCTCTGCCCTCTCAGGTACTTGCCGGCATGGGGTGAGGGTGCTTTGCCTGTTTGGCGGGTGCCTGCCTCTTGAAGTCTACAGACAGGGTTGTCTCGTTTCCCGCCCCGCTGGGCTGCAGGGATATTCTGCGGCCTGGACTCCTCGGCCTCACCTAAGGATCTTCTGGTATTGCAGGGCGGAGGATTGGTTATTGCTGCCTCATCTGCGACACAGTATATCTCCGCTTTCCCGTGGGCTGAAGCTTCGTACGTTGGCCCCTACGGGCCGATTGATCCCTGCTTGGTCAAGGGGGAGCCTGTGGGGGGGTCGTAACAAGTTCCTGGGGGCAAATTGGGGGGGGGGTGGCTCCACTCCCTTTATTATCCTCACTGGGGGGACCAACGCTGATGTGCTAGCACATCTTTGCGCTCCCTGGTGGCCAATTTTTTACATTTCTTTAATGCCAAGTTTGTCAACCCCATCATCTCCAAGTATGACTTATTGTCCCAATACTTTTTATTTTGTGTGAGATACAATTGGTATCTATAAGAATTTGTGTGATCCATGGTGAAATTCATGCATGGCGAAGACCTGAAGGTTACACGAGGCATAGATGTATCTCATCAACCCTGATGTTGGTCATATACTTTCTATTTACTTCAGTTTAGTTTGCTGCCAGTTTTGTGATTTCAAATGAAAAATGTCAGCATTTAGAGCCACTTTTTGCCTTTTCTCTGTTTGGGTTTAATGTGCAGTTTAAAGGTGTTTCTGTATTTTCCCTTTTCTCATCTGGTTATTTAATGGAAATTCTCTTCTGTCCAAATATTTGCTTTCTGATCTTTGTCGTTCTTGGTATGCCTTAAACGGCCTACTGTCACTAATTGACTTCTGCTCTACAGTAATACAAGGATGAGCAGAGGCTAAAGTGCCTGCTTGGCCCTAAGACCAAACTCATTCATAAAGGCAAAACAAGCACAGTGAAGAAATATACCTCCTTCGACTTTAATGTTAAAGTGGGACGGGTTAAGGCTATACTCGCAAGAGAAGGGTGAATTTGATTCAGTAGCAACCCAAACAGTGGAGTATAACACTACAAAATAAAGAGATGTCAATCCTCCAAGAAAACCTAAATTAAAAACACTACATAAAACCCACTGCTGAGGAAAGACCACTGAATAACTGAAGATCACAAGATGCAGCACTCTGGGTCACGAATCTGGGGTGAAAAGTAAGTCGCAAGGTTCTTCAAAAGATTGTTATTGGGTGCAAAAGCGATCAAAGTGGCCTAACCAGTCTGTATGGCCCACAATTGGACCAACGTTGTTAGTCAATAATACCTTGCACAGTTTGACTGTGTCGAACCAGTGTTCAAGCTGTTTTGGGAGTGGTTCGAGCCAAGTTCGGGTAAGTTGTCTTGATCCATGCTGCAAGCTGGAGTCAGGACGAATATGGTGACTCAAAGTGGTTCGAAGGCGGCGTTCAAGCGATTCAGGTTGGAGCGCTCACCAGCATCAGTTTGGGATTGTGACGTTTAGAGTTGGGGGTTGTAACCTCTGGGTAGTGTCAGAGAGTGACTATCCTATGTTTACCGTCGCCAACGTTCGAAGCAGTGATCCCGATGCCCTTGTGTGAGGTTCGACAAAGTGACCGTTTTATGCGGAGTCGTTTGTGTAACGGGTTTGGTGATCAGTTTATTTGAGCTAAGGAGGTGACTGTTTCTGCGAGACATGAGGCGGCTAGCTGGTTCGGGATGCAAGCACACTGGTTTGAAGAGTTTGATTAAATGCCATATGGAGCACTGAGAGGGTCCCGTGGTTCGAAATGTTGTGAGCCTGGTTCGAAAGCAATTTGACCGGTTTGAGGCAGAGAGCGGGACAACCCCCATGGCTACAATCTTGCTAGCAGCAGCAATGACATCCTGTCTGGGTGAGAATAGAGACAATTCTTCCACAGCTGAATTGGGCTCACAGGGCTGACAAGCGATATCCATTTGATGTGGCTTTGATAAATAAGATGCTGGCCCCCATACCTTTAAGTGTAGGAAATGGCTTGTATTTAAAGTTGTATGTGCCTCCAGAACAATAGCCTCAGTTATGTAGGCTTTGGAATAGGTGTGCGTATCCTAAATGCAGCCCTGTGCTGCAGAGACTTGTCTGTCACTGGGGCTTTCAAATTGGCATCTTTGACCTCTGAACCTACTCTGTGCCACTCGAGAGCAGGCGCTGCAGATCACGCTTCAGATGCAGCAGGGCACAAGTGTGCAGTATGCTTTTAACACAGAGCTCATGAAAGGGGAAACTGATCAGCAGATTACCCTTTTTCAGGGATGGAGTTGCCTGTCTCATTTTATTAAGGAGTTGAAAAGAAAAGGCCCAGGGCTTCTACACCCTGGCCAGATGGTAATTCCTCACACCTATTAGCTGTCTGAAGGACACATTTTACTTAGTTTTCAGTTTTGTAATGGTGTAAGTGCTGAAGTGTACCTTAGAAAAGCTTTCAGGATTTAAAATTAATCGGAGTAAATAAACATTCAACATTAACCAGTTTGGTTTAATAATGTAAACATTTTTCAGCTCTAGATTTGATTTCTTTAGCTTTGGGGTGTTGAACTAGCTGCTGCTGCACTCTCTTAAGGGGCTTGGGGCAGATCAACTTTATTTTTTGCACCAGATTGATCTGAAAAATAAGCTGGCCTAGTGGTGGCTTTTATTTGTCTGCTTTGATTCTCCCTTCCTCCATATTCATTTCAAATGGATTCTTTCCTGCCACGGATTCCTCATCTATGATAACATATCCCAGCGCAGCTGTTCTTGAAACGTTTCCACAACCAGGGGGTGCTGCGTCAGGTCCGTTTGATACCTCCACGCATCCTGTGATGGAAGTGACGTCAGGATCCGTATAAGTAGTTGTGCCACCTCCCCATGACCTCAGATGCTTTTCTTCGCTGTAAGAAACCTGAAGGTGTCTCACCTGCTAGTCCCCAGGGATCTGTCATCCAGGTGGCCAGAACTCGACCATTGCTTTTGATCCAGATCCTGGGGGTGGACCAGTGTGGGAGGATCACCTGGGTGAGGAATCTTGTGGGAGTGGGACACCGGACTGCGAGACACGGTTTCCCCCTCCCTGTAACGCCTTTACCCCATCCTACCAGGTAGGATGCTTGGGAACTCCACCTCTCTCCCCCTTTTACAACACAAACACTTACCCACGGACAGCTCGCTATGAGAGAAAACGGACTAACACCCGAGCTGTATACCTGACATGTCCCAATACAATGGTCAGGCAATTACTGACCATCACACACACACCTGGCTTTCATTACACTGCACCACACGGATAAAAGGCGGAGCACAAGCAGAACAGAGCAGAGCAGAGCAAAGCAAAAGCAGCAGTTCCAAGATGGAAGTTTAACACGAGGAGAAAGACTGCAAAACAGAAGGGTATTGCAAGGAGGGAAGTGCCCTTGATCTTTTAGACTAGGAACCGTTATTTTCATGAACCTTCGAACAGAAAGCGGAAGGACAGGAAACCAGGTTGAAGAATCCTGCCTTGTGTGTCACAGGTACCCGGGGCCCTCCTGTGTCGATAATCAAGGTGTGGAGAATTGCTTGCCACCGTGGTACTGTCCTTGGCTCCTACAACAAAGCAGTGCCAGTGAAAGCAACACAGCCGGTGAGTTGGGAATACTGATGCCAGACCTGTCTGTGCTGAAACCAAGGTTACAAACGACAACATTGCATGGTGAGCACTGAAGCGAGCAATGTATGAAATGCATGTGAGAACTAACGCGAGTAAAAATAGAACAGATGAGTTATTTAAGTGCCGCGTGTGTGCTCATTCAAAGGTCATTGTAAGGTCCAATTGAGAAAGGTGAAAGAGTGGTCAAGAACTGTACATCGAAGTGGTCCTTCGATGGGTCAAGCAAAATCCATTGTACCATCAAATCTTTATACTGCCAAGCAAGTTGATGATAAAATAGAGAAAGTTGGTCCTAGCCCGAACGAGGGACATCAAATGAAAGTTTTTGGGATAAAGCAAGTGTGTGCTAAAGTAAATTAAATTGGTCTGAGCCCGGCAGTGGGAGACTTATTGAACATTGTGTTAAAACTGATCTGAGCCCAGATGAGGGGGATCCGGTGTGATTAGAGAATCACCTGAGAAATGCGAGTATGTGTGAATTTCTGAGAGGAAAATAACTTGATGTTTGTTCGCATCAGGCGCTCTGCAAGAAGAGACTTTGGAAGGCAAAGAGACTTGGGCATAAAAGCCCCTGATGCTAATGTTTGAACTGCACCGTTGTGCTAGAGAAACCAGATATTGTGCTAAGCTCGAGTGTACCTCCATGTCCCATGCTGACAACGAGGGGAAGGGAGGCCAACGACCTGAACATCCTAACATATTTTGTGAACACTTTCTTTTGCATACCATTGTTTCCCAAACTAGTTGTATTTAGAGGTAAGTATTGGCAATAGGTTTATTAGTGTAGGCTCTTTTATTTTGACAAGACACCACTCGGACTGGCATTATTATTTGATGGTCGTATCTTGCTCCCATCTGTAGATTTAGGATTAGATGGGCATTTTTCAAACCCTTTTTGAAGTTCAATAAACACCCTTGAACTGTGGTCGCTTGTGTCGGTCTTATTGTTGATAACATGCCTTCTTTACATCACGCTCTCTTCGCTATTGGGAATGTGCTTGTCGAGGAAAAAACAAAAAATTGTAAAGCTGACTCAGTTGAAGGCCTCTGGCCGAGGAGGAAGAGGACTAGGGCCACCGCCACCTGGCTCCTCACTTGCAAGGAGCCAGTGGTTTGGACACCTTCCTGTTAGACATTCTGCCACCCTCTACTCCTGGCAGACCCCAGGCTACTTTTCAGCACCCGATGGCGAAGGTAGCAGATAACTTGGGTCTCTCGGTGCATCTATGTCCAAAGCACAGTAGGAGCTCTGTCACATTATGGATGATGCCCTGAAGGAAGAGACCCTTCTGCCTTTTCAACATGGCAGTTGAGACCCCAGGGTTGGAAGTTTGGGAGAAGCCTGCCTCTGTGGCCCCAGTGGACCGAGTGCTGGCAAGAAAGCACAAGCCTGCGCCTTCGAACCCAGCCTTCCTCCCCGCCCATGCTTCGCCTGAAAGCCTGGTAGTGAAGGCCGCAACAGCAAGCCTGAAGACCTCTACCTTCCCATCCCTGCCACCGGACAGGAAGAGCAAGAGGCCGGATGCGTGGGGCAAGAAGGTGTTTGCATCAGGCAGTCATGCACTGCGTCCTGTGAATGCATCATGCGCCATGGCAAAATTCTCTTTTGGCCTTTTGTCTGTAGCATGTCCCAGAAGGGGAGATGAGGGATGGTTTTCTGTCCCTTGTTCTCAGATGGTAATGAGGCAGCACGCAGATGCTACAATCCGGCCTAGACACCGCAGACTGAATGGGCAGATCCATGGCTACCGGCAATGTGGTTAGGTGCCATTCTTGGCTTTGGACGTCGCAGTTTGCGCCGGACTTGCAGTCAAGGTTGATTGATATGCCGTTCAATGGCCAAACCTTGTTTGGAGCCAAGGCAGACTACATGCTCCAGAAGGTTCAGTCCTCTAAAGCTACTGCCAAGTCTTTGGCACTCGCAGTCCAGCAGTCTACCACACAATCTTCCTCATGAGGCCGGGGTTTTGGCCCCTTTCTATAGTTTACCCACAGAGGCCGTGGGCAGGCAGCCGCAGGAAAAGTCCTGGGCAGACGCTTTGCAAGGGATAGAGGAAGAGGTGCACAGAGAGGGGGAATCACAGTGGCTGCTGTCCCCTCCATGCCCCAGGGTGCTAAACCTCAGTGACAGGCTCCAACACCCATCACTGGTGGGTGGAAGGCTATCCTTGTTCGGCAGGGAGTGGGCAGACACCACTACCAATGCTTGGGCTTTGCAGGTGATCAGTTGGGGGGTATTGTCTGCCATTTCTACAACACCCACTGGACTACTGTCATCAATCCACCCCTCTTTCTCTGGACCCTATCCTCGTGGAGGAGGTCTGTCGGCTTCTGGCAAAGAGAGATATATAACTAGTTCCGAATTCAGAATGAGGGAAGGGGTGGTATATACCTACATTCTGGTGCCCAAGAAGGCTGGAGGCTTGCGCCTCATGTTAGATCTGCGGCTACTGCATTATTTTCCCCTCTGCAAGGACAAATTCAAGATGGTCACCCTGTCCCAGATCTTACAAGCCTTCAGGACATGTACTTCCATGTGCCGATTCATCTGCAGCACAGGAAGTACCGGAGGTTCACAGTGGGCAAACATACCAATTCAAGGTCCCGCCGTTCAGTCTTGCTAGCAGTGGTAGCGACTCTACTCAGGAGAGAGGGCATTCATGTCTTTCCCTACCTGGACGACTGGCTCGCCCGACCTCGCTCACTTTGGTGTATGATCATCTACTCCAAACATGCACTCTTTTGCACAGTTTGGGCATTTCCATGAGCTTCAAAAAGTCTCAAGTTCTGCCATCACAGTCTCCTTTATTAATTGTAGAAGTCTTTGACACTCGCCTGGGCACAGCTTTCTCACCTGAGGATTGAGTGGCAAACATTTCCCATATGGTCTGTCTTGCAGTCGCAGGGACGAGTCCAAGTATCAGCCTTCCTGCGCCTTTTCGGCCTCATGGCCTCCTGCAACCTCATGGTGCCTGAAGAAAAGCTGCGCTTGAGAACATTTCAGTGGTTTCTTCATTGCCAATAGTTGCAGTTTGAGGGCCAGACGTCGCACCTTCTGGAGGTCTCGAGTAGAGTGGTCCTGGATATAGCATGGTGGGCTGAGCTGGACAACTTGCTGAAGGGAACTTTGTTTCGACATCCTTGGTCCCAGGTGACCGTGGTCAGACGCATATATAACCAGTTGATGTGCTCACTTATAAGGGCTTGTAGTTAGCAGCATGTGGTCTCCTGCAGAGAACTTGCTGGAGCTGAGAGCAATCTGACTGGCCATAACCGCGTTCCTACCCTCTGTAAAACACAAGACTAAGCTGATCCTGAAGGACAACACGGTGACCATGCTCTACCTCAACAAGAGAGGTGGGTTGACGATCCTTACCTCTGTGCAGAGAATCATTGAAACGGTGGTTCTGGGCCCTGGAAAACAGCGTCTCCTTGACGGCCGCCCATCTGACCGGACAGGAGAATGTCCCAGTGGATGCATTGAGCAGACAGACCTCGGCCTGCCATGAGTGCGAGCAATGTCCGGAAGTTTTGGAGGAGAATCTTCTCTTTGCTGGACTCCTCAAGTGGACCTCTTAGCTTCCAATGCCAGCGGGAAGTGCAAATTGTTCTGCTCCAGGGAGTTTCCTTGACGGGGAGCTTCGGGCGACATCTTTGCGGTCGAGAGGACTTTTGACCTCCTTTATGCCTTCCTGCTGATCTGTCTTTCTGCTGGTCCACTAGAGATTAGATCTGTTCAGGACCGTGCTGATTTCAGATTGGATGTGGAGAAAGTGTTAATGGAATTGCTGGAAATGCAGTCTGCTCTACCTGGTGCCTTCCGAGGAGAGTCGACCGGCTCTCCTAGCCAGAGGGGTGGGTCCGCCACCCGAAAGCCAGCAGCCTAAACCTTCATGCATGGCTACGTGGAGGCTAAGATACAAGGAGTGGGACTTGTTGGATGTCCTCAATGTTCTCCTTTCAGCTTGGAGACCTGCTACGAATTCCATTTATGCCTGCAGTTGGTGTACATTTTCGATTTGGTGCCTTTATCCTGTCAACTGTCCCCTTTTTTGGATGTTCTGCTTTCCTTGGCCCAAGCAGGCCTGCTGATTGGCACTGCAAAGGGTTACCTCGCCTTTATTACTGTGTTCACGAGGTCCCCACTGTTTTGCAGTTCTTGAAGGCTTTGTGTAACCAGTTTACTCCGCACCAGTTTGTGGTTCCGGTGTGGGATTTCAATTTTGTTTTGATGTTTCTGATGTGCGCTCCATTTGAGCCACTTCATTCCTGTTCTTAGATTGATTACCCTTAAGGTGATTTTCCTGGTTGCCATCACTTACGGGTGAGTGAGCTTCATGCGTTGTCTCTATTACCTCCTTATTTCCTTTCCAAAGAGGTGGTGACTTTGAGATTGACACCCTCCTTTGAGCCGAAGGTGGTCTCGGATTTCCAACTCAGAAGATCCATCTTCCTGTGTTCTTCCCGATGCCTCACACTTCCAAGGAGGAGGAACAATTTAATAGACTTGACCCAGTACGTGCCCTAAAATACTTTGTCCCTTGTGCTAGAGTCTACAAAAGAGGACCAGCTGTTTGTTGGTTACGCTTGTGCTCGTGCTGGCAGGGCTGTGACCAAAAAGACCCTGTCCAAGTGGATCATTCTTTGCATCTCATAATGCTACGATGTGGCTCAGAATTATGTGCCTGGGGGTCTGAGCGTTTTCTACCAGAGGAGTGGCTGCCACTTCTGCCCCGCAGATTGGAGTCCCTGTCTGGGACATCTGCCAGGCTGTAACGTGGGCACGCATTTGCTAAGAATTATTGCTTGAAATTCCCTTGGCGGTCAGGATGCCTTTGTTGATAGGGCAGTCCTCCAGAGTTTTCGGTTTTAAGTGGTGGTCTTGCTTCTTCCCTCCTCCAGATTACATGCTGCTTTGAGAGTCTGTCATAGATGAGGAATCTGTGACAGAAAAGATTCCATTAGAAGAATAAATTACTTCTCGATATTTGTTCTGATTGATATTCCTGCCACGGATTCCTTATAGCCCTCCCTACCTTTCTCCTGGGAGGCTAGTACACCATCGCTTCTACGCACCCTCAGCCTCAGAGTTCTAATGGAAAAGGGTGGAACGGAGGTCCTGAGGCGTGGTGCATCTACTTATACTTATTGCAAAGTCACTTCCAAGGTGGCATGCATGGAGTCCTTGGACAAACCCAACGCAGAACCGTGCGGCGCCCCCTGGCGGCAGAAAGGTTTCCGAAGAATAGCTGCGCTGGGATATTGATATGATAGATGAGGAATCCTTGGCAGGAACATCCATCAGAAAGAATATTACTGAGAGGAAAGTTATTTGTTCTTCTGGTGCACACTTGACATTTATTTGGTTGGTGATAGTTGCATTATCTAATTTCCAACTAGGCCAGATCATTTACGGATGAGTTGTTTAGTCACATGAGAATCTGTTGGTTTTCACCAATCTATTTAGTATGCATGATTAAGGACCGTTTACCAGAGCCACTTACATTTTTGGGCACTGCTTTGCTATTGTAATAAATGGTGTTGATGATGAAACCTGAAACTGTTCTTTTGAAAAGATCAGGCGCAGGGCAACCCTGCCTTTCCTTAAGTCTATTTGGTATGGTAAAGTAAACACAGTGACGTGCGTTTTCCGTTACCATGCTGCACTTGCATTGTGACACACAGTGTGGAGGGCAAGTGAAAGGGGTGGGGCAGGGGTGTGCAATCCCCCCTTTCGGAGCTTTAGGCAGGAGTTGGAAGTTATAAGTGGCCCCTCTTCGAAGGAGTGGGTCTGGCTGTGACCGGAAAGCAAGGGGTATAAGCTCTGATTTAATCATTGTGCGGGAAAGAGCCATGCAAGGCGAGTTAAGACCTGTAACCGTACAATCTTAGCTGTTTTAGTTATGTGCTTAGGCCTGTGAATGGTTGTGTAACCACAGTGCATGACCCAGGCCAAGTCATGTTTCTTTTTTGGTAAAGACATTTTTTATTTTGTAGGGCTGTTTTATATGATGGATTATTCTATATTATATAGCATGCAAATAAAATACATATTATAAATTTAAACTAAATTATGGATAGAAATGTGTTGCATAAATTGTTCAATGTTGTTTTTTTTCCAGATTGGCCTTGGCAGATGGGAAAAGAGCCACTATTCTCAAGCCAAAATGGTCTAAGGTAAGTAGCACAGTAGATAATAGATAAACCACGATTGACAGTTCTCCTTATACACCTTCAAATGTTCGCACTTGAATGGTGAAGGGTTTGACTTAACCCCATTGCTAATGAGGTCGTTTTAAGTACACTCTTATTTGTTGAGAGATACCCAAAAGTTAGATTTGGCATTAAAGGGAAACACAATGGTCTGATTAATTTACATAGGACTTTTTTATTTTTATTTATTTATTTTACTGCCCCAAAACCAGGAGGATTGTAATGATGCATGGATCTAAATTGTGCTTGTCTGTGTGGATATGGTGGCATGGAAATGTGTGCATTTTATTTCTGCCACCTGTATAGAA
Source organism: Ambystoma mexicanum (assembly GCF_040938575.1). NCBI lineage: Eukaryota > Metazoa > Chordata > Amphibia > Caudata > Ambystomatidae > Ambystoma > Ambystoma mexicanum. Next base: position 222,410,607 of record NC_090939.1, on the reverse strand, counting down.
AGGCCAAGAGATGGCACTTTAAATGAAAGGGGCCTCCGATAGTGCAGAGCTACTCTACTCTACTTAGTCAATGATGAATACTTGGATGTGTTTCTGTATTGCTAGCTGTTTAATCAATGCACTTCGTATTGTTTCCAAGATTTGGTTCTAATAGAAATCTTAACTTTTACATTATTTTTAAGGAACAATGATATGGACTTTTTATGATGTTACAAACTATGATTGTAATTGTTCTTTTTAAGCTTGTTTGTTTTTCTGTGACTCTTGGAAGCAGATGGAAGCTCTTGCCCTCTTTCAGGAAGGGGCAGTGGTGTCAGACCATGCCATGGCGGTCGCCGACACGGGTTTCCAGCAGATGGGAAACTGAGTCTGCCTTTGTTGGCAGGGATGGATGAAGGCCACAGATTTTCTGCAGGACGTTCAGGCGAAGGTGTTGGACATGCCCATCGACAGGGAAAATCTGTTCGGGAAGGCGGTCGACAAATCCCCTAAAGCCACAAAGACACTTACGGAGACAGACCGCCCGTTGTCTTTTCGCTCGTTTTAGCTTGTTTGTTTTTCTGTGATGTTTATTTTTGAGAGTTTTATTTCGAAACACAGTTTTATGCATCTAATTGAAGAAGGATGTGGTATTTTATATTTTGCTGTTAAATAATAAAGATACTAAAATCAACTGTTGGGGCAATAGTCCTACAGTGAGAGCTTATGAAAACCAACTTGTAGTATTTAAACAGGGTTTCCCTGAAGTTATTCCTTACTTTAATTGCAGTATATGTGGCAGATTAGCAGAACTTAACTCTTGGAAGCGGAAGGTTAATTTACAGCGTAAATTTCCAATGGATTGTGTCATGAAGAACCCATGCACAACTCCAACCAAGCGAGACAGGTTGGAGAAGAAATGTATGGTGCCGGACTCCACCCCAAAGTGCTTGAGGTCGCAACAGTCGCCAGACTCGGTAGTGTTGGCTGCCGCAAGGAAACGTTCGGCTAACCCGGCTTTGTCGTCAGTTCCCTTGGACAGCAAGGGGAAGAAGATGGACGCCATGGGAAAAAGAGTGATTTACACGGCGGCATCCACGATCAAGGTTGATAATGTACTGGCCATCTTGGCCCGATAGTTTTGGTACTCTCTGACGACGAGCAGATGGAAGCTCTTGCCCTCTTTCAGGACGGGGCAGCGGTGTCTGACCATGCCATGGTGGTCCCCGACATGGGTTTCCGGCAGATGGGAAACTGAGTCTGCTTTTGTTGGCGGGGATGGATGAAGGCCACAGATTTTCTGCAGGATGCTCAGGCGATGGTGCTGGACATGCCCATCGACATTGAAAATCTGTTCGGGAAGGCGGTCGACGAATCCCTTAAAGCCACAAAGACACTTACGGAGACAGCCCGCTCGTTGTCTTTTCGCTCCTCCAGGGGTAAGACAGCCTCCCCCATCCTATACACTGGAAGCCTACAGAGGTCGCTCCCAGGCCTACGGTAGTGGAGGTGGAGGTCGCCGTCGCCCGCAGGGAAGGGCGCCTGTGACGCTCACCTGACTCCCACGGAGGCGCTGGCCTGGTTCGCGCTGCTGTGACCTCTTCTAAGGTGATGCGCAGGGTTCGGAAGACGGACTGGACCGGGCCCCCAAATCTGGCTTGTCTGGCTCGCAGAAGTATCCTTCTGTAGGCGAAAATAGGGGATTAACTGTCTGCGGGGTAATGCAATCGGCCTCCCACTTTCCCCTCTCACCCTCCTCGAAACCCTTCTGTGATTCCCCGTAGCGTCTCACCTTAGGGCCTGGAAGCTCTCCATCCTGCTTCTGATGCAGGGGCGTGTTGGTATCCAGTTACTTCACTGGATTTTCAGTTTGGTGAGAACCAAACTTGCTTGGCTTCCAGGTAAGTTTTTTGATATGAGGTTCCCCTTGTGTCCATGCATTAATGTACTAATGCTAGTGTCTTTTTCCCCATAGGGGCCGGGGTACGGAATGCCGGGGAACAGGCACCGACCCGAGATGAGAGGTGAAATCCTTGTAGAAATCAGGTAAGTCTTTAATGAGCGTTTTTTGGTAATGTCTTTTCATTCGCTCATTAACGCTGATGTCTCTTTTTCCCCTTAGGGGCCTGGGTCCGGAAATGCCAGGATGCGGCGCGGACCCGAAATGAAGAGGGAATGAATCAACAGGTAAGTCTTAACATGGAGATTTAGCTTTCCTTATTCCCTTCTCTCTCTCACCTTTTGTTCTCGTCTTTTTCTCCCTAGGCGCTGGGGCGTGACAGCGAATCCGGATGATCGCTGCTGAACATGGAGGCGCCCTGTAAAGGTGAGTGGAATGCGGCGCTGCAGCGAGCGACGCGATGAGCTTTTAAATAAGTCTTCCTTTTCAGGATTGTCGGTGAGATGTCTCCGGGATGCGGATTTAGCAGGTAAGGACTTTTCCTTCTTCTGTTCTCTTCTTCTCTTCCTTTGCAGGTGATCCAGGATGCTGGCAGGCGTGGCAGAAGTCAGGATGCAGGAGCAGATACGGTGAGCGTCCAGCTGCTAGATGCAGAACAAAGCGAAGCACGTGTGGCTGTTCGAGTGGGGTTTAAATAGCCTTGGACGAAGTTCCAGGTATGTATCCTTCCTCCAATCAGGTATGTATCCTTCCCCGACCACGCCCGGATGGTAAATGAGTCCCACAGGTAAAGTAGTTCCTTTCAGGCCTCAAGGAGGCCGGGATCCTGCAGCATGGTCTGCATCAGGTAAGTGCACCCAAGCACTCCCATAATGAGCCTGGCGCCTATGGCGCCAGGACTGATGTCTTTTATGAGCGCCAGGACACTGTCCAAAGGGCCCCTATATGGGGTTGCTGGGTCCTTCCTTGGGGACTGGATATCCGCTTTCGGGGACGTAGGGCTTGAACCGGCTCCCCGGGAGCGGGCATCATGACAGCGCCGGCACGCAAACAGGCCTGAACTGGCTAAAACGTCGGGCCTCCACTTGTGCATCCCGGTGGGAGGCAAGCTGACGAGGTTAGTCAGCGAGTGGAGGAAGATCACCGACAGATGGGTGCTTGATGCTTTCACCCAGGGTCACACCTGGGAGTTCCAACGCAGGTGCCCACGTATCCCTGAGCTCCTGAAAGAAGCGCAAGCCACGTTACGGAAACGGGCGATAGAGCTTGTTCCACGACTACTCCAGGGCTCCGGAGTCTATTCCAGATACTTTCTGGTAAGAAAGAATACAGGGGGTTGAAGACTCATTCTGGACCTGCGTCTGAACCTGAAGTCCTAAAAATTCAGGGTGGTCACATTGCAACACGTGCTCGGCCAACTAGAGGAAGGGATTTCCTGACACCGTTGGGCCTAGAGGACGCATACTTGAATGTCCCTATTCACAGGAAACATCGAAAGTTCCTACGATTTGTGGTGCAAGGCTAGCACTACCAGTTGAAGGCTGTGCCCTCTGGCTCGAAAGGAGTCCCACGAGTGTTTACAAATGCCTTGCCCTGGTTGCAGCCCATCTGCGTCCGCAGGGCATTCACGTATACCCATACCTGGACGATTAGCTAATACGCGCTTGTTTAGCAAGATCTGGCCGATGAACACATGAAGGAGATGGTCCGACTTCTGATGGAGCTGTAATTCTCTGTGAACTATCCGAAGTCCTGCTTGACGCCTTCGCTTAACGCGCTGTTCCTTGGTGCCAGAATCAACAGAGTGACTTGCCTGGCGTCGCCCTCAGAGGAGGGGCTAGCAGCCATTCAAGAGAAGGCGCAACAACTCTTGTCAGCCACGGTGCGGGCCATCGAGTCCCCGCTGTGCTTGATGTCCTGCATCTACTTCGTCCGCCCCTGCAGGTTGCAGATGCGACACCTACAGGAATTCTTGGATGCACGTTGGATACATGTGTCCAGGAGTTTGGCGGACAAGATCCCTTTGAACGAGGAGTTCCGGCGGGTGATACAGTGGTGGGGGGGTACGCTCCCTCATCGCCCAGGGGACGGGATTTGAAACCCTGCCATACCAGGAGATGGTCACCACGGGCACCTTGCTGGAAGGTTGGGGGGAGCTCACGTCAGATGTCTACACGCCAGAGGTTTGTGGCTTCCAGAGGAGATGGAGCTGCACATCAACATCCTGGAGCTATGGGAAGTGTTCTGGGCCCTCATGTCTCTTCTTCTGTCTCTGAAAGGCAAGGTGGTGAGGATCTTCACGGACAAGTTCAGTCCAGCAACAGTTTCTCAGTTCCCTCTCCTGCTACGTGTCAAACGCATTGCATGTCGATGAAAGATGACTCATCGCCCCAACGTGGCCGAAGCAGATTTGGTATCCGGACCTACTCAGTCAGCGTTGCCTCCAGTCAAGTTGCTGGTAGTTCCGGATCTGCTCACCAGACAGGGAGGTACAAGCCCTTTGACTTTTGAACTCCTGTCTCTTGAGTGGTTCTTAATTCTGCCTGCCTAACCAAAATATTGCCTGAGATTTTTTTTTTTGCCTCCAACTCCCTCTGGGTATCTCAGGTGCTAAGTGTGTTTTTGCCCCAGTAGCATTTCATGTCACAGATACGCGTTTATTTAGTAGACCGAACTGTCAAAAAATGATTGCAATCGTATTCACGGTAACGTGTTTTGTTCGTAACACTGGTTTATTCAACACAGGGTACTTACCTTGAGACTTACTGTACAAAGTGAATTGGTTAGTTGTAGTATATTTAAAGTGTGGTTTTCATTTGAGTTTAAGAGAAGTGTTGTGTTTATAACGAATGGTTTAAAAATAAATGTACTTATATTTTTTTACCTGAAACCTTGAGTCCGTGTTTGCTTGAGTCACAGTAATTGTGGTCCCTTTGTGTAATTTCTGCTACTGCTCATATACTCTTGAGATAAGCCTGGCTGCTCCGCCACTGCTACTACTCTGACATAGTAGTACAGGCTTGTACCAAAGGTAAAACTTGTATTGCCACCTTTAGTCTTAATTCTGTGTAGTGGTCCCTAAGGGCACTGCACAGGATTCTGCCTAACAAGGAGAGGAAAGGAAGAATACCTCTGAAGAGGTGTAGTTGGTAGTTCCACTTCTTAGAGATGTCAGAAATATGAGGAGAGACTGAGAGAGAGGAGTCAAAGATAACCCAGATGTTCTTGGCCTCAGAGGTGGGAGCAGGAGTAGGGCCAGGGGAGGCTGGCCAGAGAGTGGCGGGAAAGAGGGGTGCGGTTGTGCCGATGAGGATCTCCGTCTTGCTTGCATTCAGCCAGAGATCATTGGCGGCACACCACTCCTGGATATCAGTCAGACAATCTAGGGGGGGGGAGAAAAGAGAGAGGGAGAGAGAGAGAGAGAGAGAGGGAGAGAGAGCGACCGACCACGAGACCACCCGCGTTGGACCTGGAGGGTCGCTCAGACAGGAAAGATGTCAGCCAGGCCAGAGCCTGATCAGTGATACCCAGGTTATCACAGAGCCTGTTGAGCAGGATGACATGGTAGACTGTGTCAAAGGCAGAAGAGAGATCAAGTAGGATGAGGACAGAGTTGAGATTAGAATCGTGGTTGGAGAGCAGGTCTTCACGGATGTTCAGGACATCAGTTTCTATGCTACTGGCTACTCTGAAGCCAGACTGATGGTTATGGAGACAACTTACAGATTCAGTGAGAAGGTTAAGCTGGGAGATGGCCAGCTTTTCCAGGAGTTTGCCCAGGAAAGGAGTGAAAGAGATTGGGTGATAGTTGGCTAGAAGTGAGGGGTTGGCTGAGGGTTTCTTGTGGAGAGAGTGCACAAGAGTGCTTCAGGGGAGAGGGGGAAGGTCCTAGAGGTGAAAGAGTGGTTACAGAAGTCAGCCAGGGCTGTGGCGAGGCTGTCAATGTGGCCCTTGATGGTTTTGGAAGAACAGGAAAGAACCAAACCTTGTCGGAGAAGAGAGGAAAGGCAGAGAAGGGGGATGGTGGTTGCCACAGCAGGGCCGGAGGAGAGAGTGGAGGGAGAGGCAGGAGACTCCGAGAGGGTGGACAGGATGTCCTAGGTTTCAGAGATGAAGTGAGAAGCCAGGGCCGTACAGAGGGCCTGGGAAGTGACAGGAGAGGTAGAGAATGTGGCAGGATTGGCCAGCTCCTTGCAGATTTTAAAGAGTTAGGCTGAGTTGTTAGATGCCGCAGAAACGCAGGCTTGGATGTGAGCGCTCTTCTTGGTGAGGACAGAGTCGATGTTGCCTTTGGAGCAGGCATCAGGCCAGTTTGTCAGAGGATGTACAAGTTGCCAACCATTTCCTTTCAGCCACCCTACACTTGCGTTTAAGGGTGTCGATGTCCGAGTTGCACCAGGAGTTGCATTTGGTTTTAGGCTTCATGCCGATCCACATGACGGGGGCAAGTACATCGGGAGTGTCAGAGATAGCAGAGTGAAATATGGAAAGGGCTGTGTCGGGATGCAAGTCAGCCAGAGGTGTATGAGGGGAGGAGAAACATGCGGCGAATGCCTCAACTGACAAACGCTTCATGGGTCGAATGTCTGAGAAGGTGAGTGGCAGAGTGGGGGTAGGCTTGGACTGAGGGGTAGAGAGATGAGCGGAAAGGAGAAAGTGGTCACTCCAGGATAGCAGAGTGGTGAGATGATTAGAGAGGGGGAGGGTCTGAGGAGATCAGAACATCAAGAGTGTTCCCTGCAGAGTGAGTCGGGCCAGAGGGAAGAATAGAGGGAGAGTCGCAAAAGTCGTGAAAGAGTCCCGTGGCGGGACAGGAAGCATCCAGGTGGATGTTGAAGTCTCCAAGGAGGGGGAGTTGAATAGTCAAGGCCAGGCAGGAGGAGGAGAGGTCCGCCCACTCGTAGAGGAAGGAGGTGATCTGACCAGGTGGCGGGTAGATAGCCACTGTGAGAGAGTGGCTTGGTGAGAGAGAAAGCCTACCGACCAGGCATGCAAAGGAAGAGTAGGCCTGCATAGGAATGAAAGAGGCAGGCATCCACTCTGGGAAGATCAAGGATACACCCCCACGGGAACGGTTTGATCTGAGCATTGAAAGGTTCTAGTAGCCCTCAGGAAGGAGGGTGTCGAAGCTCGTGACAGAGCTGGCTGTGAACCATGTCTCGGGGGGACCGAGGACATCAAAGTTGTGTTCTTCCAGGAGACGGTAGATGTCAGAGGAGTGTTTGACAGTAGAGCGAGAGTTATAAGTGGCGAGGTGGAGAAGGTTGACATCCTTGAAAGACTTCCGGGGAGGGGGTACAAATCAGAGGTACTCCCTGTCAAGGAGGAGGAGGAGGAGGCTGGACCAAGGCAGTGCCGTTGAGGTAAACATTAATTATGACCTTGGAGGAGTGGAGGGAAGCGAGGAGGGCCACCCTCAATGGGAGAGGAGGAGTAAGCAGAGAGTACAGAGACCATATGAGGAATCCATAGGTCTGGCGAAGGAACGACAAAGAGGATGTCAGTGAGGGTCTGTCTGGAGGAAGCGCTGGTGTAAGTATTGGCGATACGCAGGTTGGATATCCTTTTTGAACTTCTTCCTACCATACTTAGTGAGAAGGGTAGGATAGTCGATAAACAGTTGGAGAAGATAGAAACAAAGGGCTCCATAGGTGAGGAGGAAGAGGCGGAGGAGGCGGAGGAGGAGGAGGAGGAGGATGAGGAGGAGGGGGGGAGAGGGAGGGAAATGAGAGCCGAACAGGGAGCTGGAGATACAAGGGGTGTGGGGGGAGCAGCAGAGACAGAACTTTACTGGAAAAGCACTGCAGGTAAAACATAGTGGTCACTGGGCACAGCTAAATGCAACCATATAGCAAGACGGGTGAAAACAGTGGTCACTGGGCACAGCTAAATTCAAGAGCAGATATAAATGTGATGTATTTGTAATTATTTTATTTATAGAGCGCACCAGGCCCAAGGGGATCCTTGGCATTGTAGACTGAATGAGGGAGGGAAAGTTGGAGGTGATGTTGCGACTAACCCACAAGAAAGTGAAGTGTCGCAAAAATGTTCAGCGGGCATCAAGGAGTGCAGAATCAGATTGCTTCCAGGTCATCAGGTGGGCCCCCACCAGGCCGTCCAGATGGCGGACAGGGAGCAGACAGGGGCCTTAGGAAGTGGGCCTTTGGAGCGGGGGGCTGGCTAAAGCCATGTATGCCACTTCCTGCACTCCCTCAATTTCAAGAAGTCCCAGATGACCCCTTCACAAATGCTCCTGTACATTTGAATTCATCCGAAAGGAAGGCTTTTCCCCAAAGGACAGAGCAATTAGTATCCAAATCACAGAACTCCAAAGCACTACAATCCGTGAAAACTTCAAGGTTGCTGGTCCAAATGGCATTCTGCTTTTTTCTGGTACCATGAGCCTGGCTGAGATAGAGATCCCTTCACTGGGTTCTCGGATCCCAGTGGTCACAGTTGTCTGGCAACATGACAGATCTTTTACAGTTACCATCCAGGATCTCACAGGACCTTCTGTGTTGGTCCAGCAAGGAGAACTTTATGAAAGAGGGGCGGCCCCTTTTGGCAACCCTGGCCAGAGGTGACGATCGTGACGGATGCCTCGCTGAAGGACTGGGGGCACACAAAAACAAACCTAAGGTGAGCGAACTGCGATCCAAAGCAGAGGCGAAACGCCAAAGAAACCTTCTGGAGTTGGGGGCGATCAGACTTGTGCAGATGGCCTTTTTCCGCCTCAATACAGAGGAAAGCAGTCCTGATCATGACTGACCACACAGTTGCCAAGCACTAACGTAAACCAAGAGGAGGTGTAGGGTCGCTACCACTGTGCAGAGAGGAAATGGAACTCTGGTTTTGGGCCTTGCAAAGATGCATCCCTATATCTGCAATTCATCTAGGATATCTGCAGTTCATCTAGCTAATGGAGAACCCGGTGGCTGTCGCACTGAGCAGGCAGGGTGGCAGCTTTGCCAGGAAGTCCTTGCAGAGATCTTTGATTTCTGGGGAACTTGTTTGCAACCAGCTCCAACAGGAAATGTGAGATGTTATGCTCCAGGGAATTTCCCCCAAGACGAGCACCGAGGGACGCTTTTGTGGTTGACTGGAATTATCCACTCCTATATGCGTTCCCACCGATTCCTGTCATGCCACACGTCATCGGGAGGTTGAGATTGTTGGTGCAGCCATGATCCTGGGCCAGGAGGATGTGGTACCTGGACCTTTTGGACTTGGCCATCTGCCCTCCACAACGCCTCCCAAAGAGACCGGACTTGCTCTCGCAAGGAGACTGAATGCTCCAACCCAGTGTCAGTACCCTCAATCTCCAGATTCAGATACAGAGTCATGCAATTTCTGCGTGGGTTTTGCAATCATTTTCCCCTCACCAGTTTGTGGTTCTGGTTTAGGGATTTGAATTTAGTGATCATATTTCTTTTAATCGCTCATTTGAGTCCCTCCATTCTTGTTGGTTAGGATTGCTCACTGTTAAGCTTGCTTTCCTGGTGGATGTCACTTATGCTACACTTGTGAGTGAGCTCCAGGTGTGGTCAGTTAAATCTCACAATTTGGTTGTCTTCAAAGATTATTTGAAAAAGGTGGTTTCTGCACTCATCTATTACTGCGCCACAGGGAGTTCGGTATCAACCAACAGGGGGGCGGGAGAGGAAAAGATTTAATAGACATAAGCTCAAGTTAGGTTCATTTTCATTTGCTAGTCTGACTTAATTTACATCCGCCTTGAGATAGGGCTTACCTATCGTCGGGAGTACAAATAGTTCACTGATGTCGTGTTGTCAGAAAGAGTCCCATCATACTCATCAGTGCGACACTGTAATGCTATCATGTTGTATCAAGTCGCGGAGGTCTAAGAGTGACTATAAAAAAGTTCCCCAAGTCATATTGTCCAAAGATTATTTGACTTGATTGAGACTGTCCTTTCTTCCGAAAGTGGTGTCACATTTCCATCTCTCGCTCAAAAGATCCATCTTACTTTCTTTTTTCCTCTGCCATCGACTGGAATCGGTGCAATCGGTGCAAGTCCTCAGTTGCTACGTCTCTTGGACGAGGACCAGGAGAGAGTTCGATCTTTTTGTTAGTTATACTGATGTCCATGCTGGCAGGGCTGTGACCAAACAGACCCAGACAAGGTGGCCATCCTCTGCATCTTGGAATGCTATTATCTGGCTACTTGTCATGGTTCATTCCATTCCACCAAAGGGCTGGCTGCACTAGGTGCACTTGGCACTACAATGTGGAGTTCCTGTTCCGTAGATTTGCCAGGCTGCTTTGTTGGCTTCCCTGAACATGTTCGCTAAACATTACTATTTGTATTCTCAGTCAGAACGGGATGATAGTTTAGGTAGAGCTGTCCTACAAATATTTTCTGTTTAGGTGGTCTCCTTGATCTCCTTAAGATATACCTACTGCTACGGAAGTCTATTACAGATTAGGAATTCGTGGGAGGAAGGAATCCATTAGAAGAACAAATTACTTACCTCTTGGTAATATTCTTTCTGATGGCTGTTCCTCCCATGGATTCCTCATCGCCCTCCCTACCTGCCCCTCTTGCGGATTGCTAGTACACCTTGGTTCTGCGGTCCCTCAGCCTCTGTGTGCTAGCGAAAAATGGTGGAACTAAGATCACAGAGCGCAGCGCTTCAATATATATCTGGCACTGTTGCATAGATGCTTCGGCGAAGCTGATGTAGAGCCATGCTGTGCCACCTGGTGACCGACAGGCTTCGAAAGAGCAGCTGAGCTGGGAAGTTTGTATTATAGATGAGGAATCGGTGGTTCAGAAAGAACATTACCAAGAGTTCTGACATTGCCCAGTGGAGACCTGTGTACAGTAATGGAAAGTGGGGCATATGTTTATTTCTGAGTATGAATGCCTTTCTCTTTTCTTCTTCCCTTGCCTTCACAGCTCCGCTACAGGTTTGTAGAACTCTTTAAGTTTTACCTGGTTTCTATGATTCCACATTTCTGGCCCAAGACAGCTATCTGATGCTACATGCCTGCTCAGAGTCCATGCTGAGGTTTAGTGACCACTTTGAAAGTTGGTCACGTAAAGATGACGTTGTGACCTCAGTCAGCATCCAAAGATGGCGCTAAAAACATGACTACTTCACAACATGGTACTAGACCACTGCATGGTGTGAAAAAATCACTCCCACAAAACGGACAAAAAGACCACCAGAGTCTAGTCTATTACCCTGGTTGAAACAGATGCCAAGATTAAGACACAGTCCCAGCTAAATACCACACTTGAGATGCATTGCCCTTAGCACACTTTGTCAAGCAACCATCAACATCGACACGGGTCAACCCCTCCAGTTTCAACCTATGTTAAAGCACAGCCAAACAGGAAGAGGCAGTTTGTTTCTCATTCTACATCAACACAACTTGCGCCCTTTGCATCTGTTGAGACATATTGCCCAGACTCTTCTGATGACCGCCTGAAAATTCATGAGGAGGAAACCGAGGGAGAGGAACAATAACCTTTCGGAAAAAAGATTCAGCCACTCCAATTACAAGACATTAAATGCAGGATACGCTGGAGAAGATTATTACTTTCCATCATGAAAGGAGTTAAAAAAGACAGTGTTTTGTGAAGAAAAGCCTCTACCCAAACCATCTAAAAACTGATTGCATTCAACCATATTATATAGAATGGAATTCTAGTGAGGCAGAGGAAGAAGAGGGTTAGACACATCTAGAAGTGGAGGAACCTTACTGCCCATAAGACACTGAACCCCATTTTTCTGATCCTCCTGCTGACGACCAGGGAAAATACATAGCCTTGTTTAAGAGAACTGTTTGCAGATTTTGCAATTCAACTGGGGTAAAGCAGGAGGCAATTTATTATATGGAAGACACTTAAGAGCAACCCAACCCTTTGCTCACTGCACCCCCATTTTAAAATCTTCCAAAAAACAAATGCAACACTGCAGAAGTCCACTTCGAACAGGTCTGTTAATGTACAGATTGAGAATAAATATTGTCCCTCTCAGAAGACCCTATGTGAAAGCACATCCCGTCCCCAATTCCTTAGTTGTCACCACAACAAGAAAAAGGTGTGAGGCCCTGACCTAGTCAGACCCACCATCAGATAAGGAGAGTAAAAAAGTATATTAAATGGAACGGAAAATGGCAACTACGGCGGCATATATCCTACATATTACGAATTGAACAGGGCTGCTGGTCCATTACAAAAGGGCCTATTTGGTCCAAGTGGTTACACTGATCAGGGGCATGCCTCCAGCAATTTAAGTTCAGGTGTACACTATTGGGGAAGGCCAGCTAGCATAAAAGGGCCTCATTGAGGGCTGAAAATGCACCAGGTAGATTGCCAGTGTGGCAGTAGTTAGTCATACTTGGCTGTGGTGCACTGGTGTGTAAGCCCGAAGCACAAGCGCGCTGCTTAACAAACCTCTGGAAGAAGAGGACCTATTCGGTACACTAGTAGACAACAGCAGGCCATTCCTCTGCCAGACGCAATTTATTTTGCACACTTGGACCTTTCCGAGAGGGCAAATGTTTCAGCCCTTCCTGTCAGGGTTTTAAATTTGCCCAAAACACATGGGGCAGATGCTCACATTCCTTCTTGCAAGGCAATTTTTTCGGCAGACCCAAACAAGGGACCGTGTCGACATAGAGGTCGCGGAAGAGACTCGCCATCAAAAGGGGTCTTTCAAAAACTATGATCACCCATTTATTTCCTTCCCACATCCCCTCCATTTAGGAGAAGAGGAACATTGTTTACCCATGCTTGCGAGGAAATCACCTAAGACAAGTGGATGCTGGACAGAGTGGGACGGCTGTTGTATATACCGCATCATTCGCCCACATGATATCCTATCAACAAATCGCAAACTCTTTTTCTAAATTTAGAGGCGCGCGGGGGTGGGCGGTGGCCCTAGGAGTATGCGCTGCCCTGACTCTGCCCTCCTGCGCCACACCCCAGTCCCCTTTTCCACATCGACGGGAACGGGTTGAATTCACCAGCGCTCCTGGGTTTGGCTTCAGCCATGTAATTCCATGTGCGGATACTTCTTCTCTTTGTCTTTTTTTTGTCTTTTTATCATTCAGGTACTCGGCCCTCAGGCGCCAGGCCCCTCCCCGGCACATGTCGACTTCCACAGGGTTTTGCAGGTGCCCATCCTGCAACGGGCTCTTCCCAAATTCAGACCCCCACGCCCTCTGCCTACGTTGCCTTTGCCCAGACCATGGTTGGCAGACTTGTACAGCATGTGGCTCGCTGTCCTATAAAGCGCTGAAGAACAGACTAGCCAGGTGGAGGGAGCTCTTCCAGAAGTCACCTCCAGAGGACCTCAAGAACTTTGTGAAACACCGAGCCAGGCCCGCTAGGTTCCATCGCACCCCGCAAAGGAGACTCCTTCCCAAGGAATCTCCGCGCGGGAGGGACCGTTCTGGTCCTTGTACCAGCACGTGCACCGAGGCTGTTCCAGCTACCGGCCTTCGGGCTGAGGGATACTTGGATCCTCCCGGTGGCAGTTTTGAGGGACCAGAAGGTTCTTGTACCGGATTGTCATCCGAGGGGCTCTGCCCTTGTACCGGCAATATGGCAGAGGGGCTACGCCCTAGTACCGGCAATACGTCTGAGGGGAGCCTAAATGCAGCTATATCGACCCCCGGGTCGAGGTTGACGCACCTACCCGCTCTATGCCCGAGGAGCAGGGTAGGCCTTGTGATCCACATGAAAGAGTCTTGGAGGAGTCTGGGCTCAGCGAGCCGAGCAACACGTTGCAGGCACTTGTCAGGCAGCTCGAAAAAATGACCGCCGCGCCAGACAGGCACCGATCCGACGCCATTCCAGGAGTTCGGCGAAGAACGAGTGTCAAGGTGGGACTGGCCTCAATTAGGTACGTGGCCTACAGACTATCCTTCTTATGCGCAGGGCAGCTTCCCACTGCGTCCATACGGGCAGGGTATGCAGCGACTCCAACTCCTGGCTACCCAGCCAGTACCCCCTACCACCTCTCCAGCCAGTGAAGAGGGGTTCTTCGAGAGGTTCCTCTGCCTCATGAAGTCCCCTCTGATGGCGGTTATCCTCAAGGATGCCCTCAGGGAAGTCCTCCCGACTATGCTAGTGGCACCACAAGCGCCAGGGCCCCCCAGCGCAGCCGCTGCTCAGGCTCCCCAGCCGCTCCCCAGCCGCTTCCTCAGGCGGTTCCGCACCAGCCTCCGCCTCCTCCTCAGCCTCCGGCCGTGGTTGCTGTACCCCAGCCTCCAGCTCCGGCTACTCCTCCACAGGATGCCCCTGATCCACAGGATACGTATGAGGATGAGGATCTGGGCACGCCATCCTCAGCCAGGGACTTCCACAAACGTCTTGCTGAGCTGGCGGAGTACCTGGGCCTACCCCAACCCAAGGTCGAGCAGCCAGCAGAGGTGGTTCTGGCTGCAGTCCTCACGCAACGCCCCTCTGCCAAAACGGGGATTCCTCTGCAAGCCTATGTAGTCTCCCTGGCCAAGAAGGGATGGCTAAGCCCCGCTCTGTCCAGCCTGTCAATCAACCCCCTGGACGCCAAGTGAGACTCTTTCCTCCCACTCTTAGGCATGATTTGAGGTATGTCTTTGACTTTTTGTGTGCTTATGGGCTATGGGGTCTTTTACTCCATAGGGTATCATCTGTTTTTAGTATGTGTTACACAGCACCCTCAGTGCAGTAACACAGGGGTGTCATAGTGACCCCCAAACATAGACTCCATACCCTGGGACTGACCATTGGCTCCCAGGGCACGTAAAGTCACAATTGACTTTACTACTCCAAAATTGTGAACAGAACCAGTACAAACCATCATATTGTGGAAGTACTGGAAGGGGTTAATTCGATTGCCCCAGGGTCTGTTTCCAAGGGGGCTCTGTCCAGTCCCCCCTTGTCGAGTTTCTGGCTGGTGGCAGTGGTTACCACACAAAATATTCCCCCGGAATATTTCCTATGGGATTTTCCCTTTGATTTTAAACACACCACTTTTTGGTGCAATGTTAAAGATACCGCTGGTTTATTTAATATTAAATCACCGGTTGGGTCTTTTTGCTGGAACTCTTTTCTAAAATGGCGTTCGTGTCCGACTCTGTAACTCCAACCAAGGCCGGGCCCTTTGTCCCACTTTTTGGCGGGCTTCTCCACAGAAGCCCTCCAACTGGTACCACTCTGTCTGGGTTTCACAGGATGTGTGGGTGGGGGAATTGGCACCCTGGACTGCATTTCCTTAGCAACCCAAGTCGCACTCTGTTCCGATTGGTCCAGTGGTGAGCCGCCCGGCTCACCACTTAGCATGTATGAGTGACAGCTAGGCTGTTGAATGGCGGTTTTTCTGCATAAAAGCAGGGCTTTTGGGACTGGAACTT
Source organism: Ambystoma mexicanum (assembly GCF_040938575.1). Classification (NCBI taxonomy): domain Eukaryota; kingdom Metazoa; phylum Chordata; class Amphibia; order Caudata; family Ambystomatidae; genus Ambystoma; species Ambystoma mexicanum. The sequence goes on along the minus strand of NC_090939.1, from coordinate 222,395,357 downwards.
CAGAAGTGCCACAGGACCTAAGAAACCCAAAGAGGGGAGAAGCTGAGCCATCTGCAACGATGACACCACTGGTGGAGCCCTGCAGCAACAACCTCACCACTTTCCCGACGACAAGAGAAGATCTGCTGAAAGAGTCTTCTTCCCTTGAGCTGGTGGGATCAACCAGTTCACCATTTCGCATTCCAGGACGTCTCTTGGTCGAATCGCCCGTGCCAAGCACCCCGGCGGCCGGATAGCCAAGCTTCACCACTGTGACTGCGAATACCAGGAACGCACCTTTTAACCAACAAACTCCGCGGCTGGTTTCTTCCCTGGGCAGTTCAACGACTCCAAAATTCCTCCTCGATGAGATCCTCTTCCCCTGGTCGAAACCACAAACTGCACCCACTGCCAGGAACAACTGCCACCGCTGGAGCTTCCTCAACTTTGAAGGTACTGTGTTCCACCTGGCCTCCCTTTCTACGGATTGCTAAAGGTGACCCTTAAATCCTTGGCTCTCCAACTGGGTTGGCCCCCAGACCTTCTAACTTTACCTTTTGAATCAACCCAACCTCTTTGGAACATTTCTCCAAAGACTGCATTTCTCAACTGTGTGATTTTGGGCACATTTCGCCTTGCTCCATTTAAGGTGGGCCTGGCCTATGAACTTTGGCTACAGTAGACTCTGCCTTCACTAACTTGTTTTGGTCTTTTAAAAGTGTTGGGAACTATTTTATTTTATGACCTGCCTTTTTCTTTCCCTTTAACTTAATTATTGAAGTGCCATCTAGGTTACGTGCTCACCTCTGTTGTGACAAAAAGTGGTGTTTTGACTTAGACTTGCCTAATAATTCTTAAGGGAGGTGTGTATACTTTTTTGATTGTGTTTGAACTTGCTTTTGATTAATAGTGCTAGTGTATTTTCTAAAGTGCGTTAAATAAATAATTATATACTTTTGATAACAAGCTCTGGTCAGTGTTTGCTTGCTCTACTGTGTTTTTAGCCTTATTGTGTATCCTCTGTATATACTGCCCTACTCTTCTTGAGAGAAGTCTGACTGCTCAGCCACAGCTACCAGGTAAATCTGGGTGTTGCAGACTGCTAGCAATTGGGTTTACTGCTTACTCCTGTAGTCTTAATCTTTTTGCAGTGGTTCCCAAGGGAACTGCACAGGATTCTGCCTAAGAGAGGGGGGCAGGGGGGAGGGGGTTACACTATTGCTCTCGGCCCATCCTCAGCTGCACTCCTCAATGATCTCTGCGGCATCACTATACTCCAAGCCTCGGCCGCCTCCTCTGCGGTGCTGCTAGGCAAGGAGGAGAAGATCTTGGAGGCATACAGGAAGATTCCAACGCGTCCTTGCATCTTCGTCAGGCCAACGCTGATGCCATGCTGGCTGCCGCTAACTAAAAGTTATGGTGGGAAATTGCGGACTTCCTCCCGGAACTCCCTACGCAGAGCCAATCACGTTTTAAGATGGGGCTGGCTGAGGCCAAGTTGGTGGCGCAGAACCTCATGGAATACACTGTGGCCCGTATTGACACCTCTGGCCGTGCCATCTGTACCGCCACGGACATTGGAAGGACAGCCTGGCTCCGGGTGATGAAATTCAACCTGGACATCCAGGAACACATATTAGATCTACCGTTCGAGGGGGGGGGAGGGGGCCTCTTCCGCTCCACCACGGACGAAGAGCGGGACAAGAAGAAAAACGGCTCACAAAACAGCCAAGTCTTTATCCATCTTGACAAAGACCACGCCCAAGTCGTACACCCAGTCACAGCTGTGCTCCGACAGGTGGCGTACGTATTGACGTTTTCGCGGCTTCCAGGAACAGAGATCCAGGCAGCCGGACCGCTCGTCTCCGAACCGGCGCAAGATACGAAAAGGGGTTGGGGGTAAGGGCTTTTTCCAGTCCCCCTCTGCCGCGACAGCCTCCGTCGGAAATAAGGCATGACGTGCCCCTTCGGGTGCACGTGTCTCCAGTGGGGGGTTAGGGGGGCAGGCTTGCTCTCCATGCACATTTCTGGTGCCAGAATTTCACGGACCCCTGGATCCTCTCAGTAGTATCCACGGGGTACCGCCTACCCATCCCAGCTTCTTCTCCCTCCTCCTCTCCACTCACTCAAGTTGGGACAGAATCTCTTCGGGCGGAGATCCGGTCGCTCTTAGAGAAGCCAGGCAGTGGAGGAAGTCCCAGCCTCCCAGCGAGGCTTGGGCTTTTACTCCAGGATTTTCACCATTCAGAAGAACCACCAGGCGGGCCTGAGAGTTGTGCTGGATCTTTCCACCTTCAACGTCTCCTTACCCCTTCAAAAATTCAAGATGGTTACTCCAGCTTTTATAGCGGAGACATTGTGCAAGGGAGACTGGATGAGCTCCCTGGACCTGAAGGACGCGTACCTACACGTCCTGATTTAGCAGCCCCATCGTTCTTTCCTACGGTTAAGGATCATGAGCTACCATTTTTCAATACAAGGTCCTTCCATTTGGCCTCAACTCGGTCTATACCAGGCTCATGAATATGGTGGCTGCCCTCCTAAGAGTGCAGGGCCTCCACATCTACCCATACCCCCACAACTCACTCGTCAGGGCTACATCTCTGGAAGCAGTGCACCACTCTTCCCATACCCTTATGAACACACTGCACGATCTGGGCTTTTCGCTCAATCTCAAGTAGTCGCAGTTGCAGCCCACGCAGACTGACATTCTTGGGCCTCATCTGGGACACGTACTCCGAGAAGGTTTTTCCGTCGGAGGACAAGATCTCTGCCATAAAGAAGGCCACACCCACTTCCTCAGCCTGGAGGTGACCTCTGCATGGTGGTTATCAGCATCTCCTGGGTCTCTCGGCGGCGGTCCTATTAGCCGCCCCACACACGGGATTGAGGATGAGGAGGATTCAGCTGCACTTTGCGGCCTCATGAAACCAGGAGCAGGGCTCTCAATCAGAGATGCTCAAAGTTCCTCCATCCCTCCACCCGGATTTAACATGCTGGTCCAGGGACTGGAACCTGCGGACGGGCAAGCCCTTTCGGCCGCCCACCCCGCAGGCCACCATCACCACTGACTCCTCGCTTGTGGGCTGGGTAGCCACCCTGGACGACCTCTCGGTCCACGGCACCTGGACTTGACAGGAGCAGGAATACCACATCAATTGGTTAGAGCTGAACGCCATCTGGCTAGCGCTCGGAGCATTCCTACATACAGACTACTCGACCAGCATGCCCTATGTCAACAAGCAGGGAAGCACCAGAACCCATTCCTATGTGCAGACTGGCAATCAGCATGTGGGAGTGGGCCCTGGAAAACGGCATCTACGTCACGGCAGTCCACCTCCCGGAGAATCCAACCTGGAGGCGGACAAGCTCAGCAGGTTGGGAGCAGACAATTACGAGTGGCAGATAAACGACCTTGTTATTCAGGAGATCTTCAACAGGTGGGCTCATCCCCAGGTGGATCTCTTTGCCACCTTGCACAAAGAGAAGTGCCCTCAGTTCGCCTCTTGGCAGGGACAGGGACTGGCTCCCTGGGCGACGCATTTCGGCCTCAGTGGAACGGCATGAAGGCTTACGCCTTCCTGCCCACTCCGCTGATTAATAGGGTGATTTGCAAGATCAAGGAGTCTCGCCAACTCGGCATCATTCTAACAGCTCCATGGTGGCTGGCCAGGCCATGGTTTTCGGAGCTGCTCAGCCTCTCGGAGATGCCTCTGATTCACCTCCTGACGGGCCCGGCACATCTTCTGGTGCAGCAGGGGGGCAGGGTCATCCACTCTGTGCTACAGAAACTAGCCCTCACAGCGTGGTACCTGAGCAGGTAACGCTTCGGCACCTCAGCCTCTCCCAGGCTAATCTTGAAATCATATAGGGTGCCAGGAGCAAGGCTACCAGGGCCCAGTATAAAAGTAAATGGACCAGATTCTGTCACTGGGAAATCGGCCCCCTGACATGTACTTTGGACGACGTCCTCTCCTTCTCGACGCCCCACACCCACTCTGGTGTGCAGGTGGACACCTGCCTTACATACCTCACAGCCATCGGGGCTTACAGGAACTCGGAGGCGGGGGGGGGGGGGGGGGATCTTCTCCTCCTCCAATCCTATTATCAAGAAACATTTGACGGGGCTCGCAAGGCTCCACCCGCCCGTTAAGAGGCTGCAACCCATGTGGGACCTCAACATAGTTTTGGGCGCCCTGGCTCACAAACCGTTTGAGCCATGATGTCTGCCGACATCAGGCTGGTCACCATCGAAACGGCCTTACTAGTCTGCCTTGGCTCGAAGAGTCAGCGATATCCAGGCGCTGGTTGCTTCAGAACCATATACTACCTTTCACAGGAACCAAGTAGTCCTGCGGACACCCAGCATTTTTGCCCAAGGTGGAGGAAATAGTCCTTCCTACGTTCTTTGCCGATCCTAAGGACGAGGTACAGAGAGTGCTGCACTGCCTGGATGTCAGACGTGGCCTGAAATTCTAGTTGGGCAGGACCAAGGGCTTCTCCCAATCGGACACCCTGTTCGTCACTTTCGGAGGCTCAAGACCAGGCTATCGGGCCACCAAGGCCTCCATATCCCGCTGGAAGGTCTCGGCCAAGGAAACTTAGAGGGCCAGCACAAGCCGCTGCCGGCCAACATGCATGCCAACGCAGTCCAGGCCAAGGCAACGGCCATCGCATTCCAGCGCCATGTCCCTTGGCAAGTCATAAGCAGGGCGACCACTTGGGCCTCTCCCTCAGCTTTCAACAAGCATTACTGTTTGGATGCCGGCTTTAGATCTGATGCGGCTTTTGGACAGCTGGTTCTCAGGAACTTATTTGCTTACGGAGGATCTCCTCTCCACCCTGGGGCTACATTGTTTTAATCGCCCATGCAGTATGGCGGAAAGGCGGACGGGACATAAGAGTAATTAGAAGTTACTCACCATAGTGACTAATGTACTCTTAGCCCTTAGTCCACTTTCCTCCATACGTCCCACCATCCTCCCCCACCCACCCCCCTCCTCCCCCCTAATAATACTGGTGTCATTAGGCAATGTTAAATCTATTGTCAACGTGTCAATGGGGACTGAGGTGTGGCGCCGGAGGGCGGAGTCAGGGCAGCGCATGCTCCCAGTCCTGCACCCCTCTACATTTAAAGGGGAAGAAGGTTTTTTCTGGTGGAAAAGGTTCTGTCTCCCGTCCCTTGGAAGGGACGCCCATGCAATATGGAGGAAAGGGGACTTTACTCAATGTTCTTCCTGGTTCAAAAAAAAAGGTCTAAGCATGAGGCAGGTTCTAGACTTAAGGCCAAACACATTTGTCAAAACACAATTCTGTATAACCAACAGGTGATCTCATTTTTACAACCAGGAGATGTGATGACCACCTTGGACGTGAAATATGCATACTACGATAATTCAATGTTCCACATGCATCTGCCATACCTGTGCTTCAGGCTGGCTAACCATCACCATCAGTTCAAAGTGCTTCCTTTTGGTAAAGCATTGGTACATCGTTTATTCACAAAGATGGTAATGGCGGTGCATATACACAGTGACTTGAAGCATATACACATTTCTGGAAGGGCAGTTAAACACGGATTTGGGAATTGCCTATACATCCGAGGAATGGGTGCAAGTACGGCTGGCACAAGTTATCATCCACACCAGTCCATCAAAGTGCAAAAAAGCCATGAAGCACTTGGCAATGATGGGGCCAGTCCTCTTCTCATGCCGGTCTGCAAATGTCCCATCTGCAAGAGTGCCCGTCAAAGATATGGTCACTAACTGGCAATTGGGACAATTGAGTAGCTATTTCACAAAATCTCAAAGCTCCGCAATGGTGGACACCGACCAGCGTGTTAAAGGGCTGCTTATTTGTGAACACGCCAGTGCATGTGACAATTGCAAAAGGCTCCTCTCTGGGGGGACCGGGAGGTTTGCTGTCTGTCTCTAGCTGGCCAGGGGTAATCGTTAAGTTTTCGTATCAGTAGAGGTAATAGTTGCCATAACAGGAAAGCCTCCATATCAATGTACTGGAACTGTTAGCTGTAAAATATGTACTCTATTGGTTCCAGACATTAAAAATTCAGTATGCTTTTCAAACAACAATGCTGCATCCATGATTAATATCAACAAATGGGGTGAATCTCGCGCTCCAAACTTCTCATAAATTGTCCAACATATGTGGAACTTGTGCATCTTCCATAGTTCTATGCAGGTACTAGGGATAGAAAACTGTCAAGCAGACAGCTTGATTGAGCAGGTCAGTAATGTGAGTGGGAGCTAAAATCAAACCTACTCAAAGATGTTCAACAGGGGGGAATTACTAAATGTATACTGTAAGTACGCAGACTTAGAACTTAGACACAGTGGTGGCATCACGATTGACAGACTTTTATTAAGTGTAACATAAAAAGCAAACCACACTTTGCCCTAACTCGAAGGGTTCTGTCATTTCATCACCTGCCTGTTCATCCCCATGCTTTTTAACGTGCACATTCCATCGAATGTGTTTATCCTTTTTATTTTTTTGGGGGGAGAACCCCTCGAAGCCCCCCTCCCACACTTATTTTTTGCTATTGCCCACCCGCCCAAACCCTTATCTGCCCTTTTCCCACCCCCCCTAAAAAATTCGATGAGCACATTCGACGGACTGTGCACGTTAAAAAGCCTGGGGATGAACAGGCAGGCGATGAAAGGACGTCGTACCACTCTAAGAGGCGGCTCCATGCCTCAACTAAAAATACTGTGGATCCTGTCAGGATGTCCAAATCAAAAAGTCCACAGTCCTGTGTAAGAATCCTAACCACTCTTTCCCTTACACTTAAAGCTAAATTGAAGAAGTGACATGTGTGAAGAATCTGAAAGAATTCTCCCCAGAAACCTGGTCTGGAATACTCAAGTGGCCAGGGTAAGTCGGAAGCTTCCTGAACCTGGGGTTGGTGTACTGCGGGAGGAGCCAAAGGTGGTGTGTGGACAGACCAGCGAGACTGGGATACACCACTTTTTAACCTTCTCCCTTTTGATGGCTTTTGCCAAACTAAAGTGGAAAAACCTAACTTTGATGAAACAAACTGCATGTCCCAGAATCCCACAGGAACAAACGAGAAAGAGGGCTGAAGAGGCACATGGATGTAGTAGTTGGGCAATTCAGCCTAATAGCCATTGCAGGCGTCAGGCATTTGAGATTGATGGCTCACACCTGAAGCCAATTGTTAACCTTGTGAGGCATAAAAGGCCCCAGCAGGAAAAGAGGGGGAAGGAGCTGGAGCAAGAGTTGGAAAGCTGGCAGTAGTAGTAGAAGAGGAGTAGCACAAGGCTGGAAATTCACACAGAAGTGAAAACAGAAGACACGCCGGAACGTGGAGACCGATTTCACTTGAAAGTTCTGAGAGGGTCATGTGTTCTCAAAACCTGTATTGCAGAGGGTGCGTAGAGCAAGACGTGCTGGAAGTAAAGATTTCCCCATGTCAGCCAAGTCGCTGTGATTGCAGGGCAACTCAAGGCCAGAGGCAGAAGGCAAGCTGAGTGTTCAGGGAGTGAAAGAGACTCCCAATTAAGGTGGCCGGGCCGGAGACACCCTTGCAGGAGAATGGTGTGGGTCCCAAGTGAGCCCAAAGTAGTAGCAGAGGTTGAGGAAGTCTGGGAACCAGAGCAACCCTGACTTCTAGCACGCATGAACTATTTACTATCCTTAAAGTATTAGAAGCTAGTATGCCCCTGTTGCTCAAGTAGTCATGGGTTACCCCTCCCCCCATAAAGAAGATCACCCTCGATCCTCACAACCTGAAAAACTATCGACCAATCACCAACGTGCCTTTTCTGCTGAAGATACTCGATCGAGTAGCAGATGTTCAACTTCAAGAACACTTGGAGAGTAATCACCTCTTTAACATCAAGCAATCAGGCTTTCGGGCCAAACATGGAGCCGAAACGGCACTCCTCGATCTCAGGTCAAGCGGGGCGGGCATTGTGGACAGGGGTAAACCAGCGCTCTGGATGCTTCCTTCTTGACTCGTCTGCTACATTTGACCTGATTGACCACTCATTGCCGGTCAAAAGATTGCTCGAACAGGCACTGTGTTCTCCTCTGGCCACTCAATGGATTGTCTCTTTCCTGGGCCCCAGATAGGCGCAGGTGGCCGTGGATGATGCTTGTTTCCACCCGGTATCCGTTACATGCAGAGTGACGCATCCCCACATCATTTAATATATACACCACCCTGCTGCTCACTCTCCTTGGTGACCTGGGTGTCCAATTTACCATTTATGTGGATGACACCCAGGTTATTATTGAACTATCTGGAGATTACATCAAGGACACTAACATCATTAATTCAATCTATAAATCAAATCGGGTATGGATGGCTAGAAACTCACTGGTCCTGAACGCCCGAAAAATCAGAATTCTTGATTATTGCATCCAGCAATAAATTGATAACACTTAGCCCCGACTATGATGCTATTACCATCTCCGACATCAAAATTAAAGTCGCTAGCTCAGTGAAGACCATGGGCATCACTTTGGATGCCAAAATGTCCATGAAGCAGCGTGTTGCCCAAGTTTAAGGCCTCATGTAGTTACATTTCGAAACTTTTAAATCACACCCGTCCCTACATTTCTTTGCAGAGTGGGGCATTGTTTGCAACAGTACTTATCAATTCGCTTCTCCAGCATGGGGTCTGGCATGGATTCACATGCTCATGAATATTCCCCGTCGTCAGGCTGGGAATCCTCGGTAAAGAGAAAACCAGTATCAGTTTCGTTTCTGATCTGTCTTTCGTAGTAAGATCATGTCTCTGCGGCCAGGCAGGAACTTCACTGGCTCCCTGAACGTGTTACACACACAATGCTTAATCTTACGTACAAGTGCTTTCACACTGATGCCCCCCAGTATCTTTCTGACCAACTATCTGCATGTAGCGTGGCTTGCACTTTACGTTCCGATGATCCTACGAAGCTTACACAACCTAGATTTAAACTTTCAGGTTTTGGTAGGACTGGATTTGATGTCCAAGCACCCCCCCCACCCCGGCCTGGAATAAATTCCCCCCTCATCTGAGGCAGCCTCAGTCCATCGCAGAGTTCAAGAAGGGAGTTAACACCCACCTGTTTAATCTTGACCCTGATTAATCCGCTTCACTAATAAATACATGAGGGGCACACCAGCCCTCTTTACATCGACCCTGAAAATCCCCCCCCCCCCCCTCGGACTGCCTGTTAGTTTGTGTTTTTGTCCTGTCTCGGTTGATTGTAGAAAATGTAATTAAATCAAATCTAATCAACCCACAACTGCAGTGTCCCTGAAGACGTTGAGTGAAGCGCAGGGTTCAGATTCCCTCAACAAGCCTTGCTGGTAACTGTAACCATCCCCAAAGTTGCTCGCCTAGAATTGAAAGCGGGTAGAAGTTGTTTGCTCATTTCAAAACTGACTATTAAGAATGCAAATATAACACACGCGGTTATCATGAAGGCTGCAGTGTTCACGTGAAAGTAAAATCCATTACATCCATTGTTGAACTCTTTCATGTTGAAGGAGTGGTTGCGTGCACCTAATTGTACAGAAGGAACATTTACCGACTCCATTTTCGAAAACCTGACTTTTTTATTTATTTTTTCTTTTTTTGGCAGATACTTTAAAAAAAATATAACTCTGTTTATTGTTTTAAAGAAATAAAATACAGGTCAACAGACCAACAAAAGGTTGCATACATTTGGTACAATGGCACAGTTTTCAGAAACAGTTGTCACAAGCTGGCCCGGGGTTGGTAGAGAGGGTAGGGTGGCACCATAGGTCTTAAAATCCCTCCCCCTGGAGAAGTAGGAAGACAGACTTCTGTTTGTTCAGTCCCCCAAAGTTTTGGTATTCTGTGAGGATACGAGACACCACCAGCAGGAGAATAAGGGGTTGCTGAGAAGGCCGTCTGCGTACACTAAGACCCGGTCCTCCCTACGGCCATGCGAATGCAGTCCAGTCTCCACTCGTCCTGAGTTTTATATCCAGCGGCTCAATGGCTAGGATAAATGGTAGGGGGGCGGGCAGTCCTGTCTGGTCCCCAGTCCCAATGTGAATGCCCTGGAAAATACCCTGTTCACCCGCACCACTGCCTCTGGAGAATCATAGAGCAGTTTAACCCCAGGACATGAAACGGCTCCCAAATCCCACCTGACCCATTATGTCCCACAGAGCGTCCCAATCAACTGAATCAAAAGCTTTTTCGTAGTCGACGGTCAAGAGCCCCAGTGGCTCCAATATTGCCGGAGCCTGATCAATTGCAAGCTGTGCCCTGCGTAGGTTAATTCAAGTGGATCTGAGGGGCACGAACCCACATTGGTCTGGATGGACCAGGGAGTCTATCACTCCTAGCAATCTATTGTAAAGGACCTGTGCCAGGACCTTGTATTCCCCATTGATTAATGATATTGGCCTGTAGAAGGCACAGAGTTCTGGAGGCTTTCCGGGTTTGGGGATGACTACAATATGTCTTCCTAAGATTCATGGGGAGTTGTCCCCTCCCTTTGCTCTGTAGGAACATTTGATGCATGCGTCCTGTCACTGTTTCCCCCAGTCGTTTCCACCGGAAAGCCGTTGTGTCCCGGGGTTTTACCTGATTGTAACTGAGAGAGTGCGGCTGCTACCTCTTCCTCCGTAATCTCTGTCTCACGCTCCTTCATCTGTTGCTCCGAGAGACTGGGGATTTTGATTGAGTTGAGTACGTGTGAGCCCTCCATCTTAGTTGTCTTCTCCTGGGGGGAGTTGAGTTTTTCATTGAATGCAGCGAATGCCTCTGCAATGTCGGAGTCCTCCATCAGTGGTACCCTCCCATCCACTTAAATGGCACGTAGGTGCCCCTTGTTTCTGTCCCACCTTCCCAACCAGGCCACGGTCTTGACAGCCTTATCCCCCTGTCTCATTTAATTTGGCTCTGTACTGATCAGTGGGCAACCCTCGCGTTGTCTAGCTCAACGTTTATTAGGACCTCTTGTGCTGTGATTAGAACCTCTTGTGAGGCCTGAGGCCTCGATTCGAGGAACTGTTACTCTTTTTTTGCGGCCTGCTCCTCTGCTTCTACAATTTCCCGGGAGTGTCGTCGACGGTGAGCCGACACCAGAGAGAGAGCGCCTCTCCTTGAAGTACTGTTTTGTAGGCCTCCCAGTGCGCAGTAGTGCCCTCCACTGATCCCATTCATGGTGAAATACTGTTTTTTTGCATAAGCCCTCCGTTATCTCAGGCTTTTCCAGGTAATGTGCGTTCAGGCACAAGTTTGTACTGGGCTTTACTCGCCCAGCCTTCAAGGCGATAAGTAGGGAGGAGTGATCCGAAATGCCCCTGGCTAGAAATGTTGCAGACACCAGCCCATAAACGTGCCTTGAGGGACGAAAAAGTAATTTATCCTAAAGAAGGATCTATGTGCATTGGAATAGAATAAGAACCCAGATTCCGTCTCGTGCAACGCCCTCCATGCGTCTACCAGCCCCAATGCGGTAGCAAAGGAGTGTAATTTTTTTGGAATGTCCGGGTTCCTATTGCCCCTGCGATCTGTCTCTGCCCACCTCCATGACCTCATTGAAGTCTACACCCATGACCCACGATTCTACCTGTTGAGTAAGAATTACTGAAGCTCATTTAGGAATTCCAGCGTAAGTGTTGGGGGCGTGTATACTGCCATGATGCCCCGGCTGTCTCCCCATATTTCCCTTGTCACCACAACAAATCGTCCTCGTGGATCGGCCTGCACTTTCCTCAGTTGAAACGGTACCCACGTTTGTATGAGGCCCAGCTGGCCTCTTGCCCCTCTTGGGAGTCCTGCGTGTTATGTTAGCGCATAGTTAGATCTCTTAAAGAACTTGCACTACGTGCCGACTAGGTGCATTTGTCAGGAAAACGATATTGCACCAACCTCATCTTAATACTGGAGCCTAGTCCATTGACATTCCACGTCAATAGCGATAGTTCTCTGTCACGTGTCATTAATACCCCTGAGGTTTTTTGCAAGGCTTATGGCCAGTCCCTTGATTCTCAATCTCTCCCTACCCGTGGGTGACTGCACGCCCAGTATGCCATTGTATTCCTCCCTATTCCAGAGGCTCTGGGTCTTCCTGCCCCCGTCGACTATTTGGAGCATGAGGTATCCCCCCACCGCTTGCCTCGCCTCCTGCTTAAGCAATGCGACCAGCAGAACTAAACAGTAAGAAAAAACAAACCCAATCTCCTCGTCCAGTGTTCCGTTCTCGGTCTGAAGCTTATGTAAATCGACTGCAACTTCAAGGTCCCCCTCAATGAGCTGCAGCGCTGCGCAGTGTGCGCCGCCCCCCTTCCCTGAACTGTAACCAGAAAAAAAAAACTACTTTCCACCACCAACTAGAAGTACCTGTCGCCCAAACTTGTACAAACTAAACCCTTTGAAAACCTGTTTGGGTTGGACCCTGAGAGCCATCTCTGCTCTCAGCCAGGGGGCTGCTGCCTGAAGGATTCAGAAAATGTAGCCCACTCGAAGACCAGTTTAGCGGCATCCCCAGGTCCGTGTTTGAACTCTGCATTGCTCCTACATCAATCAGTCCACCTTCCCACTTCTCGGGGATCCGCCACGCTCCTCCTCCTCCTCCTCACTGCGTGGTCTCAATGCAAGCTTTTTCTTCAGAGTCAAGACTGTTGTGATTTCTGTACTTCTCTCGTGTAGTTCAGAAAGAGACCAGTTTGATTGCCTTTGTAGGTGATCGGGCCAGTCGCCCTCGCCATGTGTAGGAGTGTGTCTCGGTCTCTATAATTCATGAGCTGGGCAATCACTGTGGGCGGGGGCGGGCATGGTATCGGTCTGCCTGTTGGAACTCTGTGTGCCCGCTCAATAGAGAAGAAGTTTGAAAGCTTTTTCGGTGCCATGAGGTCAGAGCCATCGCTCCAAAAATAGTTCCATGGAGGGTCCTCCTTCTTTCTCCAGGAGACCAAGTATGTGAAGGTTATTGTGGCAGGATGTACCTTCGCTGTCTTCTGCTCGGTTCTCTAGGGTGGTTCGTTTTGAGACATCTTCTCCAGTCGTTCTTTCATCTTTTGTATGGTGTCTTCGCTATCTGATATGCGCTGTTCAGTTTCTCCCACACGTGAGGTCATATTCCGCAAGTCTTGTCTCAGGAAGGAGACTTCAGAGGCCAGGCCGTCCATTTTGGTTTCGACCCATGATCTACACCGATGGCGGCCATGATTTCCATGAGAGCTCGTCATGTTCGCCTCCATATTTTCCCCTTCTTCTACTAGCTTGTCCCGTGTCGAAGAGGCTGTTGCCGACACACTTGTGTATCGATCCATCTTCTGCGCAGACCCTTTGTGGGGCATGTCCTTTCCCGGCACCGATTTTTCTCAGAATTATCACAATGTGCTAGTTGGAGATTTCTCTCACTCTGCGCACGTTAGAATTGATTGGGGGGGATTGAAACCGCAACCAGGATTTTCTTCAGGTTTACAGTAGCCTCGGCGGAGCAGCAGAAACTCACATCTGCATACGCCAGCTGCTCAACCATGCCCCCTGAAAACCTGACCTGTTTTACAAGTGAAACTGCATCAAAGGAAGGTCGCATATGACCAATTGTGGTTCCCGAGGGAAGTGAGAAGTTGCCTCCTTGATACTATACGGGAATACAATTCCAGTCAATACTTTAAGTTTAAAAATCGACCTTAAACATTGTTTGCACGTGCCTAACTATGTTTTCACTTTGAGGACTGAACCTTGTATTATACATCATTTATTTCAAGAAGTTACTATACTGAAGAGGACAAGCAATACCCAAGCCAAGAGGCGATCCATTTTTATAGTGAAACACCTGTTTAAACCCCTCCACCTAATCTTTGAAGTTGTCAACCATCCAGAGGCCTCGGATAGCAATGTGGCATTATCTGAAGAGGTAAGTGGCAGTAGAGGTTCTGGGTAATTACTTGGGATGAAAAGGTGTGAGAAAGCTGGGGAAGGACAGCCGGGTGCTTGTAAAGAATTTCCAGAAGTTAACCTGTAATGCTGAAAGACTGCTGGAATTGAAAGGAAGTACGTCCTGTTGGCAGAGACAGGTTATCTTTGCAGCAGTTCGACAAGAGGCTGCCCCCTTTTAGAAAGTACTTGAAGGGAAGCATGTCTTGCCTACCTGAAGAGATCGAAGTGTCTTGTCAGACTCTGCTGATAATTCTGAAGAACAAAGTAGTGGTGAAAGTACTTTATTTTTATTTGTTTATTTTTTGCTTTTATTTCAGCGCACAAAGCCCAGAGGCATCTATGCACTAGTTACAGAAAGTGCATAGTGCATTAGTGATGTGCATGATTTAGTATATGGTCACAGACGGAGTAAGTGCGAGTACCTCTTGGCACGGGGGGCTACATCAGGCGTGCAGACAGGCAAATGAATCAAAATAGGTGTGGGCACACAGATCGGATACATCATGCATGCTGTTACTGGTAGGTGAAATACAGCATCAAGTATGCAGTTATTGAAAATTCCGGTGCACAGGTTAAGCTGTACAAAGCTGTAGACTCAACAAAACGAGTGTATTGTAAATAGAGTGCATACCATGTGCAGAGCTATTAGTCCTCTGTGGAGAGGAAGGGGCTGGCCTGGACAGTACGAACCAGAGGGTGGCCAAATACCGAGAGACAGTGGAAGCAGTTACTCGAGCGCTAGACACTGCCTTGCTCAGTGGCCGTTGAACAGTGTTGCTTCACAGACCAGAGAGCGCTCCTAGGTAGAGGCACATCACCCATAGACATATGTAGCGAGCTGGGGCACTTTGGATGTAGTAGTTAGTGGTGCAATGACGCAGCGAGCATAAACTGGAACTGCGTCGGCGGGTAGAGACAGGGGTCGCGTTAGTGGTGGAACAAGAAGGCAGGCTTTAAAGAAATTGGTTTGCACATGGTTAGAGTGCCTTGCAGCGGTAGAGCTCTTCTTACCTTTGAGTGACGTAGAGCATTGAGGTTGCATCCATTGCAACTTGTGATCATAGGAAAACACATGGGGCAAGGTATCAGAGACATCCTGTTTGCTGAGAATGGAACAAGCAAGGGTGATGAAGGTACCGGTATGCCTCCACAGCAGGAACGCAGTTAATAGAAAGCAGCATTCCGGCGCATGGGCCATCCCCAGACAGGCCCAAGACAGGAGTCCTAGGGCTTTGGAACTAGCCTTCAGAAGCTGGCCCAGCTGGCTTCGTCTTTCGTCTCTCTTCCAGATCCCCCTAATGCTGCAGACCTTAGCCAATCGCAGGGCTGGATGTAGCGAGGCACAAGCAGATAATCTCCCAGCAAGGTAGGGGAGGTGACGGCGGCCATACTGGTGTGGAGTCCAGGCTCATACACAACAGTGGTAGTTGTAGTAGGCAGTGCAGCCACGGAGATGGAGGGGGGGGCTGCACTGCTCGTTGCATGCCATATGAATGCAAAATCATTTGTATGCCGTAATTCCTTGTACCAACAAGCCAAATCGATGGAATATGAATATCTAGGATCTCCAGTCTAGATGCACATCAGAATAGGTGGCATGAATGCGTGGCATTGTATTTCATAAAGTTATTGATTAATATGAATGTATTCATTTTTAATAATCCTACAAATATCATGTTCAGATTTATTGGCTAGAGGGCAAGCTCATGGCCACAACACACCTTTTGGGTTTGTTATGAGAACATGCCTGATGGTTATCAGCCAGCATTCCGTAGATTTGGTCTTTGGGAATTTTAAGCAACATTTATAAGAATGTCTGCTGAGATGATTTCACAAAGGTGGGGTCCACTCATATGAGGACCTGTTCCATTCAATGGATTTTCATGATTAAAGGCCAACACAGATCATATGTTCCAGATGGCCAAGGCAACTCTCATGGGAGTCATTACCTCCCCCACATTGGAACATGTGGGAGAGGTTAAAAACTGTACTGGTAAACAAAGTTTTCAGTGGATGTCACATTGGAGTGGTTCTGAAGTATTGGCATACTGTGAAACAAAAGTATCTGTTCATAGCAACAACAGTAGAAGAGTGGTTGATAAAGGAAGTGGCAACCCAAAGATGAAGCATCCTGACAAATATACGAAATATACGAAATGTACTGCTGAAGTCTTGTAAAGTTGTAGCTGGAGAAGTCATTCTTTTGAATTGTGTCAAAATACTCGTGAAGAGAAGATAACCAGGGTTAACATTGGTGTGATTTTCCTTTATGGAGATTGGTACGGGACTATACATACATTTTTAACCCCCCCCCCCCCCAAAAAAATGTAATGGGTTTTTTTCGTTAATTTTGTGGTAAAAAAAACCTACGAAAAAACGTCCCACGATGAAAGGACGTTGTACCGTCTGAAGCTGACTTTAAACCCTGGGGCAAGTGAAGGTCATCCAAATATTGTTTAATCTTTTATTATCTTGTGTTACTTTATCATTTATTTTGAATGTTTGTTGTTTAGAGTGAGGGACAGTTTACCCATGCTAGAGATTGTTCCATTAGCCTTTTGAATAGGTAGAGAATTCCTCAGTAGGGCAAGCAAGGCTTTATTTGCAAACGTTTACTTTACTAAAATGTCTTACTTTGAGAAAACTACAAGCACTTGTCCGCCTCGCATTACTGACCCCTCCAATATGTCTATTTGGTTCAGAAAAATATCTCCTTTCTTCTGGACAATGGATCAAAGTTCCCCAACGTGGGCCGATATGCTTGCGGGGGAAAGCTCCTTGGCCCCAGTTTATAATCCCCTTCAGAACAACAAAGTATAAAATTCCTGGTGTGAAGGTTCTCCACCTTAAACAAATGCAATCTCAACTGGTGAGGGAATGTCTCCCTTCCCCTGGCCTTTCTTGTAGTTTGGTGCAAGTAGTTCTCAGGTGTATGACACAGTTCAACTGATGTGTGCCCCAGACCCTGGTGGGCAGACCTGGTTCAATTCTCTACCAGATACTGCGACAAGGAAGAGAGATTGTGCTTCTCTTCCTAATGGTGCACCCGTTTCACTATCCTGCCAGGTTTGTTTGTAACCTTTTTTTACTTAAGGCAGTCTCTGTATATTGATATGGGTCCCAGACCCTGCTTCTCGCGCCCCTCTGGTCTTCCCAACACTCCTTTACCTTTTGGGTTCTCGGTTGGGGTCTCCTCCGGACAAATGCAGTGCTCCTGCTGCACTGTTCAACTTCCGGCTTTCTCTCTCACGTGTCGATAGCGGTTGGGCATCTGGAGACTCTCTGCACGGCCACCCTCTCTGCTGATGCAGAGCGCCCCTACACCTCTGTATGGATTCCTTGCTTCCCCCTCTCTCGCCGGTTTCTTGCTCCCTGCAGCGACTCCACAGTGGTGGCTGGGCGATTGGAGACTGTCTGTAATCGCATGGCTCAGGAGTTTGCCTTTGCCTGGCTCCCTTCCTTTCAGCCTTCTTGCCTGGCTCCCTTCCTTCTAGCCTTCTTCTTTGTCTGTAGCTTGCAGACCGTTAAGGGGCAACTCTGGACTCGTGTCTGCATCCGACCAGCGGTTTCCACTCTGCCCCAGGCAAGACAACTCTGGCTCTCTGCTACCCCTAAGAGGGTCTACTCTTGTTGTCAGTCCGGACTTACTTTAATTCGTCCTTGTCCTCCTACCGGATTTCTATTGTCTAGACCACTCATGTTGGTGCCGCAGAGCACTCTTCATTGCTCCGCACTGCTCCCTCATTCCAGTGGTTGTCATTGCTTTTTTCAACTCCGGCCTATTCCTCGTCCCATTTTGCCTGCTTCTGCAGTATTACAGAAATACATAGGAGCGCATAGTAAGGATGGAGAAAGGGGAGGTGAGAGGTTTGTGTTATAGGGATACTGCGTTCTTACACGATAGTAGTCATTGCTCCCATAGGGGCGTTCGCTCCCCATGAGATCCTCTCGCTGAGTGCCATCCCCAGTGGGACTATCGGGTATGGCCTCACCTCCCTCGGCCCACGGAAAGAGGCACCCATAATGGAAGCAATAACACCATACTGGGATTCGTCAATACTTAATTTGCAGCAAGCACCAAGGCATAATGCCCAACCTTCACATCCATATACCTGCAAACAGGATCTTAAGCCAATGCTCTATGGATGATTTCATCAGGGATATTTGCTTGCATTTTCCTCCACTCTACCCCCATTCTTCTCCCGCATAAAGTAGTTAACAAACTGCTTCAAGAAAAAGTAAGAGTAGTTCGCCCCACACCCATGTGGGCACGACCAGTGTGGTGCCCTCACTAACTGCGCATGGTGATAGCCATCAATTAAACTTCTCCTATCATGCAGCCTGTTGGAATGGCACATGAGTTCACAGGCCTGAAACTTGGCACCTTGGCTCGTAAGGTCATAGTATTCAAACATTTCAAACTTCCCCTGCCATTGTATGGTTATACTTCATTAGGCAAAGAAAACCCAGTAAAAGAGCCTGTAACTTTAACAAGTGGAAGGCATTTGACATTTGGTGAAAAGAAGACCGATCAATCCCTGCAAAAATGGTCACCTTTTTACCAGACTGTGGTTTAATATTAAACTCCCCCTTGCCAAAGTCCACCTGGCAGCTCTGGCTGAATATACCATGTCACAACAGAAAGCATCATGATGGAAGATGACAGTGGTTAAAGCTTTCATGGAAGGGGTTCAACTTTTATCCACTTGTAGCACATATGCACCAAATTGGGATCCTAAATGCAGTCTTAAATAGGCTGATGGGTTCCTCATTCAAGCAAAATTCACAAAGCCACTTTTAAACTAATTGCACAGTGTTTTTCTTTTGCAGCAATTGGAGAGTATGTGAAATTCAGCCACTCAATGTAGACAAGCCCTTTGTGGCTATTCACAAGAACAAACTAGTTTGTGGAACTCCTCCATGCTCATCCAATGTATCACATTTAATCAATCCATTGATTTTCAAACCTTTTTCCTAATCCACTTACACCAGGGAAAAATACAGTGGACATTTGCAGAGTTTCCATGGTTTACAGGGTCCGATCAAAGTCCCTGAGTAAAAGCAGTTTGTATTTGTTTTTGCTGCAGGTCAATCGGGTAACCCTGTAACCAAATCCACCATTGTAGATTGGACTGTGTGCTATATACTAGAATGCTGCAAACTAGCACACCAAAGTTTATTTTTCACTCCAAAGACTCACTCCACAAGCGGTACAGGAGCAACATTTGCTTTTGTTGCAAATGTTCTTTAGGTGCCATATTCAAAGCCACTACTTCGAGTTAAGGTCAGATATTTACAAAACACCTTTTTATAGACTCAAAAACTAGAGCAGATTTTCAAGTGGTTCTAGCTTTTTTTAAATGTGCATTTTCCACTGTTCGTTCAGGTCTCCACCTTCTGTGGGCACTACTTCCTAGTCTGTGCACAACATGACTATAAACACATTCCCAAGTCCCACAAGGCAGAAGTTACTTATCAGTAATACTGTCTCTAATAGATTGTGTCCTCCAATTTATTTGCTCTCTTAGGTATGTTCTGCTGCGGCAGCAGATCTTTGAAACATTTCGTCCCCAGACTGCGCTTTTGTCGTCTTTGCGTCAAGGTCCTTTGGCACTCTTAATCTTCGAGGCTGAACATGTCAGCGTCCGTACAAATAGCTTGCACCCTGCCCTGTGCCTTTGAGGAACCCGTCAGGTCGATAACCTACAATAACTTGACATGATCATATATAAAATATATTTTCAGAATCCCTTCCGCGATTGCGTTTGCCAAAACTGTGTACTCGCAACTCTGTTAAAAAGGGGTGGGGAACTTCAGCCTCAACCCAAACCATTTGGAGGCCTTTCAACCCCTATTCATTGTCCGACCAAGGCATATAGTGGCTGACTGAGCTGGGGACCTGCAGTTTACAAAGATGCAAACTTTGAACTATGCCACCCTCCTTTGGTGCCTGTACTGTTGAGTATCTATTTTCCTGCTCACTATTGTTAGAGTGAACTTGCACTCCTCTGCAACAGCTGTCCTTCTGCTGTATTATCAAGCACTGTGAACTGCTTACTAAAAGTCTTTATTTGAAAAAGAGCAATCTGTCTGGCTCTTCCATTGGTTCAAAGTGATGTTGCTTTGAATTTGGTTCACCTCCTTCCCCTTTTTAGTGCTTGGCTTCGATTACTTCACTACTACTACCAGTAAGTGAGTGGAGGAAAGCCGAAGCATCCAATCTTGCTTATATTGCGAACCTATCTAGTTCCTTAACAGCACTAATGACAAGTAACTAACCAATTAGCCCTCCATAATCTCGAACTGCCTATTGTATATGAGTTTCTAATGGATAGTGTCCTCCCACAGATGCTTATTCTTTAGATCTCTCCTCCATGGAAGCTTTTTTCCCAGCAAAGGGCAATGTTTTACTTTGCTCTGACAAACTCGGTGTTCACCCCTCTCTGAATATGACGACACAGTGCACATAGACCAAAACTCCGTTTCCCATTTTCTGCACACTGCAAAGGGAAAATCTCTCCTCTGAGAAGTTTGTGCGCCATTCCTCTATTCAACCGTGTGTGAGGAGCCAGGAATGAGGCACGGACACAGAAGGCTTCGGATTGTGGTAATAAACGTTCATTTAAAATGATAAAGGGGTTGGAAAAGGCCTCACTATCTCTAATCTAGGAGGTATTTCCCTACCTCAACCAAGACTAATTGGTCTGTCCTTAAGTAGAAATGTCCAAAGCAAAAATACATCTGTGTCCAAAATCCTAATTTGGTCCTCACACACTAAAATTAACTCTAAGGTGCAAGGGATATTGTTTCTGTATTTCAAGGTGGACAAATGTTCATAGTTCCAGGGAATAGCTCCCTTCCCCAGATTCCACAACAACAAAAGTTGCAATCCAAGAATAATCAAGCTCCTTCTCATTTCTGGGGCATGACTCCTTTCCCCAGGTTTTCTCTTCACGTTTCAGCTACTGCTAAGGGAACGTGACTTCCTAGGGATTCTCTTCTTTACTGTATTACAATTAAGGTGTCGGTCCCAGACTTGCAGGTTGCCTGATATACTCTCCTGCCATGCTCTTCTTTACCCTTACAGCACTTTACAATCTGAAAGGTCTGTCTCATCTTTGAGAGTCTCGTACATTCTGTATACACTTCACACTTTAGCCTTTAAACAATCTTGCTCTGTCTGGTATACTCTCCTCCTAGGGCTTTCACATAGTTACTTTTACGATGCACAGGTGGCTGGATTGGTTTGCCCAGTCTGCTGGAAGGACATGCGTGGGCACCCCCACTGAATGCTACTTAAATTTGTCTGATTATATGTGGTTATTCGTAAAAAAAATCTTGACACTCGATAGATTCCAATATAAGTATGTTTATTTTTTAATTTCGATTTCTAGTAGGTCTTTTGCAAGAATTGTATAGTCCAATGCATTTTGGTCTATTCAAGACCTTCTTCAGGGACTGTTAATGAAACAATAAAAGCAGAAAATGATAATGTAGTAACCATCAACATAATAGTTTAAAAGTAAATCAAACATTTGTTTTGTGCATTATTCGGTGTTCATAGTACAAAAACTGTTCATAAATGTACCTGTATTCTTGGTTCTTTAAATCCTTGGCCTTATATATGTATCCCTTCTTATGGAAAAAAAATTCCCAAATTTCTGTCCACTCAAGCAGTTTCACCTTTAATAGCCATTATTTGATAGATGTGCTCCTCATATGGTAGTTCATGTTAGAAAATGTAAATGGTAAAATATGTATTTTTATGGAATTTTGACCCTTAATTCTATCATAAGTCCAATTGTTAGAGATTCCCCCCCAATTGGGGAGTCTTACCTGATAATGTGAGGTCTTGAGGCAGCAGAGCACACCGCTCGCGTAGACACGCGTTGCTGCTGGTTGCCCTAGCTGCTTTTATGTGTACAAAATGGCGTTGGCACCTAACGCGATGACGTCATCAACGCGATGACATCATCTCGTGCCGAGGGCCATTTTGGAATCGCTTTTTAAGTCGGCAAATGCATTTACATTTTTTAAAAAGGCCGTGATGAATATATTGACTAGATTTATGTAGATAAATTCTTGGGCATTCAATTATGGTGTCGTGTCCATTGTAAATGATGCAATAATGTCATCAACCCTGTCAGTAACATTTAATGGAAGTCCATTGACCATTATTTGTGTCTAAAAAATGTGAACACTTGTTTTTAGAAAAAATGGGTTAGACAAACACTGAGGATAATTTTAGATTTCAAAGGCAAAATTAATGGCATATTTTGCATGGTCTTTCCTTGTAATATTACGCACATAAATATTACAATGCATATTTCTGTGAAACTCCATATATGTTACTTATACATTTATTTTGTCTGCTTCTTAATGTCCAACTTTATGCAATAAAATAAGTTCAAGGAAACCTGCATAGTTACTGCATTCCTCGTTGAGGCCCCCGGATGTAAAGAGTTCAGTTTCTCTATCCAAAAAGTTTCTTTTTGACTTCGAAGTCTGTTAATGTCCACATTGACTCCTTGTGTTACTTCTAGCGCATCAAGAATTTGGAATTTAATCTGTGCTATTTGATGATTCACTTCTTTGAAGTGTCTTGATATAGGAGATTTGCTGTTGTCTGTTCGTATGTTCGATTAGTGTTCATTCCACCTTACTTTGGCCTTGCGTGTTGTTTGACCCACGTAGTATTTGCCACATGGGCATTTGATACTACATATGACATTCATGGTGTCACATGTTGCAAATTTCTTCAGATTTTTTGTGCCTGAGTTTGGGTGAAATATGATGTCTACTTTCTGGACCGTGTGGCAATTTGAGCAGTTCAGGCACGGATAAGTGCCTTTCCTGTTTGGTCTTTGTTTCGGAACTTGGACATCACTACGTATTAGCATATCTCTGATATTGCGGCTTCTGGTGTACGAAAACATAGGTGGAGTTGTGTACAAATTATCCAAAATTCTGTCTTCTGACAAAGTGCCAATGTTTCAAGATGATTTTTTTGATTTTATTACTTTCTGTAGAATATTTGGTCACGTAGATCAGTGGTATTTCTTTGACGTTTGTTGTTTTCTCCAATATTTCTTTCCTGTCCATTGTTTCCACCTTAGATATTGAGTTGTTGATCTCTTGTGGTGAGTAACCCCTTTGTAGAAATCGCGTTGCCATCTCTTGTTTGTTTTCTACATTCAGCTTCATCTTGCACTATTTTTTTGACCCTTAGTAATTGGCTGTATCGTAGACTTTTAAGAGTATTGGGTGGGTGAAAACTTAAACGATGAAGAAGATTGTTACGATCACTTGTTTACGATACAGAGTAGTGGTAAATTTTGAGTCCATGTGCATCACAGTGACATCTAAAAAGTTTACTTCTTTCTTGCTATGAGTCATGGTGAATTGTATGTGTTCATCAATCGTGTTCAAGAATTCTGTGAATTGGTTAAACTGGTATTCATTGCCCTTCCAAATACATCGTCGATGTATCTCCCCAATACTGGAGGTGCTGTTTCCAATTGTCGTGATTCAAGATATTCTCCACTTCGAATTTGTACTTGAAACTGTTGGCATAGCTTGGGGCCATGGTTGCCCCCATTGAGGTTCCGCTTGTTTGAAAATAATATTGTTCTTGATATCTGAAATAGGAATTCTGTGCAATGAATTCTAATAGAATCATTAATTCTTTTGACGCTCCTATGTCTCCTGTGTTTAGTAGAAGCCATTCCACTGATTCTTGGCCATTCCGCAGTTACTTTTAAACACTTCTCTTCACCTGGTGTGCTCTTCTGCCAGGACTTTAACATTGTTACTTTTCCGTTTTATCCTTGAAATTAGCCCAACGTTAATGTTGCTGTATCGTTCCTTGCCTAACAATGTTTGTTCTAATAATGACTCTCGTTTTCATACAATGGCCTTTTGCCCCTTTAACAAGTTTGTTACCATTTATTTGACTTTCTTTCTCAATTCTGTCTCTTCTGGGACAATGGGCTTAGTGACCCGTTCGTGGCATATAGCTTACAGGTATGTAACCCTCTTCAAGGTGATCCAGTGTTTCTTCCATGAAGTGGTGCACACTTTTAGGCAGCCCTTCTGCCTTCCCTGGTGTTGTAGTTTTCCTTTTGAGCTTCTCCGCTTCGTTTTCCTCCGTGTTGGTTCGGCGTGTGCCCCGCCAGCCGCCACACCTTTGCTGTGTCCTTCTCTGCTATATGCGGTTCCTGCTGCCTTGTGCTCGCGCGTGGCTATCCAACAGTATTCCGGTTTCCTCTTCCGCTGTTTGGATCAGCCACAACACTGTGTCCTCTTCCCCAGCCTACTTGTCGGCATTCATGCAAGTTGCTGTGTAGCCCAGCATCTGCAGCTCCTTGCTTGTTGTCAGCTTTGCTGGTTTTAACTTCCCGGCATGATTGAATAATCTCCAAAGTCCAGACGGCTGTGTTGGTTTACCGGTCTGCGTGCTATTAATTATTTTGTTTTTCTTCCTCGTCTCAGTGGTTACCATGTCACCCCTTATATGATGAGACAGCTGGTATGAGATCTTATTGGGAGTGATCATTACTGCTCCCTGCCTCTTCCTCGTCTCAGTAATTGATTTACTGGCCTTTGTGCCAGTTTGGGGAATACGAAGAGTGGGTCTGGCAAGGGGTTGAGAAAAATTGTTACAGTATGCCATTAAGGCACGAGGATTGGAGGGAACATCTGCAAAAGGGAATGTAGGGCTGTGATTTCCCCCACTGATGTCATGTCGTTCCCCTGAGGATCCCTGCCCCCCAGGTGGTCCTCCCTGATATAGCAGACCCCAGGGTCAGGATCAGGTAGTGGCTGCAGTCCCCTGGCCGCGTAGGGAGAGGCTATCTCAGGGATAGGAGTGGTGACCTAATCAGATTCATCACATGTGTCCTCATGACACACTGGACAGGGAGTCTGGCTATATATAGAGGCTCTGCGCCCCGTTACCTCAGTTTCTGTTTTCCGTGCACTCTGCTCTCTTTAGCAACACCGCTCTTTTTGACTCTTGTGCTTCTCATTATTATTGGATATGCCGAATCCAGCGAAGTCCTCAGGATTCAAGCCCTGTGTTGACTGTGGGCGCCAAATATTTATTTCAGTTCCACACAGCATCTGTTTTTTGATGCACCCAAATGCACTTCGAGAACTGGCAGTGAAGTTCACTTTTCTCGACAAAGTCAAGGGTGACAAAGCCATTTGAGGTCACTGTGCGCAGACCACGGCACTGAAGAACGGTTAACTGTCCGAAAAGGATAAGATCACGAAGCACTGCAAAAGATCCAGGTCTCCAACAGTTCAAGGCACCATTTTTCTTTGTCTTCGAGGAACAGGACCCACTACTCCAAGGAAGCCGCAGAGGATCAGACTCAAGGGGTATCTTTCCCAACCCAATCCTCTACTCCAGAGGAGTGGGAGGCCTTGAAGCAGAAGATGCTGGATGTCTTCACCAAGGCCCAGGGCTCCGGCCCGGACTCTGGGGCTTCGACCATGGTTCAGGCCTGAGCGCTGACTGCTTCGGCCAAGCCAACAGATCCCCCTGCGCTCAGACGAGCCTGCAGGAACTTCAGAATAGACGAGGCAAGGTCCCGCACCATTCTGTGTTCGAGCGTTAGTTCTCTGACCTCTGTGAGGGAATTTCCCCCACTCCTTGGAGGCGCATACATGGAGGACATTTATGACGAGAAAGGGGACCTCATCCTTTTCTGATTGGAACCCCTCTATTCAAGAAAGGTCATACTTACCAGAGGAGTTTTTTAGGGAACAGGGTGACCTGGTGGATCTTGCAGCTGACTTGCAAGTGGCCTGGACACCTCGCCAGAGGTTCATATGCTCCCAACTCCAACCCCAGGCAAACTACAGCCTGCTTTTCAGTTCTTTATAGCCAAGGTAATCGAGACCTTGCGGTTGCCTGTTCCTTCATGCCCTGAGGTGCAATACAAGTTCTCCAGCATGGGGTCTGGCATGGATTCACATGCTCATGAATATTCCCAGTCGTCAGGCCGGGAATCCTCGGTATAGAAAAAATCAGTATCAGTTTCGTTTCTGATTGTCTTTCTCGGTAGTAACCAATCACTGGTCTCTGGGTCATACTGCCCCCAGCCAATGACTGCCCTCTCCCTAAGCCCCGGCCCTGACAGCCATCCTCAGATTTTTACCGCACGTTCAAGTGTTGGGAGTCCTCGTGCTTAGCTCTCGAGCTTTTGCTGCGTTTTTTCACGCTTTTTTCAGGAGATTTTCCCATTTTATTGGTTAAATAGAGTCTCAAGCTCCACCGTTTCTACTTCCGATCAACGGGAATCCGTTTCGGAGTTTCTACACCCCTCAAGGGTGAAGATTTCATCGAGTTACGCTTTTGGAGGATTCCAGAAGTTCCGAGGCCTACCCCGGACATGGCCCAGGAGAAAGGGAGCTCGACGCCCGGGAATCTGTTAAGGACCTGCCCTGGATGCCAGCTTCAGAACGTTGACAAGGAGGACAAGCATTCGTTATGCCTCTACTGTCTCCATGAGGACAAGACGCACAAGGAAAAGGACTGCGCGTTTTGTGGGAACATGTCGGAGCGGACCATGAAGGATCGCCACCTCCGTCTCGCCAACTGGCTGGAAGGTAAGAGCCCGCCAGGCGAGAAGAAGAAAAAGAAGTCTGAGCGGTCTTCTAAGTCCTGTGAGGGTGCTCCGGCGACGGGGGCCCAACAAAAGGCTAAGCACCGCGAGTCCGCGCGCATCGGGAGCGCCGAACGGTCGGGCTCCTTGGCTGCCAGGCAGGGCACATCCTCCCCGGCGCCATCGACCACGAGCCAACGCTCTGGCTCGGGTAAGAGGAAGTCCAAGAACCCGGCGAAGCTTCTGGAGAGGCCCCGGTCGATCTCGAAGATTCCGGCAGAGCGGGAGCGAGGCTCGGACCCTCCCCCCAAGGTGAAGGCCCCAGGCGTACAGAAGGTGACGTTGGCCTTAATTCACCCTGCTAAGACCTCGATTGAGGATGTTGCCGCGGCCCTGGCTCAGCCTGTGGAGGCTACACCAGTGGAGGCGCCCTCAGGTACCAGAGTCTCCCTGCCACCGCAGAGGGAGTCGTCTTTCAGGCCCATCGAGAAGACCCTCACTAAGTCCTCGTTGGAAAGGGTGGGGGAGGGGTTGGTGGCCGTCATGGATACGGACACGACCTCTGAAGAGGAGCTCATCCAAGTCGTGGAGGAGGCCCAGCCCATCGGGAGGGATCCCGACGAGGGCGACAAGGCTCCTCAAGAGCCCTCGCTCCCGTCGTTTCCGGCGCCGCAGGACACCTCGGCGGCCATTTTGTCAGCCATCTAGTCCTTATGCTCGGAGATAAGGACTAGGTTGCCCCTCCCCCTGACGGAGGTACCTGAGCCAGACCCAACGAGGGAACCGGAGTCAGGACTTTCGGAGAGCCCACCACTTAAGAGGAGGAGGACGCATCCTAGGCCTCCCCTCCCGCCTCTGCGGCCTTCTCTGCCTGCCCCCCGGTCCACTACGCACGGGGATGATACAGGCATGGATACGACTACGACGGGTACGGATGACGACGGAGACGACGACGGGACGTGTCCCTCATCGGCCCCTGCCCGGGCGTCCCCACCCGACGAGATTGGATCCTTCCATGCTATGATTTCCAGGGCATCCAAGCTCTTCCAGCTCTGCCCCGAAGAAAAGAAGGAAGGGTTCCTTTACCAGCGGCGTGAGGCTAAAAGGAAGACGGTCCTCGCCGTACCGCTTCTTGATGACATCTGGGATGAGGGGCTCGCCCTCCTCAAGAACCCTGCCACGGCTCCTGCGAAGAGGGACCGGTACGAGAAGAAGTACCGGGTCCCCGACGCTGCCCCTTGTGCCTTAGGGCGCAACCTACCCTGGATTCGGTCATTTCGGCGGCGGCCAAGAAGAAAGCGGGGGGGCATCGGCCTCGACTTCAACGTCCCCGCCGGACGGCGAGGGTAGGAAGCTGGATGCGATGGGACGACGGGTCATCTCATCTGCAGCGACGACCATCAAGGCGGCCAACGCCCTGGCCATCGTAACCCGCTACGACAGGGAGTTATGGTTCAAGATCGCCCCTCTGTTGGACTTCCTTCCGGACGCCAAGAGGACTGAGGCCCTGGAAATCTTACAGGAAGGTGAGATTGCCTCGGACCACGCCATTACGGTGGCTACGGACATCGCCGACACCGGCTTCCGTCAGTTGGGCAACAGCGTTTGCCTGAGACGAGGATGGCTCAAGGCGACAGATTTCCGCCAGGATGTACAGACAAAGGTTTTGGACATGCCCTTCGATGGGAACAACCTTTTTGGCAAGGCGGTTGATGAGTCCCTTCAGGCGATGAAGACGGACACAGAGATGGCCCGTGCACTGGGTGTGCTCCAACAGCGACGGCCGTCCTTTCGGAGCTTCGGAGGCAGACAGGGTGCCTCCAAGGGAGCCGGCAGCAGTTCCTCTACGTACCGTCAAGCGGCTAGATCTTCGTCGCAGGAGGCCTACAGGGGACGTGGCAAGTCAGGTGGATCCCGCCGTCGTCGCCAAGGTGGTCAAGGAGGCAAAGCGCCCTCCAAGCAAGATTGAACCGACCTTCGGGTCGGGCCCCCACCGAAGCACCCCGGTGTGAGGCCAGCTGACGAAGTTCGTCGGCGTGTGGGAGTCCATCTCCACCGACCGTTGGGTGCTGGACGCCCTGGCCCTGGGGCACGCCCTTGAGTTCCACAAGAGGTGCCCCCGCATTCCTCCCGTGGCCAGGAAGGAAAATCGCGTCCCTCAACTGCTGTTGGAAGTAAGGGCGATGCTCGGGAAAGGTGCCATCGAGCTCGTTCCAAAGAGGCTTCGGGGCTCCGGAGTTTATTCAAGATACTTCCTCGTAAAGAAGAAGACAGGAGGATGTTGTCCCATCCTGGACCTGCGACGACTGAACAAATACATCAAGGCACAGAAGTTCCGGATGGTCACCCTCCAGCACGTGCTGGGACAGCTGCAGGAGGGCGATTTCCTGTCATCGTTAGACTTGGAGGATGCATACTTCCACATCCCTATTCTAAAGAGACACCGAAAGTTCCTCAGGTTCATGGTCAATGGCGGCACTACCAGTTCAAGGCCCTCCCGTTCGGATTAAAATCGGCGCCCAGGGTGTTCACCAAGTGCCTAGCACCGGTGGCGGCGCAGCTGCGCCTGCTGGGGATCCACGTCTACCCCTACCTGGACGACTGGCTCATACCGGCAAGGACAAGGGAGCTCGCCGTGGAACACACTGCGAAGACCGTCCAGCTGCTCACGGACCTGGGGTTCTCCATCAACTTTCCAAAATCCTACCTGGTCCCGTCGCAAGTCGCCCTGTTTCTGGCAGCACAGCTCGACACAGTGGCGCGGCGGGCCTCACCGTCGGAGGAAAGGATAAGGACCATCCTGGGAAAGGTGCAACGTCTGCTGGCCACAGAGTGAGGCCTATCAAGTCCCCCCTCGGAATGATGTCCTCCTGCATTTATCTGGTCCGCCACTGCAGACTTCGGATGCGGCTCTTGCAAGAATTCCTCGACGCCCACTGGATCCAGACGACGGGCAGCTTCGAGGACAGGATCCCGCTCTACGAAGCGTTCCATCAGGCGATACAATGGTGGGGTGTCCGCTCTCATCTGACGGTGGGAACAGGTTTGCTAGTTGTTAGGCGGAAACCTGTGCAGTTCCCTCTGGGACCACTGCAAAAGATTTAGGACTACAGGCGTTGGCGGTGAACCCACTTGGTAGCAGTCTGTACCACACAGATTCACGTGGTAGCTGTGGCTGAGCAGTCAGACTTCTCTCAAGAAAAGTTGAGCAGTATGTGGAGTATACAAAATAGGACAATTCTTCACAGCAAGACAAGCAAACACGCAACAAGGCTTAGTGTAAAGATATTAAGGCATTTATTTATAACAGAACATCTATGAAAAACACTAAGGCAAATCACGGCAAACAAATCGAACACAATTACTCTACGAAGTAGACGATCAATCCCCCTAGCAATATCGACAACTCTAGGTTCTACCGGTACCACTTATTTTCAGATGAGGTGTATACCTCAACCCAGATGACACTCGAATATTAGTTAGGACGGGAGAGAAAAAGATAGGCAGGTCATGAAATCAACACAGTTCAAACCTAGCGGATAAAATGCAAGGCAGGAAGGCAAGAATCACAATAGATCGTATAGTTCAGAGGCCAGGTTCAGAGCGGGAACGCTCACCACTTGGGCCAATCACCCCAGAGTGCGACCTGAGTTGGCAAGGCAACTCGGTCCAGGGTGCCTAAACCCCCTCCCACACCCCTGAGGTAACAGAGACAGAATGGCACCACTTTGGAGGGTCTCTGTACAGAGGCCCGCCAAAAGTGGAACAAAGGGCTCAACCTTTGGCTTAGGAGTCACAGAGACGAACACAGACGCCATTTTACAAACCGAGTTCTGGCAGAAAATACCATCCGATAAACTTATTTAAGATAAGTAGATCGGTGGTACGTTAGAGATTAATGAGAAAAAGTATCAATCTCCAACAATGGGACGAATCCCATAGGGTTATGCTCGGGGTCGAACATAAGTAGTTTCCACTGCCACCAGCCAAAACTCGACGAGGGGGGACGGGACAGTGCCCCCTCGAGTAACAGGGCTAGGAGTACTCGGATTACCCCTACTAGTACTTCCACAATAAGATGGTTTGTACTAGTCCTGTTAGTAAATTTAGGTCTAGTAAAGCCAATGGTGACTTTACATGCCCGGGGAGACAGTAGTCAGTCCCAGGGTATGGAGTCTATGGTGGGGGTCCGCTAGGACGCCCCGGTGTTACGGCATGTAGGGTGCGGTGTAATACACACAGAAAAACATATGAGACCCTATGGAGTAAAAGACCCCATAGCCCATCGAACACATTGACATCTCAAAGGAATTACACACACATACATGTCCAAGAGTGGGAGAAAAGAGTCTCACTCTTGGCAGGATGGAAAACACAAACTCCAGAAATCCATCAAAGCTGCTGGGGGACTCACTAGGTTAGGAAATTCAGCCTAAACAGAGAATTCTCCCTAACACTAGTCCCGGCCCACCAGGTGACGGTGATGACGGATGCCTCCCTGGAAGGTTGGGGAGCGCACACCGGGGGTCTCCACGCGAGAGGCCTTTAGCTGCCGGAGGAGAAGACTCTCCACATCAACATCTTGGAGCTCTGTGCAGTGCTCTGGGCCTTCAGGTCCTTCCTTCCGTCCCTCAAGGGCAAGGTGGTGAGGATCTTCACCGACAACACCACCACGATGTTATACATTCGGAAGCAAGGCGGAACCAGATCCCCTGCCCTATCCAAGGAAGCCCAGGATCTGTGGCATTGGGCCGTCGCCCAAGGGATGTTTCTGGTACCCTTTCATCTGGCAGGGATAAAAAACACCATTGCCGACTCACTCAGCAGGGAGCTGCGCTTGTGCCACGAGTGGGAACTGCGTCAGGATCAAGTGGACCGACTCTTCCGACGATGGGGCGAACCCCAGATCGATCTCTTCGCGACGGCGGCGAACTCCAAGTGCCGGAGGTTCGCCAGCAGGTTTCCCCAACCGAGGAGCATGGGCGATGCTTTCTCGTTCCCTTGGGACGACCTGTTCCTTTATGCGTTCCCGCCGTTGCTGTTGCTACTCCGGCTTGTCAACCAGCTCAAGAGGTCCCGGTGCAGGATGATCCTCGTCGCACCGGCGTGGCCAAGGCAGATCTGGTTCCCAGACCTTCTGGACTTGTCAGCGTCCACACCAGTCAAGCTGTCGACGGACACGGATCTTCTCTCCAGAGAAGGAGGCGCCATTCTTCATCACGAACCAGAGTCGCTGAACTTGCAGGCCTGGCTCCTGCAGCACAAGAGTTTGGAGGATACGACATCCCGGCCGACTGCAGAGAGGTTCTTGCGAAGGCCTGGGCATCCTCAACTCTGAAGTGCTACGGACACAAATGGAAGAGGTTCTCTGTCTGGTGCCGTGCACAGAAGATTAACCCTCTGCGGATTACGGCCCCTCAAGTATTGCCGTACCTATTGTCCTTGGCCAAGGCTGGCCTGTCTCACGCTTCCATATAGGTACATCTGGCTGCCGTCTCACGTTACACCAGAACTACAGGACGGGTGTCCTTGTGGTCTCATCGACTGGTGAAGGAATTTATGAAAGGACTGTTCCGATCATTCCCGCCGGTGAAGGCCCCTGCCCCGGCGTGGGAGCTCAACGTGGTGCTCACCAGGCTCATGGGGGCCCCATTCGAGCCTATGCATTAAGTGCCGTTGAAGTTTCTGTCGTGGAAGACAGCATTCCTCATGGCCATCACCTCTGCACGACGAGTGGGAGAGATCCAGGCCCTGTCTTGCAAGCCTCCATACTTGACTTTTCATGACACGAGGGTGGTGCTAAGGACGCACCCCTCCTTCATGCCCAAGGTGCCGTCGGACTTCCACCTCAACGAGCCCTTGGTGTTGCCAGTTTTCTTTCCGTCGCCTTCGTCGCTGGCTGAGAGGACTCTGCACTAGCTGGATGTAGCTAGAGCGCTGAAGTTCTACGTGGACCGCACAAAGAGTTTTCGGAAGACATCGCAGCTGTTTGTGAACTTTGGACCTGTGAATCAAGGGAAGGCTCTCTTGAAGACTTCCATTTCCAGATGGCTCTCCAGCTGCATCATGCACTGCCACCGGTTGGCAAACCGACCGTTGCCAGGCCGTCCGAGGGCCCATTCGACCAGAGCGATCGCTGCTGCTACGGCGTTCCTGTCTGGTGTGCCCCTGCTCGACATCTGCAGGGCTGCTACGTGGAGGTCGACGCACACCTTCACGAGATTCTACTGCGTCGACCGGGATTCCAGGGAGGAGTCCAGAGTCGGCCAGGCAGTGATGCGCAACCTGTTCACCTAAGGTGAGCCTGATGAGGAGGTAAGAGTTGCTTAATGTTGAGTTGTTGTATTGCTTGATATTGAGCCTTTTGCCACCTCCCGTGTTTGTGCATGTTTATACTGCTATGTATTCTTATATTCATGAGCATGTCAATCCATGCCAGACCCCATGCTGGAGAAGGAACAAGTTACTTACCTGTAACTGTTGTTCTCCAACATGGGTCTGGCATGGATTCACATGCGAACCCTCCCGCCTATCCCTCTGCGGCTCTTCACTTGGTCATACTGCCACTTCACGTGCTACCAAATCTGAGGATGGCTGCCAGGGGCGGGGCTTAGGGAGAGAGTAGTCATTGGCTGGGGGCAGTATGACCTAGAGACCAGTGATTGGTTACTACTCAGAAAGACCGATCAGAAACAAAACTGATACTGATTTTTTCTATACCGAGGATTCCCGGCCTGACGACGGGGAATATTCATGAGCATGTGAATCCATGCCAGACCCATGCTGGAGAACAACAGTTACAGTTAAGTAACTTGTTCCTTGCTGGACATTTAGCAGCAGA
The DNA here is from genome assembly GCF_040938575.1 of Ambystoma mexicanum. Lineage (NCBI taxonomy): Eukaryota > Metazoa > Chordata > Amphibia > Caudata > Ambystomatidae > Ambystoma > Ambystoma mexicanum. Next base: position 222,362,025 of record NC_090939.1, on the reverse strand, counting down.
GCCTGTTCTTAAACTCCTGACTAAGCCGGCGTCAGTACTCACGGTTGATCAAGAATTGGCTAAGAAAACCAGGCCGGCCTCTTTGGACCTTTTGTTCCTCCTAGCACATGCATAGCCAGAGAGGTTGGTGGTACAGGCTGCTACAGCAAACCTAAAGAACACGTAATTTACATCCTTTCGCCCTGACTGAGTCCAGATGCATGCATGGGGGAGAGGGGGAGATGTTCAGATCTTCGAGCCTGGGCTTCCCTTGTATGAATGTCTCCTGTGCCCTGGCGATGTTCTCTTTCAGGCTCTTATCTGTCTGAAACAGCTGAACACATCCCAGAGGGTGGGATGCCGGATGGTTTTGATTCTCTGGTTAGAAACCGCAAGGAAGCCTCCTCCCAGATTCTTCAATCATGTCTGGATATTACATACTCTGTGGCGAGCCCATGGCCACCAATGCAGTCTTGCAGACATTTTCTTGGCTCAGGATGTCTGGTTTTGCGCAAGATCTTCATAAGAAATCTCTGCACGTGCCTTTTGAAGGCATGAATTTGTTTGGCACGAAGGCCGATGAGGCATTGCAAAAATGGCAGGCCTTAAAAGCGATTCCTAAGTTGCTGGGTCTAGTGGGCTCCTCCTTTGCTTAGAGAGGGAGAGGGCAGGCTTCCTCGGGTAGGGCAGTGACGTACCCTACAGGGGTAGGGTCAGAGGTGCATCTAGCTAGATGAGTGCTTCCACCTCCACAGAGCCTTCTACAAACTCTTGTGCGAAGGCTATTTGAAAAAGGCTCACTGGTACAGCCCTGTGGGAGGCAAATATCCCAGTTGGGCATGGAATGGAGGTGTACCACCTCTTTTGGCTGGGTCTTACTGGTCCTTCACCAGGGATGCTGCCACCTTTTTGCCCTTCGTCCTCCACACTACCCTATGGGCAACCAACCCTTGCCTTTGGAACCGCTCCTGCTGGAGTAGATCAGTTGTCTTCTAGTGAAAGGGGTCATAGAACGGGGTACCCTGCTTGGTATGAGGTAGAGGTTGGTATTCAGCTTATTTTCTGGTGCCAAAGAAGGAAAGGGACCTGAGACCCATCCTGGATCTGTGGCTTCTGAAATTGTACCTGCAGAAGGACAAGTTTAAGATGGTTACTTTGGCCCAGATTCTTCAGGCCCTTCAGGCAGATTCTTCACTGAGCTGCTGGCAGTTGTGGTGATTCGCCTCGGAAGGGAAGGCATTCATGCTTTTCCATATCTGGACCACTGGCGCGTCTGAGCAGACTCCCCCAACCTGGCATCTGTACACCTGTACCAGACGTACAGCCTATTGCACAGCTTGGGCTTCTCCCTGAACTTCTCGCCATCTGGCCCTCATCATCGCGGTCTTGGACACTTGCCTTGGTGTAGGCTTTCATCCCGAGGACGGTGTGGCGAACATCTACATGATGATCCAAGTCTTCAAACCACAGGAAAAGGTTCCAGTCTTCTTTTCTGCCATGGTTGGGTCTTATGAGCACCTGCATCCTTCTGGTGCCAGAAGCCTATGTGTGAGGTCGCTACAGTGGCTTCTGAGTTCAGTGGTCTCAGTTTCAGGGACGGACGTCAGACCTTCACGTCTCAGCAAAAGTGTCCGGAGACCTGCAAAGGTGCTCCCTGAAAGAAAACCACCCGAGAGGGACGTAGTTTCGGCAACCCAAGCGACTCTGGACACGAATGTCAGCCTTCTGAGCTGGAGTACTTGACTCCAAGACCTTAAGGTGGACGGCCTTTGGTCCCCATTGGAGTGCCAGGAGCATATCAAATTGCTGTTGAGTGATCACGCTGGACCTAAACACTTTCCTCCCCTTTTTGAGTGGCAAGACAGTGCTTGTAATAATGTTCAACACAGTTGGCATAAATTACTTTAACAAACTGGGTAGTGTTTGCACCTTGCTTCTGTGCAGAGAAGCTTTGCTCTACATATTTGTTCTGGATATTTGTTCTGGATATTGGCCAGGTGGTTACATGGGCTTCATTGCACACGTTTGCTAAACATTACTTCTTGGAATTTGTCTAACCGGGGTGTTTGTTTTGGCAGGGCTGTCCTTTAAAGTTTTCTTTTTTTTGAAACCTTTATTTAATTCTGACATGGCATTTAGGCAATAAACAGACGAAATATCGTTATACATTTGGTGAAACAATACTAACATAAGTGGTATTGCTAATGGAAAATGTTTACAACTCTATCAATAGTCTTTCTAGTTGTCTTCCTCATTGGAGCTTGATGCTTGGGCTTGTAAATATGCTCTTAGTGGGGCCCGTTTGTCCTTGGGTCTGGAGTGGGGTTGTACTCCTTGCACATACATCTCCTCGCTTTCTTGCGTGATGGCCAACTGTCTAAGCCATGTTTGGGGTGCGGGGGAGGAGGTAGACTTCCATTTCAGGAGTATTTGTCGTTTGGCTACCGCTCCTGCCACTGCGAACAGTGTGCGTGTCTTGGTTGACGCCTTCCCAATTTCTCCAAATAAGTATTTTTGTGGGGTTGCCGGTATGTGGATCTTCAATATGTCGCATACCTTCGCTGCCACCTCAACACAGAACTGGTGAATCGGAGGGCAGTTCCAGTACATGTGCATTGCATCTGCTTCAAATGCCCCGCATTTGGGGAACCCTGGTTGCTTAGTGAGGTTGAATTTTGCCCTTTTTTTTGGGGTGATGTGCAGTTGATTCAGGATCTTGTATTAGGCGGAAGTTAGTGTTGAAAGAGATGGCTTTAGTATATCTACAGTAATGTGTCCAGTGATGTTCACTGATTTGAGCGTCAAGGTCTTCCTCCCACTTGGTTCGCATTGTGTTGACTGAGGGGGATATGCGCTTGTGCTTTTTTGTATATTTCGGAAACGCCACTGTTGAACCCTTCTGTTGTAAGCACATCTGTAAGGAACTTGTGTACCGGGGGCTCCGTTGGAAACGATGGCCAGATTTTTTTGCATGCCACTTTCTGCCGATGATACTGCAATGTTGGGATCAGGCCTTTACCTGTTCTTTCCTGTAGCTCTGGCATTGTGATGAATTGTCCCTCGGGGAAAAGGTCCCCCAGCCTGGCTCCCCATTCCGGATCCCAGTGGTTCTGTATAGTGCGGTCTAGGGTTGGTGCGAGATCGGGGCATGACCATAACGGGGTGTGCGGCCAATAGGGTGTGTCGCATTGGACTCTTTTTAGGATCTGCATCCTTCCTTCAAAGTTTTCTGATATAGATGGTGTCCTTGCTATCCTCCCTTCAGGTCCATGAACTCCTTTTGGAGTTTATCAAAGATTAGTAATCCTTGGGAGGAAGGAGTCCATTAGAAGAACAAATTACTTAACTTTCACCCTCCCGACCGGCCCCTCTTAATGGATAGCTAGTACACCTTGCTCAGTAATGGAGTGCTAGGGAGAAAGGGTGGATCCAAGGTCACTTGGCTCTCTATCTCTCTCTCTCATATATATATATATTTCTGAGGCTTGTGGAATCTGCTTAGATCACATGCTGTGCATAGGCCGACATCTAGTGGAAGCTGCGGAGTATTACAGTTTGTTTTTCGAAAGTCGAAAATGGGCGTCAACACAGGCGTGCCAGTAATACTATCCCTAGTGTGACGTCCACTGTACCCAAGATCCCTCACGCGTGTAGGATCCTCAGATTGTTTTTTTCCGCCATACTGGTCGGAAGCATCTTGCGGAGTTCCCTGGCCTTAGCCATACTTTTGCTGTTATTATAATTATAATTTTTATTCATTCCCTTCCCCACCCCAACGTCGACCCTCGACCTCGACGACGGCTGGAGAAGTCATCGACCGTCGACTGCTGCACGACGGATCTGGGCCTCGGAAGGCCGCTGGCCTCGGCCCGGGCCTAGTAGGCCGCTGGCCTCGGCCCTTACAAGTAGGGAGAGTGGGGGGTGGTACATACTCTTCACTCTTGATATATAGTTACATTTTATATATTCCTACACTTAGCAGCCCGCTGCCTTAAGGTGCGTATGGAGGGTACCCCTTTTCAATTCTGCCCCAAGTGCAATCGCAAATACCCTTGGGTCGACAGGCACGCCACGTGCAATCTCTGCTTGCCGAGGGATCACCCCGAAACGAACTGCAGAGCGTGTAGTAGGTTTAAACCTAAGACACTTAAGGACCGTTCGACAAAGCGTTGGGCCCACCACGCCAGGCAGGAGGCCATGGCAGCGGAGGGCGCCTTCAGCGATGGCAGCGACGCCGTACTTTCGGACGGCGAGGGCATTATGGCGTCGAAAGACAGCCGGCGAGCGCAGGTCCCCGACCTCGGAAGGTCGTCCGGCAGGGCGGCTATGGGGAAGACCCCCGGCGACGCAAGCGCTACACACCTAACACACACTAAACACACTAAGACCAACCGGACCTCGACGACGTCGACTTCCCGGAAAGAGGCACAAAAAGAACGGTCCGACTCGGTGTCCTCTGGGCGCTCTCGATCGAGATCACCTCACGACGCAAGGCAATCATCCACTCTTGCCAAGAGTGCCTCGCTACACACATTAACGGAAGTTCGATCGTCGGGAGACGAAGACGACTTCCACCCCCAGGCCGCGCTCCAGGATACCGAGACCGCGGTTAACACCAGTGAGGCCCCAGGCCCGAAGCACACAGATACCTCTCCAGACCCTCGGCGCCAGGCGTCGAAAGTCTCTGGGGCCTCCAAGGGACAGGGAAAACATTTTTCCACGCACGGGGAGGGGGGGAAACAGCGGAAAGCACAGCCTTCCACTCCTGTAAAGCCATCCTCTCACCCTAGGCAGACGAGCAAACACAAGTCTACCCTTGGAAAGTCCCATAAATCATCACCTACTAAAGTAATACCCTGTTCCAGGGAATGGTCCAGTGAAGACATAGACAGGGTTATGTCTAGGATGTCTTCCTTGGCTGATTTTTATGATAAGAACCCAGAACATTTTCTTTCATATAACCCTCAAGGGGCCACACCCTCAGGCTCCTCCGATCCTATCCCGCTAAGTAAAAAGCCCCGGTTCGAAAGACCTGAACCCTTCGAGGTTCAGCCTTACTCCACTCCATATTCTACTCCACTCCCCAGTTACCAGGGACAAGTTTTCCCTGAAGAGGACCAGGAGTTTGAAATTATGGAAGAACAAACCGGGACAGATTACTATGCAGAGGATGAGGACCTGGAGGAGGGAGAAGATGAGCAGGAAATTTACAGAGTAGATTCCCCAGTACAAAGCGAAGCCCCAGTTACCGACTCTCCAGTTGATAACCAGCCCCTCCTTAACGAGGTTCTCGCTCGAGCAGCGGAACATTTCCACATCGACACCCACGGTGTACAGGAGGAAAGGGACTTCGCGGAGGAGTTTGTAGGAGAGAGGAGACCGGTCGCTCAGACCATCCCTATCCTCAAATCCATCCAACGAAGAATAGATCCTTCCCTGGTGAATCCTAACCTCACCAGAGCTGTCAACCCCAGAATTGAAAAGATTTTCCGGGCAGCCCAGTCTGACCCTCTGTATATAAGGGGACATCTTAAACCAGATTCCCTAGTGGTTACCAACACTAGAAAAAGGGCTGGCACGCCCTTATCTTCATCAGAAGCTCCTCCCGACAAGGAGAGCAAAAAACTTTACGGGTTTGGCAGGAAGGTAGCCTCAACGTCCGCCTACCAAGCAAGGATTGCGAATTCCACCACCCTGTTGGCTAGTTACAACTGCCATCAATGGGAAGAAGTCGCGGCGCTCATTGCCTCTGCTCCAGAACCGTTAAAGGGCCAGCTGGCTCGGATCTCGGCAGAGGGGAGAGTCGTGTCTGGTTGCATTTTAAAAGCAACTTTCGACGCCGCTGACAACGCAGGGAGATTGATAGCAGAAGGTACTGTTATCAAGAGACATGCGTGGTTACGGCAGTCGGGATTCAAGACAGAAACCCAGGCTTCTTTAATAGACAAGCCAGTGGAACCCGACCTATTGTTTGGGAAAGCGGTCGAAGACGCACTTAAAAATGCCAAAGATGAATATGAGACTCTCAAATCCCTTGGCCAGCTTACCAACAAACCCCCTAACCAGAGGGGGAACAGTAATTTTCGTCGCCCACGCGGCCAAAATTCACAAAGAGGCAACTATGCCCAGGGACAGGGTACACAATGGAATAACAACCAGCAGTCTACCCAGAGTTACGGCAGGGGTAACAAGAGAGGTCGTGGAAGAGGCAGAGGCAGCCCCAACAAGGGAGGTGGCACGCCTCCACCAAAACAGTGACGCTCCGTTCAGGGTCCCTTGTCACGCAACCCCAGTAGGGGGACGCATTTCCACCTTCACCCAGGCTTGGGAAGGGATCACCTCAGACAGATGGGTGCTGTCAACAGTATCCGCAGGATATTGTATAGAACTACTGCAGCGTCCCCGGAACCATCCTCCACGACAAAGAGTGCACTCCCTAGAGCATCAAAGGATCCTTCTCGAGGAGATCGCCATTCTGCTAGAAAAGGACGCGATAGAACTCGTCCCAGGACACCAGGTAAACAAGGGTATCTATTCAACTTACTTCCTTGTGCCAAAGAAAGATTTGACAATGCGCCCAGTATTGGACTTACGGCCTGCCAACAAGTATGTCAAGCCCCAAAAATTCCGTATGACCACGCTACAAGAGGTAATCCCCCTCCTAAAAAAGGGGGATTACATGGCAACCTTGGATATGAAAGATGCTTATTTTCATATTTCCATGCTCCCAGCGCACAGAAAGTACTTGCGCTTCAAGGTGGACAGTCGCCACTACCAATTCAAGGTACTGCCCTTCGGGATAGCTTCAGCACCAAGGGTATTCACCAAGGTACTGGCGGTGGCGGCTGCACACCTACGCAGGGAGGCAATCCCGGTGTACCCTTATCTGGACGACTGGCTCATAACGGGGGAAACCCCAGGAATTTGCAGGTCAAACATTCAGAGGACTATCGACCTCCTCCACGAATTAGGCTTCTCTATCAACGAGAAAAAGTCAAGTCTGGTGCCAAGCACCTCAAAACAGTTTCTAGGAGCTATCCTAGATACTCAGAAAGGATTGACCTTCCCTTCGGAAGAGAGAATTCGGAATATACTTCTGCAAATTCCGCATTATCAGTCAGGTCAACAGATAACAGTACGCAAAGCTATGCGGTTACTGGGCATGATGGCGTCATGCATTTACCTGGTCCCCCACGCGCGTCTGCGCATGCGTCCCATGCAGGAATGGTTGGCGAAACAGTGGTCTCAGGCAAGTGGTCAGTGGGACGATCTAGTGGTCGTTTCGCCAACACTCGTACAGAGCCTACACTGGTGGACAAGAGAGAATCTCGCAAAGGGGAAACCCTTTTACGATCCCGAAGTACAAGCCGTGGTGACTACAGATGCATGCCTGACTGGGTGGGGAGCTCACCATCTCCACCACACAGCTCAGGGTCTCTGGTCTCACTCAGTAGCCAAGAACCACATCAATCTGCTAGAGCTTCTGGCAGTATTCCGAGCGCTAAAGGCGTTCGAGCCCCATCTACTGAACTTGTCGGTGCAGATCAGGACGGACAGCACGACAGCCATGTTCTATCTGAACAAGCAAGGGGGGACTCGTTCGCCAAATCTGTCCAAGCTTGCCCAGAAAATATGGATATGGGCACTCAGACGGAACATCTTCCTGTCATCGCAACATGTTCCAGGGGAGCTCAATTCCCTAGCGGATGCTCTAAGCAGAGACTCCCTCCCAGAAGAACACGAATGGGTCCTTCACAGAGACGTAATAGAAGATCTCTTCTCTCAGTGGGGTTTCCCCACTATAGACCTATTCGCCACAAGCGAAAACAAACAATGCCCAGGATTTGCATCCAGGTTCCCCCAGCCGGACTCCCAAGGGAATGCCCTGTGGATGAACTGGTCAGGGATGTTTGCGTACGCTTTTCCACCAACTCCTCTCATCAGGAAGGTGGTGTACAAGATGAACAAGGAATCGATGACGCTCATCCTAGTTGCTCCCATGTGGGCGAGACAACCATGGTTTCCACACCTACGCAGGATGGCGGTGTGCGAGCCCATCAGACTCCCAGCCTGGTACAACCTACTGTCCCAGCAACAGGGTCAAACAGTGCATCAGGAACCCAACTCTATGAACCTAGCAGCATGGCTCCTGAAGTCATAGAGTTTGGACATCTCAAATTACCACAGAGGTGTATGGACATTCTAAAGGAGTCCAGGAAACCAAATACAAGGCACTGTTATTTTGATAAGTGGAAAAGATTCGTTATCTGGTGCCAGAATAAACAAATCAACCCGGTTGATTGCACTCCTTCCAACGTTGTGACATACATGCTCCACCTGCTGGATGCAGGGTTGGTTTTTAACTCGCTGAAAGTACACCTGGCAGCCCTCTCGGCTTACACCACATCCCATAACAAGGCCTCGTGGTGGAAAGTACCAGTGGTTAAAGCCTTCATGGAAGGAGTAAAGAGACTTCACCCTCCTATTTCGAACCCACCGCCAGGATGGGACCTCAACGTGGTGCTAACTAAGCTCATGGGACCCCCATTCGAACCCATGCATAAAAGTAGTCTCAAACACCTGACTTATAAAACGGCCTTCTTAGTAGCCATTACCTCCATAAGAAGGGTCAGTGAAATTCAGGCTCTGTCAGTGCAGGATCCTTTCTTTACTATCCACAAGGACAAACTGGTTTTACGCACACACCCTAGGTTCTCACCTAAATTCATATCCAAGTTCCATGTAAACTAGTCCATCGAGCTTCCGGCTTTCTTCCAAAACCCGCAAAGCTCGGCTGAGGTGAAACTACACACCCTAGATGTGCGTAGGGCGGTCCTATACTATGTAAATAAAACCAGACCGCTAAGGAAAACAGATCAACTGTTTGTCTCCGTAGCTACAGGCAGAGAGGGGGATCGCGTCTCTAAGGGCGCTATCTCGAAGTGGATTATCAACTGTATACAGCTGTGTTACTCTCTTTCTGGAAAGACTCTGCCTTTTACGCCAAGGGCCCACTCTACTAGAGGCATTGGTGCCACTCTGGCTTTCATTGCAAATGTTCCCCTCGACACCATTTGCAAAGCAGCTACTTGGAGCTCTATTCACACTTTTACTCAGCATTACTGCATTGACACTCATTCCAAGACAGATACACAAGTGGGACAAGCGGTTCTAAGACACCTGTTTGCTCATGACCCTTCTCACATCCCACCTCCTTCTTCTGGTACTGCTCGCTAATCTATGCACAGCATGTGATCTAAGCAGACTCCACAAGCCTCAGAAGGGATACATTACTCACCGTAATCGTATTTCTGATGCTTGTATCTGCTTAGATTCACATGCGACCCACCCTTCCTCCCCTCCGAGAGAAGGCGCATGATTACTTGTAGTCTTACCTTTCTGTCTATCTGCTTGGATTATCTGTACTCACGCTACTCCTCATGCTTCCTCATGTCAGAAAAAATACAATCTGAGGATCCTACACGCGTGAGGGATCTTGGGTACAGTGGACGTCACACTAGGGATAGTATTACTGGCACGCCTGTGTTGACGCCCATTTTCGACTTTCGAAAAACAAACTGTAATACTCCGCAGCTTCCACTAGATGTCGGCCTATGCACAGCATGTGAATCTAAGCAGATACAAGCATCAGAAATACGATTACGGTGAGTAATGTATCCCATATATATATATATATACTCTTGACATCCTGTGCAGCGCAGGGCTTTTAGAAGTGTCGGGCTGAGCCGGGCAGCTCCCCACAGTGGTGGAAAAGTTTCTGAAGAGCAGCTGTGGTGGGAGATTGGTATCAAAGATGAGGAATCTGTGGGAGGAACATCATCAGACAGAAAATTACTGAAAGATATGTTCCTCTGAATTCTGTGCTTTCAAGGTCTCCGATTTGGTAAGGCAATTCTGCAAAGCTTTTACTGTTGAAGATGATGTCCTTGCGCTCTACCCACCTGTGGTGCTTTGAATAATGCTATGGGAATCGATCTAAAGATCAAGAATCTGTGGTATGAAGAGAACCATTAAAGAACAAATTACTTACCTGGGATAATGGTTGTTCTAATGGACGGCTCTTCCTATGGATTCCTCGTTGCCCTTCCAACCATCATCGCAATCCGAGAGCGATGTTGCCTGATGGGGCAATGAAGGGAAACCAAATTCCCAGTTTCTTGCCACCCGTTCCCTGAGCTGCTGAGCACAGAGGAAAAATGGGTGGATCTAAGGTCACAGAGCATTTTTGTGCTGTATTTGTTCTGCAGCCAAAGTCCAAGAGTTGGTTGCTGCCAAGGCGCACAACGCTTCTGCTGGGGAAAGTTTCTGATGCCAGCTACCACCTGCAAGGATTATACCATTGCAGTAGCGCATGGTATAGGGATGGTTAAAATAAATAACGGATGAGTGTACCCTGTAACTCAGACCCCTGTGGTTATCTAAACAACAAAATACAGAAAAGTGATGTGTTGCAGGATAATTTAAACATTTATTTTATTTCATAACCGTCCATTTATGCCGTATTGAATATACAAGGACTATGCCCTCAGGCTTAGGCACTTTACGAATGAATATAATAATATGCAGGCTTGAAGGCAAAACATCCCAATTTTGGATCAAAATATCAGTTTTATTTATTAATGATATACATAGAAATATAAAAATCACAAACTACACAGATCACAATATATAACAAATCTATGACCTGAATCGATGAAGTGCAACAACATGCAAGGCATTCATATGTATCCAAGTTCATATGTGAGGTCATTTGTCTCCTCAAAGGACCCAGTATAGATGTGCAACATAGAGCAAAAAAGTGCAAAACCCCGTCAAAACGACATATATAGGTCAGCAATATATTAGACCATAGAGGTCATACAACAAATAACAATAGTCAGTATCGGCCATGCACTACTATCTATGGATCTATGTAGTACGAATGGTTTGGACATTAAACCATGTATATTCAATACAGCGTTTATGGACTCTGTAATGAAATAAAATGTTTAATTTATCTTGGGAGATTCCACCTTTCTGAATTGTATAGGTATGGTTAAGACACATTTTCTATGGTGTACCAGAAAATAACTTTTATTAATACCTCTTGATCCTTTTCATGAAAAAAGTCTGAAAATATTCCACAATAAAACTTTGACCTAGCCTCCCCTGCATGGCAAATTTCAGGATTTCTCATTGATGGCTTCATGTTATAAAATGTTTTTCAATGGATTGCTCATCTGATACATATCCTCATTCAGCTCTGCTGCTCTAGAACAGATTTTGAGAGTTTTCTCATAGGGATAAAAGCGTACTTCTGCACAAATATTTCAAAATTTGCCCTTTGGATTTTCAAGATGTTTGGCCTGCACCTAGATATTATCAGGATTTGGTGCACTGAAGAATTATTTTGAAAATTGAACTAACCAATTTTGCGATATTCATATTTTAAAATGTATCTATATATTATGTGCAGAATGAATGTGCATCTTTCATACAAACTGCGCAAAGAGCCGTATGAATTTCACAGTTCATACATTATGCAATTAACTTCTCCTGAAAACTCACATCAGAGTCAAGGCTGACTTTGTCTGTTTTTTTCCGGAGACCTAGATGCCTCTTGTACTTATTGAAGACTGATATCAAGGTTAGAATTCACTTTCACATGCTAGAATGACAAACTCTTACTACACACGCTCCTACGACACACTGTCATAGTTTGTATGACATACAATCCAAAGAGACACTTACTAGACCGGCTCCTGCAACACGTGCTCCTACAACATGCAAAGGCTATTTAAAAGACACGCACATGCACAGGCATTTAAGACGCATATAAGCTGTTTGAGAAAACACGTGATCTTACAACCCACACATGTTGACACAACCCGTGCACACACTTACGACACACGTTCAAAAGCAATGTACACAATCTATGCAAAATGTTCAGGTACATGTAGAAGATGTACATTTTGTACATGCACGCTACTATGCGTATTAACACTGTTGCGTACATGTAGTAAGTGTAAAGAGTATATGTTAATAGTCATACGACAACCATTCTGCCTTCACCTATACTACATACTCTATACACCGTACTACCCACAAAAAAGATACTGACATTATTAAAACACTCTTTTAAGAGTTAAGCTTAATCTAAGTGTACAAGAGTGGGCATAACAATGTTCAGGTACAAACACTCATTGTATAACACTACAGATGAAAACATTTTATTTGTAAACGCTCACTCCATGCCACTACAAATCCAACCATAACGCATGTGTTATGGTTTGATTTGTATTGGTGTGGAGTGAGTGTTTATAATTTGAATTTTACGGTTGAATTTAAAGTAGTATAGTGAGTGAGTCTTTATACCTTAATATTGTCCCATTATTTGTACACTTTACATTTTGTTAGATCAGACTAAGTCTCGATTAATCAACATTTTTTTATATGTATTTCTAAAATTGAGGAATCTGTGAGATGAACCATCCCCCAGAAGCAACATTACACCAAGTAAGTAATTTGTTCTTCAAATGAAAGGGTCTGCAACCTTAGACTCTCCAGATGTTTGGACTACAACTCGCATCTTCCCTAGCCTGCATTATAACTGCTGAGGGAATCCTATTCCAAAATATTTGGAGTGCTGCAGGTTCCAAAACCCTGTTCTATTGGATAGCATACCACTCCACCCCCCCAAAGATTCCTCATCTTCGGACACTCCCTCAGCATTGATTGTGTATTTAAGCAAGGGACCTCTAAAGCTTGCATCAAAGCTCTGTTGCTATATCTATTATCTGCATTTGTACTTGTCTCAACAGTGGCAAAGCAGAAAAGAGGATTACCACATTCGAGACAATATGTATGACATTCTGCAAACCTGTCTCTCGTAGAATTAATAGTCTTCTTCAGGTTCCTGTTTTTATTAACGTCTTGCTTATTCTGATGACCTCCAATAATATAATTACCTAGCATTTGGCTGCCCAGTTGTATTTTCAAATGAGAAGTAACGGAGTAAGCCATAGTTAGATAGAAACGTACTTTGACGAACTACAAAAGTCACTAAGCCGTTGTAGTCTCCCAGTTAACAAGCTGCCTTTAAAACACAGACCCTTATAAAGTCTGTGCCATCATACCCTGATGTTTCCCATTCCATCTACTGAGCGCATAATGCTGCTTGTGATAATCTCTGTAAACTCTAATCCTGGGATTATTTAAAAAATTCTGTTCTAGTAGTCTTTCTTGCAAAATGATTGCTGTTAATCTTTTACTTACGGCCTCTTTCCCTTATTGTGCATGTGTCTCCTAGTGACACGTTTCTTCAGGGAAACCGACAGGTTTTTCATTTTGTGTGTTGTAAGAATGGAGATGAATATGTGATAGCTGTCCGACATTATACTTGCTCCTTTAGAGAAAACAGTTTTAGTTTACACTATGTGGTAGTAGCAGGTTTCTATATTTTGAATATCGCAGTGAGTCTGCATAAACATATACATTTTTTGCTGTCCCACAAATGCACATAATACTTGCGTAACCCCGTATATACTGTTCTTTCAACAGGGCCACTACAGGTTTTGTGATGCTCTCTTTGGAGTTGGAGAGCATGAACGAGCATTTGCAGCTAATTTAAAAGCTCACAACCTATGTGCAAAGGACCCAGATGGTGTAAAGGATCTAACGCTACAAAACCTAAGATTTCGCAGAGAGCTTGAAATTAAGACTGGTATAGTTTCTTATTTTTTTGGTGATTCAGACCATTGCCTTTTTCATTAAGCACAATAGAATGTTGATTCTGCATTTCTTTTTAAGGGCCCGCACCTGGTGTTTTAGAAATGAAAAAATCATGGCAAAAGTAAGTACATATCCAAATAAATTGTTTAACATGTAATATAATTTTAGCTTATTGCTAGCAACATCTAAGACCTAGCCAAAAACAGCAAATCAATATCCACAAGATTGGTTAGAGACGTTGAAAAAAGGATTCACTCACAAGCCTCCTTGGAGTAAACCATTAGCCAATGAGAACCCAACCTTTGAGGGAACTAACCATCCCTTGTGGATGTTTGATTACATTCTCAGCCTCGCTTCCACTGCCCAAAGTGGAGACTGAGAAGACAAGAATATTATTCCATTTTAATGGACAGTATGATATTGTATAATGCAAAAGCCTCTGAATGCTATTCAAATTCGTTCATTGGTAGAAATGTTTAAACCAGAGTTGATGCAGTCTTTTTATATTCTGTATTGTATGCAGTTTCATATTAAAGTAGGTTTCATCTGATCGATCACCAGCTTGTGCCGCCACAGTCTAAAATCCTTTCATCCTATTTCTTCCATATGTACTGAAATTAGCTTTTCTGTTTGGTTAAAGGCTTTTCATAGAGGCTTATATTTGGAAATCTGTTACTTCCCAGTTGTGGTGAAAGCTTATCCCTTTGCTGCTTTCATCTCTTATACCTCCATCTTCTGGCTTTTATTTTATTTTTATTCCTTACCTGACTTTTTGGAGGAAAGTAACGCCTTCTGCTTTACTCCCCTTGTTTCATGCTCATTTTTATTGTTTTTTTGTATTTTATTCAATTTATAAAGCGCTTTCCCCAAAGCGCTGACACAGACTGACAAAGCGGTACAATTAATGCAATGGGTACACATTAGAACAATGGGCAGTTTAAGGTTCAGACGCAGTAAGAATCCGACGAGAGCAATAGAAAATGGAGAGGATCTTCTATCGTGGGGAAGTAAATTCCAGAATTTGGGAGCCAACACAGAAAATGACTGACAGCGAGATTGAGCACAGGGGGCTTTAGAGACTAACAGTAAAATTGGTTCTTGGAGCAAAGGGACAGAGAAGGAACATAAAGTGAGAGTATACATAGGATGCTGCAAGACCATGTGTACTTTTGAATACAATGGTAAGAAAATGGAAGTGTAAGCTATTGTCAAAGGAAAGCCAAGAAAGAGAATGAAGAGAAGGGGAGACAGAGGTACGAGGTGAAACAAGACACAGGGTCTTGATAGCATAATTAAAAATGGAGCGCAGCGGGGAAAGATGATAGGAAGGTAGACCCATTAGAAGAAAAGAACAGTCTTAAGCATGAGAAAACGAGGGTAGAGATCAGAAGTTTAGTGGCATGGAAACTTAAGTATGGACACCCTTGCAGAGCTAAAATCGGTAGGAGCGGGCAATGGAGATGTGAGGGATAAAGAAAATACTGGAGTGAAAGATGACATGTAGGTTAAATGCATTTGAATTTAGGGGGAGTGAGGAGGGAGGGAATGAGATACAAGAAAGGGGGCACAGGAGAGGGGGATGGAGGAAGAGGGAAAATAATTTTGGGTTTTATAAGAGTTTACATGGAGGAAATCATCATGCATTCAAGATTGAACTGCTAGGAGACCAGCGTAAATAGATGGATGAAGTTAATCTGTAAAAGTTGAAAAGGAAAAAGATTTGATAATCGGCATAGAAATATAAAGATAATTCAAATGAAGACATTGAGAGAGGAGTCGTATATTGAGAGAAAAAAGAAGACCAAGGACATAGCTCCGAAGAGCACAATGGCGCAAAGGGAAAGTGGGAGAAATGTTACCACACCAGAAAACAGAAAAGGGGAAGCCATCCAAGTAAGAGGAGAACCAGCATAGAAGAGAGCCAGTTGAACACCCTACCCCCCTTCTATCTACTATCAGTTTCAACAGTTTCGCTGATGAATCAGGAAGAAATAAGAATAGAGCATAATTTAGAGTGTATGGCTGGGAGAAGAGTTGGAGACAGCCAGTAAAGCAGTTTCCATAGAATGAAACTGGTGGAAACCTGATTGAGAAGGAGAGTAACGTTTGAGAGCCAAGATTAGATGAGGTTTGAGCATAGACAATCCATTCAAGTATCTTGCAAAGGTAAGGACGAAGGGATATAGGGCAATAGATGGGGTGAATGAGTCAAGAGAAATTTCTAAGGGTAATGGATAATGATTGCTTTGTTGAAGTTTGAAGGAATGATAGCAGAAGAAAATGAAGAGTTAATAAGCAATGTCAAAGGATGGAGGAGAGGGTAGATTTTGAGAATAAGTGTATACTGTAGGGAATCGAGACAGGAAGCAGTAGGGTGAGCGCGAATAGTATCAGAATCTGCGAGGGGTACAAAAGAAGATGGTGGATGGGCAGGATAGGGACCAGATTGGGTAGAAGAAGATAGGAACAGAGTGTTGCTGCTTTATTAGAGAAGATTGTGGCAACATCATTTGGAGATAATGGAGAGGAGTGCAGGACGTGAGAGTATCTGGTTGCTGCACAGGATGAGATTCTGATAGAAGAAGCTCCAAGAGTTTGTTTTTTAGGCCAGGATTAAAGGGGTCATAAGAAGAGTGCATAGAGGAAAGATTGGCTGCAGAGGGTCCTTTGTCCATTTTCGTTAAGACACAAGGAGGAACAAAGAGAGAACAGAGGGGGTAAGCTAAGGTTGTGGGGCTTTGTTTGAGGGTGGGTTGGCCTAGTCTGATGAAGTGAATCAATGGTAGTTTGGAGACCAATGTTATGGAGAAGACAGTGCATCCTTGGGAGAAGAAGGCAGGGTTGTAAGGAAGGCATGGTATCAAAGTAAGACGGCCACAAGTGACCAGAGTTCAAAGGTGTTTATTGAACTTTAACAAGGGTGTGATAAACGCCGATCTAATCCTAAATCTACAGATTGGAGCAAGCTACGACCATCAAATACTAACGCAGTCACATCACAGAGGATGAACTAACCACAGCCATATCAGACGTCCAATCCGGTAAAACCTCGGGACTAAATGGCTTCCCAAACGAAGTGTGGAAGAAAACGGGTCCAAGTGAGAATGCCACACCTGTTGAAAATGTACGACACCTCACGCACAAAGGGTTGTCTACCCCAGGATCTTAGAAAAGCCACTATTATAGTACTACCCAAACCAGACAAACCACTAGACAGGTGCAGTTCGTACAGGCCCGTCTCCCTCATAAATACCGAGACCAAAATACTAGCAAAGACATTGGCCAACCGATTGCAACAGGTTATACCATCACTGATTCACCCAGACCAGTGCGGCTTCGTGCTGCAAAGATCCACCCGAATGAATATACATAGGCTTCACTCAGCATTAGAGAGAGCAACCACTATTCAAGGCCCACTAGCCCTGCTCGCAATAGACTTTGAAAAAGCATTTGACTCAGTCTATTGGGAGGCAATCTAGGAAATAATGCACAGAACGGGCTTTTGCCCGCAATTCATGAGCTGGGTCAAATTACTTTACAAATCTCCAGTGGCAGTGACCAAATTGAACGGATATGTGTCCAACCCCTTTGAACTAGGGAAGGGGACAAGACAGGGTTGTCCCGTGTCAGCCATCATCTTTGCAATAGCGATCGAACCCCTTGCTGAACTGCTGAGATACACAGGGACATGGAATGGCTTTTGCTGGTCGGACAACTGGGAGGACAAAGTGTCCTTGTACGCGGATGACCTGCTGATCTATTTAAAAGATCCAATAAGATCCTGCCCTACAGTGACGCGTCTATTGGAAAGATACGGTTCTTTCAGCTGTCTGCGTGTCAACTGGATCAAGTCCACTCTATTCCGAATAGGACAGGAGGAAGACGCGGTGCCAGCCCACTGCCCCTACCGAGTGGAAAGGGAACAATTTAGGTACTTGGGTATACAAATCACGAATAACCTCACCGATTACGTACCAAAAAACGTACACCCGGTAATGATGAAATTTGCAGAAGACGTCCGACACTGGTCAACCCTTCCACTAACACTGCTAGGCAGAGCGGCGCTCTTTGAAATTATGACCTTGCCCCGATTCCTATACATATTACAAAATGCTCCACTACATATCCCACAAAACGAAATTCATAGAATAGTCCAAATACTCTGGAAACTGCAGTGGTGTGGCGGCCACCCACGCTTGGCACTTTCCACCCTTCAGAGGTCCATATGGGAAGGCGGGATTGGGCTCCTCCGTTTGTATACTTATTATTGGGCCAGCCAGATGGCAGTAGTGAATGACAAACTGCACGGAGACATCTCACTACCACACAATAGGATGTCAGCAACTGGCATTCTGGAGAAACCAGTCATGAAATCTCTTTACCGTGGGAAAACCCGGACAACCACTCCAACCATGCAATCACACATTGCATATCTGGGCAGACGCACACAAATACGTTGGATGGGGAAACAAACTGACCCAGGCACAGCCACTATGGAACAATGAGAATCTCCCGGGAGTGAATGGCTCCCAAAATGGACGAATTGGTGAAGGCAAGGGATATTAAGAATAGGAGACGTTGTGAAGGATGGTAACATAATCCCGTTCACAGAACTAGCCCTCCGACAAACTGAATAATACCACTACACCCAGCTGAAGCACGCATTACAGGCCCACCTCCCTGACTTGGACACCTTGCCGGATTATACCCCAATGGAACGTAACTTATTCCCAGAGCGAATCAAACACAAGATAACATCGGTCCTCTACAGTGCCATAACCTCCTTTGCCACAACTGAACTATCAGGACTGCAGGCCAAGTGGGAAAGCGATCTGGGTGCTATACTGCCGGAAGAATGGGTTTCCTCACTGATGTTTCCCAGAGAGGTAGCAATATCGTCTAGACTCAGGCTGATCCAACTAAAGATACTACACCGGATATACTACCCTAGAGTAGCACTTTTTAAATGGGGAAAGATAAGTGACCCAGCCTGTTTGCGTTGTAAAACTGAGGAAGGCACCTTCTTCCATATCCTGTGGGAGTGCACTCACATTCAACAATTCTGACAGGCGTGTTGCAACAAATTATCGAGGGTCTTGGGCAGAACGGTCCCCAGAGACCCAAAACTGCTATTGTTGGGGGTGGAGGATGAGAGTGAACTGTCGATATGAGAAGCTGTTTCTGTTTACCTCCACCGCGCTGATAAAAAGGAACATAGCCCAACTATGGGGATCTGATGTGACGCCAAGCTACGAACAATGGTTGACAGATCTAGACATCTGTGTCGCAATGGAGCGCAGGGTGTATACTGCTAGAGGATGCCCTGCAAAGACAGTATGGCAGAAATGGGAGGACGCTCATTAAAATGCAGTCTAAAATGAATAATCAATGTGGCTTGGCAGGATGCACTTAGGAAACCTTATGCATATTATATTGTGTAACAGGGATGTAACTTAGTGTATTGAGAATACCCTTATTTTGATGTTTGATTTCAAAGGTAATCAATTGATGACCCTTTATTTGTTGCTTGTTTGTATTTGTCTGTTAAAAATACAATAAAATGTTTTATCAAAAAAATAAATAACGCAGACCTAGTGGGGTCTCCTTAAAATAAAAGGGCCTATTCTAAAAAACATATTGCCAATCCTTACCCCGTTAATACAAATAGTGTGGGGCTATGTTCATGAAAAAGAAAAGTGTACACAAAAATATGTCAGGATGTTCAGGCCATTGGCCTCCCTTCCCCACGTTTTCAGCATGGAACAAGGCGGTTCACTCAAGCATAGCACACTCTCTGGCTTCTTCGGCACAAAGACACAGTTCCATTTACCAGCATCAGGGCCTTCTGCACCCAAGTCTCTCAAAGTGTCTTGATTCAGAAAGCCGGATGTACCAAGACAAAGTTCCTTTCGTTTTAACAAGTGCTCAAGTCAGGTGATTCACTCTTCACCCTGGATCCCCCTCAGCCGGGCTCAGATCCTCGTTTATACCACAATCGTTACTTTGGATCCCCCTCTTCCAGGCTCAGATCCCCTCCTACAATATTCAGAGAATATTCCATCTCCGGTGACTCACGGTTAACCCCGGATCCCCCTCTGCCGGGCTCAGATCCTTCCTCTTACACAACTAGTTTCCCTCAGCCGGGGTCGGACCAATTGCAGTTCGTATTAGCTATCGAAGACTTTCGAATGTGCATGGGACCACATACAGTATCTTTTTTAAATATATATATTTTTTTATTTGTCTCTAACCGGAAATTCTAGGGGATTGTGTCCTCCGACATATTCCACATCTCTGACTGGTAATGACCACAGCTGTGCTGCTTCTGAAATTTGTTCGGCGTCCTGCGTCGGTGACCTTGATGCGTTGTTCCCTGAGGGCCTCCGTCGATGTTATATATAGGATGCATGGCTCTCGTAGCCTCAGTTCTGTTTTTTCCGCAAACGTGTTTGCTACGGAATCTCGGCGCGCTCGATTCTTACTTTTGGATTACGATGTCTTAGTCTTCTTCTGCGACCCCCAAAGTCGGGCTTTAAGAAATGTCGGGACTGCGGGTCGAAGATGTCCATCAGGGAACCGCACGACATCTGCCTCTGGTGCCTCGGCGAAAGCCACGCCACTGACTATTGCAATGACTGCCAGTCCCTGACATCCAAGGCCTTGCGGGAACGTAAGAAGTTGTTAAAGGTAGGTAGGGTGTCTAAGCCCCATAAGTCGAAATCCGCTGGCCTTTCGACTGACTATTCGAGAGGTGACTCTCTGCATCGCCGAAAGTTGAGGGGGGTCTCGGTTCCGGAGTGGTTCCTGCCATTCCTCTGCCTCTTTGAGGCATTCTAGGAAGTGCCGTCATTGGTCGCCTTTCCCGTCCTCATCGGAAGATTCCGCGAGACGGTTGACTTCGTCACCGGCGGCTTGGGACACATTCCGCCAGCAGATGATGGCGATTTTCAAGGCACTGTTCCGACCGTGCCTTCGAAAGAAGCCGGCAGGGAATGAGCTCGGTCCACTGCTCGCACACCTTCGGGCTCGGGTGGTCGGCGCGATCATCTGGAGCCGGCGAGGTCCCGATCGGACAAGGAAGATCGACGTGCCAGGTCCAGGTCCCGGTCCTCAACGCCCTCGAAGCCGGGGGGACCTTGGAAGTCTTCGAGGAAGGCGTCAACGCCATTGGCGCAGTGTCCGTCGAGGGACGCTCTCGGGGCTCCGTCCTCAAGGAGGTTGTCCACGCCCTCGGTGCCTCGGTCGACGCCGATTCCTTCGAAGCCGTTTGTTGAAGAATTACCAGAGGTGCCCCACGGGGCTGTGGAACCTCTGAGAAAGGCTCTTAGTAAGTCAGTGAGGCCTATTTTTTAGCCCTATTCTGGTCCTCCCCCTTGGATTATATTTCTGAGGTGGATGAAGGGTCTGATGAGGAGATGGTTGTGCCTCCTGATGTCCCTGATGACCTGTTGTCGGGGCACAGTCAGTTGGAAGAACTCAGTCAGTCCTTGCATGATGCCAGTGGTCTTGACACCTCTCCGGGGGCATCTTATCTTCGTATAGGCATCTTATGTCAAGGGTGACTGAGTACTTGGAGTGGTCTGCTCCACCTGTTGATTTTAATCAGCATGATCTCGCGGACATCCTGGATCAAGGTCCACCCTCTGACCCGGTGTTGCCATTTGACATGGCTTTACAAAGGAGCGTGGCGGCGGCAAGGACTGCTCCGGAGAGTCTCCCAGCAGTTAGTAAGTTGCTTCCGAAAAAATATCGCCCAGCCAGTAGTGACCCCTGGTACTTGTCATCGCACCCTACTCTGGAGAGTTTGGTGGTGCAGGCGGCTACGGCCCAAGCAAAGCAGGCGGCGTACCCTACCACCCCTCCTGATGGGGATGACGAGCGCTTTGATGGTTGGGCGAAGAAGGTATTTTCTTCTGGGGGTATGGCTTTGAAGGCAGCCAACTCTGTTTGTGCCTTGGCGAGATTCACTCACACTCTGTGGAACTGCGCATCGTTGTCGGCGGAGCATATTCCCAAAGGGGAAGAACGGGATTGTTTTCTAGCCCTCGTGCAAGATGGCAAGGATGCCATGTGTGAATCTGTTCAGTCGGGTTTGGACACGGCAGACTGTCAGCCGGTCCATGGCTGCGAGCACCGTGATACGCAGGTTTGCGTGGTTGCGGAAGTTGGGGTTTGCGCCTGATGTGCAATCCAGGCTTCTCAACATGCTCTTTGATGGTGTCCATCTGTTTGGCAGCAAGGATGACGAGAGCCTTAAGAGGTTGCAGACCTCCAAAGCTGCAGCGAAGTCTTTGAGCGCTGCAGTTCATCAACCTCCGCCTTTTCGTCCTAGGGGACAGCATTGGAGGGGAGGTTCCTTTCAGTACTACTCTACCTTTAGTAGATCGAGAGGAACTGCCAGTCAAAGGGGCCACCGTAGGAGTACCAGAGGTGGAAAGCAAGGTACTCGAGGTGCCAAAGTCGCTCAGGCAGTTGCTTCCTTGCCCTCAGGCACTGCCGCAGCCACTCAGTCATGAGGCCATGTCCAGACTTGCACATCTAGGAGAATGGCGTGCCATTACTTCAGATGTGTGGGTTCTGGAGATCATAGCCCACGGGTACTGTCTTCCATTCCGGCACAGGCCTCACGACAATCCACCGGGGAAGATCTCTTTGAAGCATCCAAATCCGCTCCTTGCGCAGGAAATCCTATCCCTGCTGGAGAAATGTGCCATAGAACTGGTGCCTGTAGCAGAGAGGAACAAGGGATGGTATTCCCCATATTTTTTGATCCCGAAAAAAGACGGAGGATTGAGACCCATCATGCGCTTGCATGGTTTGAACAAACTCCTCAGGAAGGACATGTTCAAGATGGTAACTCTTTCTCAAGTCCTCCAGGCCCTTCAACTTCAGGATTGGTTGGTGTCTCTCGACCTCAAGGATGCTTACTTTCCTGTGCCGATTCATCCCAAGCACAGGAAGTACCTGAGGTTCGCGTTTGGCGACTTGTATTTTCAGTTTCGGGTCCTGCCGTTCAGATTGACCTCTGCCCCGAGGGTCTTAACGAAGCTGATGGTGGTGGTGGCAGTGTATCTCAGGAAAGTGGGGATTCACGTCTACCCCTACCTGGACGATCGGTTGATCAGGGCACGCTCTCCCGTGCAAGCCCTGGATCACCTGCACGTCACCTGCCACTCCCTTCACAAGCTGGGCTTCTCCCTCAACTTCTAAAGAAGTCTCATTTGACACCTACCCAGCGGCTCCAGTACATCGGAGAAGTGCTTGACACATCCCTGGGGCAGTGTTCGCCTCCCCAGTTGAGGGCTCATCACATTCGGCAGATGGTGGACAAGTTTCAACATGCCTAGAGTGTCCCAGCGTTCGAGTTCTTGAGGTTGCTCGGCCTCATGGCTTCCTGCATTTTACTGGTGCCAGAGGCCAGGCTGCGGATGAGATCTCTGCAGTGGGCTCTCAAGATGCAGTGGTCGCAGTTCTCCAACAGGATGTCGATCCCATTCAGGTGCTGCCCTCGGTAGCCCAGGATCTTCTGTAGTGGGCCGCCGAAGGCAATCTGATGAAGGGAGCACCATTTTGGCTTCCGTGGCTGGAGGTGACGATCCTGACGGACGCATCCCTCACGGGATGGGGAGCTCATGCAAACGAGTTGACAGGCAGTGGTCGCTGGTCTCCGTCGGAGTCCAGACTCCACATCAATCTGCTGGAGCTGAGGGCCATCAGGCTAGCCCTGAAGGCTTTTCTGCCGTCTGTGCGTGGGAAGAATGTCCTGATTATGATGGACAATACAGTGGCCATGCACTACCTCAACAAAAAAGGTGGGGCAGGGTCACTCCCGCTGTGCAGGGAGGCGATGCAGCTCTGGTTCTGAGCCATCCAGCAGGACATTTCGATCTTGGCACCTTCTCGACATGTCCATCGGCCCTCCATGCCGTCTTCCTTATCGAGACGATCTGCTCTCATGGGAGGGGGGGTCGGGTTCTCCATCCAGAGGTCAAGTCTCTCAGCCTTCATGCTTGGTATCTGAAAGGTTGAGGTATAAGGATTGGGACCTCCCTGAAGACGTGATGGATGTGTTGCTTTCGGCCAGAAGGCACGCAACGAAATTCGTTGCTGTCGGAGGAACGTCTACGACTGGTGCAGGGTACAGAATGGGATCCTTTCCAATGTTCCATTCCTTTGGTTTTGTCTTTTTTGCTTTCATTGGCCCACAAGGGCCTGCATGTGGGTACCATTAAGGGTTACCTGGCGGCGCTGTCCATATTTAAGCACTCGTCTGAGTGTTCTTATTTTAAGATTCCTTTGATTTCTCAGTTTCTAAAAGGGCTAACTAATGTGCTTCCACCGTCGCCTTTCCAGGTGCCGGGATGGGATTTGAATTTGGTTCTAAAGTTTCTGATGGGAGCTCCATTTGACCCCTTAAATACTTGTCAGTTGTGACCGTTGTCTTTTAAAACTGTATTTTTAGTTGCGTTACTTCCGCACGCAGAGTGAGTGAGTTGCAGGCACTTTCCGCCAAGCCACCCTTTACTGTGTTCCATAAGGACAGGGTTGTCCTTAGGGTGAGCCCTTCTTTTCTCTTTTCTCCCGAAGGTTGTGTCGGAATTTCATTTGAGCCAGATGGTAATTCTTCCGGCAATTTATCCTCCTCCACATCCTGGTAAGGAAGAGTAGAGGCTCCATAGGTTGGATCCTAGGAGAGCTTTAAGTTTCTATCTCTCAAGGATGTCCCGGGTCAGAGTGGATGATCAGCTCTTCATTGGTTATGCTGGAAGACACTTGGGTCAGGCTGTTTCCAAACAGACCTTGTACAGATGGATCATTTTGACGATCTATGAGTGCTATCGTTTGGCGGGAAAGGACCCTTCGGTAGGGTTACGGGCTCACTCTACTAGGGGTGTGGCTGCATACACCGCTCTGCAGAGGGGTGTTCCTATTCGCAATATTTGTGAAGCAACCACATGGGCCTCGGTCCTTATTTGAGTGAGAAACTATTCCCTGGACTCTATCCTTTGGCCTTTGTTAAGGCAGTCCTCTATTCAGCAATTTGATTGGGCATTCTAAAATTCTAAATTCTTTTCCCACTTCCATATCTTGGGACTGCTTTGGGAGCCTTCAGAGATGTGGAATACGTCGGAGGACACAATCCCCTCGAAGAACAAGTTACTTACCCTATCTGGTAACGTTCTTTCGATGGGATGTTCCTCCGACGTATTCCAGATCCAACCCTCCCAGCCTGCACCTCTACAGAATTTCTTATGCGATTGCAGCTTACGTTTCCGCAAGGCTTTCTGCAGTCGTACTGGCAGGAGATTGGTGCCACACGTTCTGGGAAAAACTGCAACTGAGGCTACGGGCGCTGTGCGTCCTATATATAACATCCGGTGATGTCGACCTTCGGCCCTCGAGGAACAACGTATCGACGTCAACGACGCCGGACGCCCTACGCCGAAAATTATTCCGAAGCAGCACAGCTGTGGTCATTACCTGTCAGAGATGTGGAATACGTCGGAGGAACATCCCATCGAAAAGAACGTTACCAGATAGGGTAAGTAACTTGTTCTTTCGGTTTATACTCAAAACCCATAGAAAAATCCATAAAATCACACATTAAAAGATAAAACAATGAATAAAACATGACAATGTAGTTAATCCAAGCCTTATTATAATTTTTACGTAGAAAAGAAAAGGACGGACAGAATGCCAATGAGAAACACTGAAAGACTAAAAGAAAGACCAATAGGAGAGTTCAGAGACCACTTCGAGCATCCTCGCTCCATTTAAGGGTGTGGTGAAAACCTTTCAGCAGTAAACGGGACAAATGAAGCCAATCGTTTGCAATACCCTGATTACATTAATAACAACCAGTGTTTCCTGGCCCGCTATAAGTCTGTCCTAAAACATTTCTGAGATAAGACGCTCCTTGGTTTCGAACAGCTGACCCAAACGGCTCTTTCTCACCTCCCAAGTGCCCTCACATTCCATCATAAAATGTCTTAGGGGCTGCTTTTGTGGATCCTCACAAAATCTACACAACTTTATACCTGCATTACCAAGTCCCCAGCATGATGAGACTTCCCCCCCGTGCATGGCAGATTCAAGCGGAATCTCAAGTAGTTTAGTCTGGCTTTAGAATCCGGGAACCTTCTCAGATACCTCAAGATAAAGCCCCTTTTTTGTCATAGGGGGAAAGCGAACCTTCCAAAGCTAATTTCCTCATTTGCTCTATGGTATGAATCCAGTCCTTCTGCATGAGGGTGCCTTTGGTTTTATCTGGATTGGTGATGAGTCTCCACATCACTATTACAGTCTGTGAGGGCTCCCAACACCAATCTCTGCAGATTGGACAAGATAGGCGACCGTTGATGGTTCACGTGGTTCAGCAGATCCTCGTAAAGAGAGTCCATGCGAGGGGTCATGATCTGCTGATAAAAAGAAGTGAGCCTCCAGATTGCTTGTACCTTTAGGGATTTAAGCCCCAGCTCATACCGTAGGCTCACCATCGGGAGGCTCAATGGTAGACCCAAGACTTTCTTCCATAGTGAACCCTCCAAGCATTGCCAATTAAAGTCCCACCCCAGTGGTTTTGCCTCCAGCCCATATAGGTGGATTGGGATAACTTTGGGTGTATGGTATCTAATATGAGGTAGGATTGAACATTTGCAAACATTAATTTTTGCCATTTGGGCAGTTGAGATATTTTCCCTATGAGGTCTTGGCCGCTTTGGGCCAAACTGGGGGACGCATACAAGGAAAAACCTAAATAGATTGGCTCCTTCACTACCGGAATTACTTGTCCTTCCAGTGTCCAGATAAATTTAGGCCCCTGCCTCGTGCGACTCTTAAAGGCAACTATTTTAGATTTGCTTGGATTGACTTGAGGTCATTTTCCTTTAATATAGAGCTCCAGGGAATTCAATAGGCGCTGCAACCCCACCTCGGTCCTATCCAAAAGGACGATATCGTCTGCATATATGAGGCATGTGATAGCAGGCGCACCAATTTTAGGGCTTAACAAGGCTGAGGCTTCAAGCTTCCTCATATCTGCAAGTATAGGATGAAAAGGAAAGGTTCCACAAGGCAACCCTGCTTAACTCCGCTTTCCACCCTAATATAGTCAGAGTGCGTCCCCCGTCAAGTCTTACTCTGAGTGTGTTATCTCTATACAGAGCAATTAGGATAGATAGGAGTGGTTTCGGGATCCCCCAACTGTCCAATTTAGCCCAGTGGTGATCTCTATTGACTAGGTTGAATGCCTTTGACAGATCAATCCACGCGCTTAAGAGATTCTCCCCCACCTCCCACCAGATCCCTCTGACTGCTCGCTTTCCCAATTAGACCTGATAATATGGTCCATTCAGAGAGGTGGAAAGACCCTTTCGGGAAACCAGTTTGAAAATTTGGGATGATACTACTGTCCTCCACCAATTTCTTTAACTACCCAAGCACAAGACCCGTGAACAACTTGCTTTCCCCATCCAAGAGAGCTATTGGGTGATAATTTGCTGGTGATGTCCGGTTGCCCTTCATGTAGTTGGAAATGATGATCGAGGTCCAGGATTTACGGAGTGTTCTACTGAGCAGGATTTCTTTAAACTGGGTCAGAACCCTCCCCCATACGTTTGTTTCCTTTGAGAACCTGATATGTCAGGCCGTTCAGCCCAGCAACCAGAGAGGATGATGCCTTTTTAATCAAGTCCCTTATGTTGCTTTCCTCGAAGGGCAATTCCCAGATGAAATCTCGGGCATTATAGCTTACAGTACCCTTTGGCCTTTGATATTGAAATGCCAGGTACTCCGTCCAATCGACTTCGGGTACCGAATTTATTAGGCCTCGGTTCAAAGTGTTCCCCTCCCGATTAATGAGTGACCAAAAGTTGCGAGAATTATTTTAGTTGAGTACCTCAATTATTTTCTCGTCGTCCCTCTGAAGGTGTGATGCCTGTTGGCGGGGCCAGTTTTTATAAAATATTTTGATCTTTCAGGCCGTTTCTTCATATTCTTTTCTTTTTAGGGTAGTTAGCTTTAGTGTCCTAAGGGCTTGTGTCATAAGTGATGGTTTGCCTTCTGTTTACGGATGTCTAGACCAGGTGGTTGGTCGAGGGACCACAGAAAATCATGAAAAATTAGGGGGCTGCAAATTCCCCTCCATTCCCTGTTTGATGTAATGATCTGGGAATGCTCCAATTTATCGTTTAGGCGTCTCCCCTTACTCTTGTATTTTATCAATCTGTTCTTGCCATTATTCAAAATAAATGATCGATTTAAGTATGAGGCTGTCTTTGTAAAGCTCCAAGACATTTCTGCTACTAGAAATTTATGATCATTCGTACCCCCCTCTCTGATCTCCAGTTGCGTACGCATCTCGAAAATCTGTGAGGAGAGGATATAGTTGAGTGTAGAAGAGGAAATACCCCTGCTCCATGTTACTGAGGCAGGGATGTTCCCGTTGATGGAGCCATTGGGGATCTTCATGTCCCACTCAGTAAAGAAGGCTTGCCATCTTTTGCCCAATTGAGATGTCGTTTTTTATCTTTTAGCCCCTTTCCCGCTATTGATGTTACACAGTGTGTTGAAATCTCCGGCCATTATTATAGGGATACCCGGAGAATCCAAACTTACACTGGACAACAAAGTATCCAATGATTCAAGAAAGGGGTGAGCTTTGAGCAGGCGGGGTTCCAGTATACATTAATTGCTATAAATGCTTTGGGTCTGTCCTCTGAGTGCAGGGAAAGCTTTCACGTATCCCGTAAGGATTCCCCTCTGCATAGTAGTTCTTTCCTGTGTATCCTAAACTAATGTGGACTTGCATGATATAGAGAGGCCCCCCAATGGTCTTCCTTTTCCCTGCTTTCATGCTGGCTGATGTAATATTTTGAACCCTTTGACAGAGAATGGATTAAATAGCCATGTCTCCTGAAGGAAGATCAACTCAATATTCCCTTGGAGCTTTTAATTTCATTGTTCAGCCCCGCGTGTTCCAGCTCAAAAAGTCCCAATTGTCCCAACTAAAGATACTCCCTTCCTACTCCCAAATTCTGAAGGACTTGTGTTAAAATCTTAGGGAGTATTATAAGGAGTTTTCCCTGCTCATCTTCTTGGAATACTGATTCCGTCCTGGGCCTTGTAGTACCTATAGTGCCCCCTTGTTTGGACCTTCCTCTCTTCTCTCCTCTATGGCCTTCCCCTGGTCAGGTGAGTACTTCTGGGCAAGATGAAAAGATTTCCAATCCCTCCTTAGAGAGCTAGTCAGAGACTGCTAGAATTGCCCTGGCCCCCGTCTTGGATTTAAATCCCACCTCTGCTAGTAGGTTTGTATGCCGAAGTGGGAATTTAACATATTCTATATAATCTGAACAGAACAAATATATATATATATATATATGGTATTCTCTTCAAATAAGACAAGATAGTAGTTCTCTTCAGTGATCTATGAGTAGTTGAACATTACACACATTTAAGCCACAATCTGGATACTGTAAAAGGGGCAGTTTCTTCCTCGAAGTACTTGTTTCTTCTTGGGAGATGCTGACAGGACAGTTCTTGCGTCCCCTTGGGGATCGCTTACCTCTACAATGTTAGACCCATTCCCAGAATTTCTGTGAAGCACTTTATCTGGACCCACTAGACAACGATTTCCGTCTTTGTTTCATGTGACTCTGGCACTGAGTTCCTGGTACTTTCTGGCCGTGTTGCTTTTTCAAGCGTCTACGAGAGACCATGGGGGCCAGCTTCAAATGTTTTTTTGGCAACTGCGTTTGTGCCAAGTCACCCCCTCTACTGTGTGACTTCTTTTGTTCGCCCACAGTTAAAAATGGAGGCCCATTTGAGTGGGCCTTTTGTTGTATTCGAATCTCCTGCGGGACCAATTCTTTCCCTGTTACCTGTACTGTCAGAGTTCCTTGTGTCACTTCTAGATTCAGGAATTTCATCTGTCTGCATCCCAATCGTTGCTCTGGTAATTCGGGGTTCTTCGGGGATCCAAGCCCCTATGCTCTTTATTTGGTGTGCTAAATTTTGCTTTCTTCAGCGTCTTTGTTTTCTTCTTTCCTTGCTTCTCTGTCTTACTCAGATTATGCATAGTTTGATCCTTTCCAGTAGTATCAGTATCCTTCTTACTTGGATCACTGAGTGTTTTAATGAAAGAGGATGTGCCTGTGTTTTTTTTATTTTTTTATTTTTGCTTGTTTGCTTTCTTATTTGTTGACTTTTTAGTCTTCGCTTCTTCAGGCATTTGTACGGACTTCTTACTCTTTAGCATCGCCTTTCTTTTATCCCTCTTCCTCCCTCGAGAATGTTGATGTGCACTGTCGTGCCAGACCTCAGCTTCACATATGATCTCTTGATCCGGGGTGGTTTTACTTGAACTTGGATAGAGGGTGGGGGTATTCAGTATCTCACTCTCTACCGTCTGAGCCATTCTCCGAAATTCCTTCAGGACTGACTCAGAGAGAGGAGCATCATCAGAACTGTTAACCAACTCTCCTTCACTCCCTGTCGGCCCACACGGTTGGCCGGGATCGTTTTTGCTTGTGACAAGGTCTAGCAATTCTTTGATCATGCTTTTTGAATCATCTTCACTGGATTTTAATTATTCCAGGATCATCTGTCTTTGCGTGGTTATTTCAGAGGTTTGTATTTTATAATTACCTCCCTCAGTGAGGAAAGCATCGGTATGATTGTTATATTAAGTGCATTCTTATGCCCCACCATCAATGATTTACATGAATCCAATTCTTTTGTAATTTCCAGCAGCATCCCCACATGGGTTTGAGTCTCTCCCTTCAATAACTCAGACGTTCACTAATGAGTTTAGAACAAAATTCAGGACTGTCAGAGTTGCTTCATTTACTTTGTGATGTGGGGGACGGGAGGGGGGAGCAGTCTATGGGGCTTTTTTATTGTTGCGCTCCTGAAGAGAGCCTCACGTCCTGTATACCAGATTGTAGTTGGTTTGAGGGAATGTGATCCGGTGGAGTATTTGGGCTTTCATCTGCTGGTATTGGTGACAGGTTCAAATCCTTAATGGAACGTCTTCCCTTATTTATATGGTCTGCATTTGTATCAAGGTTTGGTCGGGAGGATGAGTTACTAGCCTCGGGTGAGTCTAGCTTTAAATCTCCCTACTTCAATATGATCTTTTAGGGAAATGGTCCTTGATTATTTTCTTGATATATGTAGCCGGGAGTGTAAAGTCTGCTTCCATTATAAAGCAGTGGTGAAAAATCATTTGGCCGCTTGATTTTGCCATTCCGTAGTGCTGAATTTGGTAGGAATCGGAGGCATGCATTTGAGCACATGCAGTTATGTCTTGCCCCGAGAGCCTTGGTTGCTCTAGTTCTTGATCTGGCAGCGAGGGCATTTGAATAGTTGAAACAAAATATCCCACCCATTCTGGTGCGCGTGGATCATCTGTCATGATTCCAGAAGTATTTCTATGGCATAGCAACTGTCGAGTTTCCTCTTTGATGCTTTTTGATTTGAGGTTTGAATTGCAGGATTTCTACCCCACAGGACTGTGAGAGACTGTTATTAGGGTCAGCCAACGTGCTCCAAAATCTTAAAATTCACCCCCTCCAGTGGCTGCCCTCTGTGGCCTTTTCAGTGCAGACAAACGTTTGTGGCGAGTTTATTAGTTGCCACAGCCCCGCTACCCTGCTCCTTCAAGACACTTAGCAAATACAATCACTGTGGAGAGCGCACACAGTTGCTGAGCGCTGCTTAGGTTGCGGGTCTTGCTGCACAGTATCCGTGTCCCACAACGTTTGAGGTGATAGAGGGGAGAGGTGTGGGTGATTAAATAGTCTGTACAGCAAAATCTTCACTAGACCACTGCTCTAGGCGCTGACGCGAACAAAAGGTGTCGCTCCTTACTACTTGGGGGGGGGGCGTGGTGCCAGGGATTCGTACTCACAAACCACACATCCATCATTTACTGCACATGTCATCACCCTGTGTCGCACCGCCTAGATGTATCTAGATTATCACATGGAAAAAGGCATGCTCGTCAATCTGAGTTGAATGATATTCTAAGTGCGCTTTACTTGTAGTCATCCTCGCCACTGCCACGGAACACTCTGCTCACTCCGCCTCGGCTATGCCGAGGGGGTGAGATTATATGCTCCTCCTCCTCTCTCGAGTAGCAGCTGCCAGGGAAAGCAGACTCTGGTCTTGCAATGGAGATAGAAAAAGCAGACTCTGGTTCTGCAAAAACAAGGCAGTATCTCCCGCAGTGTCTCCAGCAATGTATACGGTATCTATCTTGGCTTCAAAAGTTCATTCACTTCTTTTGATGCTTAATTATATTTGCGTTGCTCATCACATATGCTTTGCACACTGTTTTCTTCAGATGTCTTCATACAATGTTGCCACTTGCAACCTTGGTTCTAACACAGACTGGCCTGCTATCAGTCTCTCCGACTCGCTGGCTCTGCTGACTTAACTGGCGCTGCTTTGTTGTAGGAGCCAAGGACAGTACCACAGCGGCAAACAATCCTCTCTGCCTGGGCTATGGACGCGGGAGAGCCCTGGGTACCTCTGACACACAATGCACCTTTCTTCAGCTTAAATCCAGGTCTTATTTTTCTTATCCTCAGAAGGAGAGTTAAAGTGGGGGAGGTGAAAAGGTGAAGGAAAGGAGCCAAGTGGTCAGAAGATGAAAAACCTGTGGAATCCAGTAAAGAAATGAAAGGAGAATAAGGTAGAAGAGAGATGAAAATTGAAGTCTCCAAGTAAAAAGAAGCTTATCCGGTAATATTATCCCCATATATATGGTCGCAGGGAAAAGGCACTGGCACCTTTTATATATGGTGACCATATATATATGGGGTCAAGGGGAGCGGGGGTGTCCCCTGCATGTTCAATGGGATAATGTCTCTGCAAACCTCAGCCATTTTGTTGGTGACATTTTTGTCACACAACATTTTTGTAGGGACATTATCACATGGAACCAAAAGAAGTGGATGAGGCATGGCAAAGAGTCTAGGTAAATGCCGAAAGATATGAGTCCCTGGACGGCAATGGACTGAAAGAAAGATTGGAGAGTAAGCTTTGCAAAAAGATACCCGGCAGCTTCTAAATGCCTTCATCTGGACCTGGCTCTCCAAATGCCCCCACCCGGTCCTGACCTCCAGGTTGATAAGTCACCCGCATTCTCATCCAAGCTTAGGTGTACTTATCGTGCCATACCTGTTATATGGCCGTTCGTGCCATATTTAATTATATAATTTGCACTAAGGTGGCTTCTCAGGGGTAGGCTCACCTGCAGGATGGAAAGTGCTGGTGTCTCTGCCACAGCAGGAAGGAACAATAGCCTGCCACGGCAAGCTCTTTAAATCTGCTGGACTTCCTGGGTATCCAGCGGCCAATCAAGGAAGGTGGGAGACAGGGACAGGGCGTGGTGGGAGGGAGAAGGGAACAAGGACGGGTTCAGGGGCAGGAGGAAATTAAATAATTAAATATGGCAAGATTATGTTAGCATGAAAGCCCCTGCAATGAGCCAAATGTACGTTGGCT
Organism: Ambystoma mexicanum; assembly: GCF_040938575.1. Classification (NCBI taxonomy): domain Eukaryota; kingdom Metazoa; phylum Chordata; class Amphibia; order Caudata; family Ambystomatidae; genus Ambystoma; species Ambystoma mexicanum. The sequence continues at coordinate 222,328,803 of NC_090939.1, read as the reverse complement.
CAGTAAGTACCACCATAGTGCTTCAATGAATCAGAAATAATGGACGTGACCTATATGAGAAAAATAAACGGATGGTGCAACTAAAACGCCACCTATATGGATTGACTGGGTGATACTAAAGCACCATATATGAAACAGACTTTTTCTGCCATCTGCCACAGATGAGTCAAAACTAGCAAAATAATAACAAATAAATGCCATGGTGAAGTCTTTGACTTAAATGGTTTTTACCATGAAAATCTCAGCCACCCGTTACCTTATGTTATGTTACTTTGCATTTTTATAGCACCTTATATACCATTGGTATGGTCTGAAGGCGCTGGTAGGTTGAACGCCCTTGGGAACCGAAGTTCAGGTCCATAGAGGGAGTAGAGAGATTTAAGGTGCGTGTGAGCACCGGATATGTGTGCAGCTGGTGCGGTATTTGTGTAATAGCTGCTTCTTGGCGTTGGGTGTGGTGGTTGAGAGGTCAGAAGTATGTTTGTTCTGGCAGGATTTATCCAGATCGATTGTGGCTGCATTAGGCCTGAAGAGAACGCCTGGCTGGAGGGTGGGTAACCAGCAGTGTTTATTTAGAGTGATGGGGAGTATGAGGCAGAATGTTCATATGAGAACAGTTATACCGAATGGTGTCATAGTATCTCTGTGTTCTAGTTGAGTGGTGTTGTAAGGAGAGAGTAAGCGTGGTGGTGTGTTATGATGTGATACAAGCTCTTTTGAATGTTCGCTGCATTCCAGACCATACTATATACGTCACGCATTTCTATCACCTTCGTGCACCCCAGTTGGCTCCACACCCTCCGGCCCGCTCGAAGCGCTCATGCACTCCAGCCTGCCCCATGCACTCCAGCCTGCCCCATGCACTCCAGCCTGCCCCACACGTGCACTCCAGCCTGCCCCACACGTGCACTCCAGCCTGCCCCACACGTGCACTCCAGCCTGCCCCACACGTGCACTCCAGCCTGCCCCATGCATGCACTCCTGTCTGTCCCATGCATGCACTCCTGTCTGTCCCATGCATGCACTCCTGTCTGTCCCATGCATGCACTCCTGTCTGTCCCATGCATGCACTCCTGTCTGTCCCATGCATGCACTCCTGTCTGTCCCATGCATGCACTCCTGTCTGTCCCATGCATGCACTCCTGTCTGTCCCATGCATGCACTCCTGTCTGTCCCATGCATGCACTCCTGTCTGTCCCATGCATGCACTCCTGTCTGTCCCATGCATGCACTCCTGTCTGTCCCATGCATGCACTCCTGTCAGTCTCATGCAAGCACTCCTTTCCGCCACACGCACTCCTGTCTGCCACACGCAGTCAAATGCGCTCTATTTACCCCGAACAGTTTCGTGTATTCCAAGTTGTTTTATGCACTCCATCCATATATTTCATCCGTAGCATCATATTTCATTCTTTCCAGCCACCTATGTTATACGTTTCACCCATATGCGTCACTCGTTTCGTCTGTATACGGCACCCGATCATCCACCTATGGCACCCAATCCGTCGGTATACGGCACCCATTCAATTCACATATGTTGGCTGTTCCGTCAACGTGCATCACCTGTTCCTTCACATCCGGCATCAGTTCAATCCAAATATGTGAACAATTGCATTCACATATATCATTTGTTCTATCCATATAGAATCCATCTACATTCTTCACTCATTCCGTCTGCTTTACGCACTCGTCCCCCCTGCGCACTCGTCCCCCCTGCGCACTCGTCCCCCCTGCGCACTCGTCCCCCCTGCGCACTCGTCCCCCCTGCGCACTCGTCCCCCCTGCGCACTCGTCCCCCCCTGCGCACTCGTCCCCCCCTGCGCACTCGTCCCCCCCTGCGCACTCGTCCCCCCCTGCGCACTCGTCCCCCCCTGCGCACTCGTCCCCCCCTGCGCACTCGTCCCCCCCTGCGCACTCGTCCCCCCCTGCGCACTCGTCCCCCCCTGCGCACTCGTCCCCCCCGGCGCACTCGTCCCCCCCGGCGCACTCGTCCCCCCCGGCGCACTCGTCCCCCCCGGCGCACTCGTCCCCCCCCGGCGCACTCGTCCCCCCCCGGCGCACTCGTCCCCCCCCGGCGCACTCGTCCCCCCCCGGCGCACTCGTCCCCCCCCGGCGCACTCGTCCCCCCCCGGCGCACTCGTCCCCCCCCGGCGCACTCGTCCCCCCCCGGCGCACTCGTCCCCCCCCGGCGCACTCGTCCCCCCCCGGCGCACTCGTCCCCCCCGGCGCACTCGTCCCCCCCCGGCGCACTCGTCCCCCCCCGGCGCACTCGTCCCCCCCCGGCGCACTCGTCCCCCCCCGGCGCACTCGTCCCCCCCCGGCGCACTCGTCCCCCCCCGGCGCACTCGTCCCCCCCCGGCGCACTCGTCCCCCCCCGGCGCACTCGTCCCCCCCCGGCGCACTCGTCCCCCCCCGGCGCACTCGTCCCCCCCCGGCGCACTCGTCCCCCCCCGGCGCACTCGTCCCCCCCCTGCGCACTCGTCCCCCCCCTGCGCACTCGTCCCCCCCCTGCGCACTCGTCCCCCCCTGCGCACTCGTCCCCCCCTGCGCACTCGTCCCCCCCTGCGCACTCGTCCCCCCCTGCGCACTCGTCCCCCCCTGCGCACTCGTCCCCCCCTGCGCACTCGTCCCCCCCTGCGCACTCGTCCCCCCCTGCGCACTCGTTCAATAAGGTCATTCGCTGGTATGCAGTAATCCTGTTTTATATATCCATCTGCTCTCTACGCTCATCCGCCCCATATGCTCATCCGCCCCATACCTTCGCCAGGTCTGTACATTTATCTGTACCAGTAGTCTACACACACTCCGCACTTCAGTATTCATCCGCTATCCACACTTCTGTGTTCTGCATACTCCTCCGCTCTACATACTCATCTGTGCCACACATGAATCCGGTTTACGTTCCTCCGTTCTGCAGATTCATCAGTTTTACACTCCTGCGTTTTACTCGCTTCTCTGTTATTTACGCACTCATCTGCTCTACACGCTCGTCCGCTCTTCACACCCAACCATTCTACACACTTATCCGCTCAGTTTGATCATCTATTCTATGCACTCATCCGATCTATTCACTCATTCGATTTACACACTTGTTTGAACTATATAGTTATCTGTTCTTCCACTCATGCATTCTTCCACTCAGGGCATTTGTCTGTTCCACAGGCTTCATCAGTTTTATCTATTGCATCCACGCCATTTACTTCGTTAACTACTTGTGCATTAAATCCATTTCAGGAGTTTAAATCTCTTTACTGTTTCCGTATGCTTCATTATTATTAGCCATTTCACTGCTTTTCATCTACTTTTCTCGTTTTACTTCTGTTTGTCCTTCTAGCTTATATTATGGGTTATTAGCTGTCCATTTCTTGCATCCGGTAGTTTGTTGAATTGGTGTCATTGAGATGCTGTTGGTCTGTTGGGTTAGCTTGGTACGGGTTGGTTTTAGGGGAAGAGCCAGGTTTTCAACAGTTTGCGGAAAGACATTAAATCCTCAGTTAGGCGGATGTGGGGTGAGAGTGAGTTCCACAGCATGGGGGCCAAGGCTGAGAATGACGATCCGCCTAATCTGACTGAGTTTGTTTTAGGTATGACTAGTAGACCAGCTGAGCTTGATTTTACAGTGTGTGGGGGGTGATAGGGTTTTAGCTTGTCTTGAAGATATTGAGGTCCAGTTTTATGCAATGCTCGATGGGAGATGCATAAGGTTTTGAAAGCCACTCTTCGTGCTACTGGAAGCCAGTGCAGTGTCTTAAGGGATGGGGATATGTGGTCTCTTGGGCCGAGTGCAAGTAGCATTTTGGCTGCTGCGTTTTGAGCCCTTTGGAGTTTATTCAGTTGGTACGCGTGGATTCCGAGGTATAGGGGGTATGCGTAGTCGAGTCTTGATATAACGATTGATTGAATCGCGGAGAGTCTGTTGGGAAATGAGAGATATGGAAAGATGCGCCTAAGAGTTTTAAGGTGGTAGTGGCAGGACTTTGAGATGTTGTTGACTTGGCGCGAGAGTGTTAGGTCAGAGTCAAGGGTGCATCCAAGATTTTTCACTGAGTTGGAGGGGGTCGGTGAGTGGCCCATGGTGGATGGTCAGGGTAGTGGGTGTGGAAGAAGTTCAGAGTTGCCAGATACCATGATTTCCGTTTTGGAGGGGTTTAACAAGAGGTGGCATTGGGTCATCCAGAGTTCTATGTCCAGGAGGCTAGGTCAGGTCTGGAGTTGGGTTTTGAGTTCATAAGTTTTAGAATTAGTTGAGTGTCGTCAGCGTAGTTGTAACACAAGATGTTGTGTGAACGAATTGGTGGGAGGGTGATCAAGTATAGATTGAATAGGAGGGCAGATAGGCATGCTCCTTGTGGGACTCCCGTGTCGACTGGTCGGGCTTGGGAGGTATAGGTGGAGAGTATTGTTATTTGGTATCTATCTTTGAGGAATGAAGCTATCCATTTACGAGCGGTTCCACGAATTCCTAGGGAGTGGAGACGGTCTAGGAGGATTGAGTGATTGATAGTGTCAAAGGCAGCGGATAGGTCAAGAAGGATTAGTGCAGCGCATCCCGCGGAGTCTACTGTCATTTTAAGGTCATCCCAGACTGAGGTTAGGGTTGTTTCAGTTCCGTGACGTGCTCTGAAACCTGATTGTGCGGGGTCTAGGAGATTGTTGGCTTCGACAAAGGCATTTAGTTGGGAGTAGGCGGTTCGGTCAATGAGTTTGGCAAGGAACCTAGTGTTTGAGATGGGCCGGTAGTTTTTGGCTCGAGGGAAGGTTTTTTAATTAGAGGTTTGACATGAACCGTTTTGAATGCGTCTGTAAAATTCCAGAGGAAGGGAGGCCTTTATGATGGATCTTGCATGTTCTCCTGCGCAGGTTGAAGCGAAAATTTCTTTGAGGGTTGTGGCTAAGCAGTGGTCCAGCGGAGAGCCAGATGGTTTGCGGGCAGATAGGAGTTTGAGAAATTGCTCTGGTGATATTGGACTAAAGGATTCGAACGTTGGTTGCGTAGTGGTCGCAGCTGGTGGGCTGGCCGGTAAGGGGGGAGTATTGCCTGGAGGATGTGAGAGAGCCAGTTTGGTGGCTAGAGTATTTGTTCTTTTGAGAGCCGTGGTGTAAAAGTGCAGGGAGAGAGTCGCACAGTGATTGTGAGGGAGTCGGGACGGTCGTGGTGCAAGCCGGTTTGGTGAATTTGGCGATGATTTTGTGGAGTTCTTTGCTTGGGTTTTTGCAGTTTAGGATTCGGGAGTTGTAGTGGGCTTTTTTTGCTTTCCGGATTTTGGCCTTGTACTGATAAAGGTGACAGGCCAAGGTGGCCCTGCTCTCCTGGTTTTTGTCTTTCTGCCATTTGCGTTCTAGGTATTTATATAGTTGTTAGTGGTCTTCAACTCAGGAGTGAACCATCTGGGGAAGAGGCCTCGGCAGGGTTGATGGTTTGCAAGAGGGTGTGAGCCTCATCAGAGATACGTTGAGCCATGAGTCAAAGGCGTCTGGGGTTAGTTGTTTAGTGAGTTGACAGGTTGGAGGTGGAGACTGGAGGAGTGCGTCGGCTAGGTCCTGGACAATTATTCGTTTTTTCCAGCATTTGCGTAGATTCGGGGGTTCAGATTCGAGGACGGGAAGGGGGGTCGGGTGAGCGAATGGCGAAAGAGAGAATGAAGTGATCGGACCAGATGATAGGTGTGGGGGGGGGGGTTTAGATGAATCATGGTGTTGGAGCTAAAGATGGCATCAAGAGTGTGTCCTTTATAGTGAGTTGGGCCATTTATGTGGGGTTGGAGGTTAATTGCGTCTAAACCGTCAACCAGAGAGTGTGTCATGGGGTTGGTGGGGATGCCAAGCCATATGTTGAAGTCTCCAAGAAGGGTGAGGTTGGGATGGTTTAGTTGAAGGATGGCAATAGAGTCGCAGAGTTTGTTTGCGAATTGTCTATCATAGCCAGGGGGCCTGTAGATTATTAGGAAGCTGAGTGAGAGCGACAGAGAGAGGGATAATTTAACAAGGAGAGATTTGCAGGAAGGAATAAAAGGTTGGTTGTCGATGATTGAGGCGTGGAAGAGAGATTTGAAGACTAATGCTGCTCCCGCTCCTCTAGAGGGACGGTTCAGTGGGATGAGGGAGTAGTCAGGGGGGTAGGCTTCATTAGCGATTGGTGCGAAATCATCAGAGAACCAGGTCTCAGTGATGAAAACCAGGTCTGGTTTCTCTGAGGCGAGGAGGTCAAAGATGCAGTGTCTGTTTTTTGCTACCGATCGGGCATTAAATAGGACGCAGTTCACATCAGTAGGCGAGGTTGGTCTCGGAGCTGGAGCGGAAGGGGGTGGTGGCGGAGAGAGTGGAATCGGGAGAGGGGGACAGGGGGAGGGTGGGTGATGATCGATGGGAATAGTGGGCGAGCAGAAAAATTGCCGGGCTTCGGGCGGGATTGGGTGGCTGCGTGGGTTGGGATGATCGGGATTGGCTCGGGGGATTTGAAGGAGGGGTGTGGGTGGTTGGGAGTTTCAGTTGCAGTTGATGAGAAATCAAGGGAGAGGGGTTTCAGGAAGGGTGAAGCCAGGGGGGAAGGAGGCGATTGGGAGAATTTGGTGGTGGGTCTCGACAGGGGAGGTGAGGAGTGCTGAGAGATTGAGGGGGACCAGGAGCGTTTCCTCTTTAGTTTTTCTTTCTGGGATTGGAGTGTGAGAGAGGGTAGGGGGGTCAGAGGGGGAGAGGGATGCGGCTTCGGTTCTTGCTAGGGCTAGGCGTGCAGTCTTTAGGGAGGGGGAAAGGGTGCGGTCGGGGGGTGAAAGTGCCAGGGGTTTGTTGGCAAGGCGGGAGGTGGATAAATGCAGGGTAGAGTGTGCCCGGAATGATAGTGAGGGGAGCGGGCGTGGTTAACGTTGGCCGGTCGGTGGTGGGGTTCGGCGGAGGAGTGGCCTTAGGGTGATTGGCTCGCCATTGAGCCCCTCTGGCTTGGTGTTTGGAGAGGGGAATGGTAGGGAAGGAGGGTGGGATGGCAGGCAGATCGGGAAGTGGGGGTGGTCCAGGGTGGTTGTTTCCGACAGGCTCTGGTGCGCTGGGTGCACTCATTTTGAACTTTTAGGTGCAGTCTAGGAGGGTTTTGAAATTGTATTTCTAAATTCTGTGGGGTCACGCTATTAGGGACACTTCCAAGTTCAATTTGCAAAGAGATAATAATAGACTATTAGGTGTACTTCTAGATTCAACTGTACACAGAGATATTAGGCTATTAGGTACACTTCTAAGTTCAACTGGACACAGGGAAGATGTATAGGGATGATATTTGGTCTATCTCTAGATTCAGTTTTGCATGGAGCGAGTATTAGGCTATTCGGCACAGTTCTGGGTTCTACATTACACAGATACACTATTATGCATACTTTTATCTTAGACTTTATGCAGAAGGGGTATTTAGGCACGCTTCTAACCTTAATGCTGTTGTATACACTTCTAATTTGATCTAGGCGCAGAGAGACTAATTTGGACACTAGTCCGATCAATTCGGGTACGCTAATAGGCACATTTCTCTCAATTCGACTTTATACAGGGAAGGTACTGGGCTATTCAGCACAGTTCTGGATTCTAGAATCAACTTTGCACAGAGAGGTTATTAGGGAGATTAGTTGGCTCGACCAGGCCCGGTATTAAACTATTAAGATATTGGGCCGACTTCTAAATTCAGCTTTCACCTATAGTCTAAATTCAACTTTCACAGAGAGTCTATTGGGCACTGTTCGGCAGAAACCTGTGCAGTTCCCTTAGGGACCACTGCAAAAGGCTTAAGACTACTGGTGTTGGCAGTAAACACAATTGGTAGCTGTCTGTACCACCCAGATTTACCTGGTAGCTGTGGCTGAGCAGCCAGACTTCTCTCAAGAAGGGTTAGACAGTATATAGAGTATACAAGATAGGTACCACAATACAGTAGCACAAGCAAACACTGACCAGAGCTTTGGTATAAAGTATATAATTATTTATTTAAAGACACTATAGCACTATTATTATAAGCAAGTTCAAAAACAGTCACTATTAATATATATACATCCCTTATTCCTTATTAGACAAGTCTTAGTTAACACCACTTATTTCCAGACACAGGTGAGCGCTTAACTAAAGATGGCACTCCAATAAGTTTAAGAAAAAGGGAGGGAAAAGGCAGAAATTAGGAACAGCACACAACACAATACTTTAGAAGCACTCAGCAAGGCGGGAAAGTCAAAGTCTACTTGTGAGCAAAAAGCTCAGAGGCCAGGCTCCCTCTTGGAGAGAGTAGAACACCAATGCGCCAAAGATCACACAGTTTAAAATGCTTGGAAAGTCTTGCAGAGAGTTTAAAAAGGAATTAGTTCAGCTCAGAAAAGTTCAGTTAGCCAGCCTAGCGCCAACCCAAGTGGTAAATTGAGGATTTACCAGTCACCCCACACAGACTGTTGCGAGGGAGGCCAGGCGGACACAGTACCTTGAAAGTGGAGAGAATCCTCCAGCGGGGGCAGTTGTTCCTGGCAGTGGATGCAAGTCGCGGCGTCGTCCAGAGGAAGAGATGATCTCGACGTGGAGGAAGGCTGAAGGTCGTTGCACTGCCAGGGAAGAAACCAGCTGTGGAGTTCTCCGGTAAAAAGGTACTACCCTTCTATTCGCGGTAGTGGAAAAACGTGGTATCCCGGTTGCCGGGGTGCTTGGCACAGGCAAGACGGCCACGAGATGATCCGGGAAGGCGAAAAGGCGGGCAAACTGGTTATCCCCACCAGTCAAAGGAAGAAGACTCTTCGGGATGAAGATCTCCTCTGTCGTTGGAAGAAGTGGTGAGTCGGTTCAGCAGGGCTCCACCGGTGGTGTCGTCGTTGCAGGTCGGCTCAGCTTCTCCCTCTTTGGATTCTTTGGTCCTGTGGCAACGTCTGAAGTCCCAGTCCCCAAAGCCCTGCTTTTATGCAGAAAACCCCCATTCATCAGTCCTAGCTGTCATTCAAACATGCTAAGTGGTGAGCCGGGCGGCTCACCACTGGGCCAATCACACAAGAGTGCGACTTGAGTTGCCGAGGCAACTCAATCCAGAGTGCCTAAACCCCCTCCCACGCCCCCTGTGGAGAAGCCCGCCAAAAAGTGCAACAAAGGGCTCGACTTGGGTTGGAGTCACAGAAGCGAACACAAACGCCATTTTGGAACCGAATTCTGGCAAAAAATACCAACCAGTGAATTAATATTAAATAAATAAACTGGCGGTATGTTTGAGGCTATGTTAAAAAGTATTAGCCTCGAACAATGGGAAAATCCCATAGGAATATATTCGCGGTTGAATATAAAAAGTAGTATCCACTGCCACCAGCCAAAACTCGCTCAGGGAGGACTGGACAGTGCCCCCTCGAACAACAGACACAGGGGCAATCGAATTGCCCCTACCAGTACGCCCACAATATGATGGTTTTTACTGGTTCTGTTCACAATTTAAGACTAATAAAGCCAATGGTGACTTTACATGCCCTGGGAGACAGTAGTCAGTCCCAGGGTACAGAGTCTATGTTTGGGTGTCACTATGACACCCCGGTGGTACGGCACGGAGGGTGCTGTGTAACACACATACCAAAAACACATGAAGCCCTATGGAGTAAAAGACCCCATATCCCATAAAACACATTCCAAAGCCAAAGGATATCTCAAATCTTGTCTAAGAGTGGGAGAAAAAGAGTCTCACTCTTAGCAGGAGAAAAAAATAAACCCCAAAAAATCCAGCAAAGCTGCTGGGTGACTCACTAGGTTTGGGAAATTAGCCTTAACAGAGAATTCTCCCTAACAGGTACACTTTAAATTCAACTTCTAGCTGCACTTCTAGGTTCACCTTTCACATAGACCCTATTGAGCACATTTCTAAATTTAATTTTTTACAGAGAGGCTATTGGGCACATTTCTAAATTCAACTTTCAATGAGCGACTGTTGGGCACACTTCTAAATTCAACATTCAATGAGCGGCTGTTGGGATCACTTCTAAATTCAACTTTCAATTGGCGACTGTTGGGCACACTTCTAAATTCAAAGAGAGGCTATTGGGCACACTTCTAAATTCAACTTTCCATGGGCGGCTATTGGGCACACTTCTAAATTCAACTTTCAATGAGCGGCTTTTGGGCACACTTCTAAATTCAAAGAGGGGCTATTGGGCACGCTTCTAAATTCAATTTTCAATGAGCGACTGTTGGACACACTTCTAAATACAATGGGCGACTGTTGGGCACACTTCTAAATTCAAAAAGAGGCTATTGGACACACTTCTAAATTCAAAGAGGGGCTATTGGGCGCGCTTCTAAATTCAACTTTCAATGAGCGACTGTTGGGCACACTTCTAAATTCAAAGAGAGGCTATTGGGCACACTTCTAAATTCAACTTTCAAAGAGAGGCTGTTGGGCACACTTCTAAATTCAAAGAGGTTTTTGGGGTAACTTCTAAATTCAACTTTCAATGAGCGGCTATTGGGCACACTTCTAAATTCAACTTTCAATGAGCGGTTATTGGGCACACTTCTAAATTCAAAGAGAGGCTACTAAATTCAACTTTCAATGAGCGGCTATTGGGCACACTTCTAAATTCAACTTTCAAAGAGGCTATTGGGTACACTTCTAAATTCAACTTTCAAAGAGAGGCTATTGGGCACATTTCTGAATTCAACTTTCAATGAGCGACTGTTGGGCACACTTCTAAATTCATCGTTCAGTGAGCGGCTATTGGGCACTGTTAGGGAGAATTCTCTGTAAGGCTAATTTCCCAAACCTAGTGAGTCCCCCAGCAGCTTTGCTGGATTTTTGGGGTTTATTTTTTCTCTCCTGCTAAGAGTGAGATTCTTTTGCTCCCACTCTTAGACATGATTTGAGGTGTTCCTTTAACTTTCCACGTGTTTTATGGGCTATGTGGTCTTTTACTTCATAGGGTCTCGTGTGTTTTTTTGATGTGGGTTACACAGCACCCTCCGTGCCGTAACCCAGGGGTGTCGTAGCGACCCCCCAACATAGACTCCATACCCTGGAACTGACTACTGTCTCCCAGGGCATGTAAAGTCACCATTGGCTTTGCTAGTCCCAAATTATGAACAGAAACCAGTACAAACCATCATATTGTCGACGTACTGGTCGGGGCAATTCGATTGCCCCAGGATCTGTTCGAGGCGGCACGTGTCCGTCCCCCCTGATTGAGTTTTGGCTGGTGGCAGTAGATACTACTTTTTATATTCGACTGCGAATATATCTCTACGGGATTCTCCCATTGTTCGAGGCTACCAACTTTAATTATTTAATTCTTATAGCCTCGAACATACCGCCGGTTTATTTATTTAATATTAATTCACCGGTTGGTATTTTTTGCCAGAACTCGATTCTAAAATGGCGTTTGTGTTCTCTTCTGTGACTCCAGCCCAAGTCGAGCCCTTTGTTCCACTTTTTGGCGGGCTTCTCCACAGAAGCCTCCAAAAGTGGTGCCACTCTGTCTGGGTACCACAGAGGGTGTGGGAGGGGGTTTAGGCACCCTGGACTGAGTTACCCTGGTAACTCAAGTCACACTCTTGTGTGATTGGACTTATCATGTTTGATTGACAGCTAGGCTGAGTGAATGGGGGTGTGCTGCATAAAAGCAGGGCTTTGGGGACTGGAACTTCAGAAGTCGCCACAGGACCTAAGAATCCAAAGAGGGAGAAGCTGCGCCAACCTGCAACGACGACACCACCAGTGGAGCCCTGCTGAACCGTCTCACCACTTTTCCCGATGACAGAGGAGATCTCCAGTCCAGAGAGTCTTCTTCCTTTGACTGGTGGGGATAGCCAATTTTGCCTTCTTTTCACCTTCCTGGAGCATCTCGTGGCCGCCTTGCCCGTGCCAAGTACCCCGGCAACCGGAATACCACTGTTTACTACTATCGTGAAGAGAAGGGTAGTGCCTTTTAACCAGAGAACTCCGTGGCTGGTTTCTTCCCTGGCAGTGCAATGACCTTCATCTTTCCTCCACGGCGAGACCTCTTCTTCCTCTGGACGAAACACCGATTTGCACCTGCGGCCAGGAACAACTGCCCCCGCTGGAGCTTCCTTCACACTTAAGGTACTGTGTCCCGCCTGGCTTCTCTTGCGACAGATCGTTCGGGGTGACAGTAAAGCCTCGACTTTCTAACCGGGGCTGGCCTGGGGCAACCTAGCTAACGTTTCCTGACTTTCATCCTTTTTGTGCGAACTATCTACAAAGACTCTTTGGGCATAACCACACTGGTGAACCTGGACCCCTTCTGCTTGCTCTCTCCCAAGAGTGGGCCTTGCAATTGACTTGCTTGCTCCCCAGTAGAACTCTGCCTATCCTGCCTTACTGTGGTTCTTTGTAAAAGTATTGAAACTTGTATGCTTCTTTAACGCTGCCCTTTTCCCCTCCCTTTCTTTACAACTTATTAGAGTGTCATCTTATGTTAAGCGCTCACCTCTGTCTGAAAAGAAGTGGTGTTTCTTACTAAGACTTGTCTAATAAGTGAATAGGGTTGTATATACATGATAGTGACTGTGTGTTGAATTTACTTGCCTCGTTTTTGCTAGTGTAAATCACAAGTGTGTTTTTAAATAAATAATTATATACTTTTACACCAAAGCTCTGGTTGGTGTTTTTGTGCTACTGTGTCCCTGTACCTATTGTGTATACTCTGCATACTGCCTAACTCCTCTTGAAGGAAGTCTGACTGCTCAGCCACAGCTACCAAGTGAATCTGTGTGGTACAGACTGCTACCAAGTGGGTTTACTGCCAAACACCTGTAGTCTTAAATCTCTTGCAGTGGTCCCTAAGGGAGCTGCACAGGTTTCTGCCTAACAGGCACACTTCTAAATTCAACTTTCAAAGAGGCTATTGGGCACACTTCGAAATTCAACTTTCAAAGAGAGGCTATTGGGCACACTTCTAAATTCAACTTTCAAAGAGCGGCTATTGGGCACACTTCTAAATTCAACTTTCAATGAGCGGCTATTGGGCACACTTCTAAATTTAACTTTCACAGATGATATTTGGGCACACTTCTAGCTTCAACTTTCACAGTGAGGCTATTGGGCGAACACAGGGTATTGGGCACACTTCTAAATTAAATTTTCGCAGAGGATATTTGGGCACACTTCTAGATTCAGCTTTTCACAGAGAGGCTATTGGGCGCACTTCAAAATTCAACTTTTACAGGGGATATTGGGCACACTTCTAGAATAAACTATGGATGGAGAGGATATTATGCAAATTTCCAAGCTGAACTAAGGCACGTTGCTTGGCACAATTTTAAATATAACTTTGCACAGGGAGGCTATTAGGAACACTTCTAGCTTCAAAGGTTAGTTTCATGTTTTAAGAATGCAACTTTATTACAGACATGTTTGTAAATGCACACTCCTAGATGTAATACCGCCACAATATGAAGATTTTACAATGGTTTAGTTTCTAGGTTGAGTGGTAGGGTAGTATGGGGTGCAGTAATTGCTTCTGACCCTGCCCTTGCCACACTTACTAATTGTCGGCTTCTTGCTTCTCCTGCTGATACCTGCAGATACGATCTGGAGTCGTCTCTGAAGGAGTCGTCCTTTGCCTCAGGTCCTTAGCCGATGGGCTGCCGGGCAGAGGGCTGCCCTAGGAGAACTGGTAATGGAGGGGATTCCTCTCGGCTGGACCAATCGGAGTGGGAGGGGCGGGTCGGGAGGATGGGGAACCAGGAAGAGGGTGCAGGGTGTGAGCGCGAAGGCAAGCAGGGGTCTGGTGGGTCTGGGGGCCTTGTCAAAGATTTAAAGATGGCCCGGAGGGGCTGCAGGAGCGCTATGAATGCGCTGTAGACTCACCGGCAGTCTTTCACCAAAGATGGGTGGACTGCTTCAACGAGGCTGTTAGGCCCACACACACACACACGGTCCTGGGACCAATCGTAGCGGGAGGGGCGGGTCGCGAGGCGGGAGGATGGGGAACCAGTAAGAGGGTGCGGGGTGGGAGCGCGAAGGTAAGCGGGGAACAGGGGGGCCTGGGGTCCTTGTTAAAGTTTAAAAGATGGCCCAGAGGGGCTGCAGGAGCGCTATGAATGCGCTGTAGACTCACCGGCAGTCTTTCACCAAAAATGCAGGGGGCCCCAACATTTGGTGTTACACCAATCATTCTACTGATTTGAATGTACACAATTGTGGAGAATGAAACTTGTATCTACAGAAAGCACACAGGCTTGGCAGTAGTTGTAGTGAAGGCTAAGCAACCTTATTTGCATTCCAATGGCACACATCCCTCGCATTTTTCCTGGCGCTGCAGCAAAGTAGCGATTTCTTTTCCCCAAACATTTTAATTTTAGGAAATGTTTCTGGTTAGAGAGAGGAACATTCATCCCACAGAGGCTAGCTTTGAAGTGTATAAAACAGACTTATTCCAAAAAGGAGTGAGAAACAAAAAGAACCCTGCGGAAGTTAAGTAGCTTGACATGTTGATTTTGTTTATTTTCCCTGGCACCCGTAGATTTTCTTATTAATCTCCCTTCTTTAAACACCCCCATAGTTTCGTTATGGTAGCTCCTAAAGATTACGTCAGCTTCATTTCTGTTTAAATCTTACCAACAGGGTGTGAGGTGTAGTTTCCAGCTCAAACAACCAACCTTCATAATCTGGATGTTTAGATGGCGCTGCCTCACTGTTTCGCGTTTGAAAACTGCCTCCATTATCATGCCATCAATTCACAGCATAAACAGATTTTCAAAAAGGGAAAAGCCGAGGAGCAGGTGTTAACATAATGCGTACTGTGTGCACGGTAAAAACATTGCACCTTTTATTTAAATGCAGCTTCCGAAGAGTAGGCTTTTAAATTAAACAAAAAGGATATCCTTTTTGTCCAGAGTGTGATGTTGAAGGGGAGACATAAACATGTGATTTAATTTTTTTAAGGATTTAATTATGCTGTGGCTTTAATAAGGATAGGGTACGTCCTTGTCTTCTTAATTACCATAATGGTAAAGACTAGAACCACAGTGTTCACCGGCCACACTGGGAAGAAGCAGGAGAATATGGCCAGAATTGGGTACTCTGTGGGTCGCCCCTGCTCCTGGGCATTGGTGGCTGTGGAGGATGCCCTGGCCAGACTGACCCTGGAGGGCAAGAGCAGTGCCTACTCAAGCTGCCCTGCAGACATCGACTTGTAAGGTATGTCGTGTCAGTTGTGGTCCATGTCCATATCCTTCACACTGTACATGGTGATGAGAAGGGTTTCTTCAGACCATTCTCCTCCTTCCTCACAGTGCAGGTTAGCAGTTTCTTTGTCTCTTGCGAGTCGGTAGGCTGGGCATTGGCACACTTGTTCAGTGCCTTGTCAACGTGGGCTTCAGTGTTGATAGCCATTCTGAGTTTTGATAGAGCGGCCTGGCTGGCGTTCCTTTTTATGAAGTAATCGTTCAAGACCGGTGCTAGTTTTCCATCCCGGGCCAGCAAGTATGTAAGGAAGCAGAGTGGAGGAGCCCTAACTGTGCAATGTGCTCTGTGACGCTGTAGATAGTTGCCCATTGGAAGAAAGTCAGAAGATAGCCTGCTTGGGGTTAAGGACCAAAGGGTCGAGAGAAGGAGAGTTTGTTAAATTACCTATTTTCTACACCAGCTGAAGCACATGTGTGCCCCTCGCCCCCTATGTGTGATTGCTGCTAACACGCTGGTCCAAGTGAAGTGGAACAGTCCTGACAGGGTGAAAGTTGAAACCAACTCCAGACTGAGGCTTCAGACTGCTTATGCTGTTGAAATACTGCAAACCCGACACCTCCCCCGCCCCAAACCTCTCCCCATGACCATC
The DNA here is from genome assembly GCF_040938575.1 of Ambystoma mexicanum. NCBI lineage: Eukaryota > Metazoa > Chordata > Amphibia > Caudata > Ambystomatidae > Ambystoma > Ambystoma mexicanum. Next base: position 222,313,027 of record NC_090939.1, on the reverse strand, counting down.
CTGTACCGTCGCTGTTGGGGTTAAATGCATTTTACGTTTGAGAAGCTCTTAATTTTAAGAAACCTAGACATGTCATGTACTCCCACTCCGCAGCTTTTCTTTTTTTTTATGGGTAACAAGGGAGAAGTCAGGGGTTGCAACTGCGACCCCTGGCCTCCCCAAAATGACTTCCCTTGGGTCTATCCACTTGCAAGTCTTCCTTCTGACTTGTTTCTGTGTTCGTTGCTTGACTCCCTTACCTTTCTCTTGCTCCATTCCTGTGCATACACCCCCCCCCTCTTTGAGGGTCGGTTTTATTGGCTACTTTATACCAGAGTAACTTTTGCAAGATGGCAAAAAATGGTACTACCTCTTCAAAGGTCGTGGTTTCCCCTTGTTTCTGGGCACCAACAGGAAGCTTGTTAGCTCTCGTCAAGTCTGGTCTTTCCTCCATTAGAAAGAAAGGTCAAGTCTTTTTAATGGATTCCTTCCTCCCACAGATTGCTCATCTTTGATAACTAGCTCCCAGCGCAGCTGCGCTTTAGGAACGTTTCTGTCGCCAGGGAGCGCAGCCTGGCTCCCACTGATGCTTTTATGTGCCCACTGCCAAACAGGGCATCACGCCAGTATTCATATAGAGATCGCACCCTGCGACCTTGATTCCTTTTTTCCGTGCACTCTTCTCGATTTAGGAACACCGATTCTTTCAAAGTTTTCTCGTCTCTTGTTCTTTCAACGTTAAACCAAATCTCTGTCTTCAGGGTTTTAACTCTGGCTATACTGTGTACGTTGGATGTTGGTCTCAGATCTCCATAGGATTGGTCTTTATTTCCTTGTCGAGGGGCACGACACTCAGAATTGTACATATTCAGTCGATGCACTCCAAGCTGCTCACCTTCCTCCATAAAGTGAAAGGGGTACAACTTTCATTTATCAACAGTCATATTTTCGAAGGGGTTTTCCGAATTTTCTCTCTCGAAAAAACCCATTGAAAAACAGGGTATCTAAGCGGTGTGCGGGACCTCGGAATAAAGTTATAATAATGGTAGAGGGAGGTTTGGGGGGAAACGGCCCCAAAAAGGAAAAAAATCAATGGGATTTTACGAGAAACACTTTGAGCAAAAAACCCATCAAAAAAATGACTGTCGAAAAATGAACATGGAACCAGAGAAAGGTGACAACCTGAATCGTTTCGAGGTCATCCGGCGCTGATCGTCTCACTGAAGAACAGTCCGCACGGACAAAAAGTTGCACTGCAAGAGGTCTTGTTCACCGGGGCGGTTAGTTGATACACCATGCTGCTTCCTCGTTGAAGAGAAGGAGCCCACCACTAAACTGACTCCCCTGAAGACCAGGCACATTTTGCCCACCCAATCCTCTACTCCAGAGGAATAGGAGGTCTTCGGGCTTCAGATGTTTGCCATCTTTGCCAAGACCCTGGCGCTGACGACTTAATCCTTGGGCAGACTGCTTTGGCCTCTTCCCTGTTGGCAGAGTCCACTGTGCTCAGACCAGCTGGCAGAGACCAACAGAACTGCGACCATACACCCTTGGCTACCGTGCGCAACACTGATGAGACCGTGTCTCCAGGTGGCAGGGCTCTGTATTCAGATGTAGCTCCTCAGACCTCAGCACTTCCTTTCACTACGTAAATTGATGTCTGTGATGCTGGAATTTCTCTGCAATAAGCCCTGCTCACTTGGGGTGCATTCATGTCTCACTTAGAAGACATTTCTGATCAAGTTGGGGTTGGGGGGGCATTCCTTTGATTGTAACGCCTACACCCTAGGGAAGTTAGGGACTTCATGGAAGGAATATTTTGGTGAGGAAGGGCACGTGGTGGACGTTGCTGCTGACTTGGAGGCAAGGTGCCCGGGCAGCTTGCGAGAACTAGACATGCTCTCTGCTACTAACCTGGATAGGCCTCAGGCAGCTTTTCAGCGGTTACATATGATTTCATTGAAGGAAAGAAATTAATGAAATTTTAATGAATAAAATACAAATAAAACCAAAATAATGAATTTCTTTTTCTTTCTTTGTGGTGGTGTTTTCCCCCTCCAAGCCCCCCTTTATTTTTAGTAATACTTTTCCTGCACCCCCAAAACCATTATTCCCACTCCCAATCCCATTTTTTGTTTTTGCAAAATTGGTTATTTTTCTTTTTGTTTTTTCATTTGTTAAAATTGCATTTGTTTTCTCTTCGATAGAATCACTGCATACCCTTTTCAGCGTCTGATTGCCAAGGTGGTGGATACTTAAGGGTTGTCAGCCCCCTCCAGGCCTAAGTTGCAGTTCGAACTGGCTGATATCCTGGATGTGGGCCCAAAGAAAAAAAATCTATGTTCAACCAAGCAGTAAAGGCACCAGTCCTTGAGCTATGTTCCAAACCGGCCTCTGTTCTGACTATAGACTGGGATCTGGCCAAAAAGCACAAGCCTGTACCCTCAGATCTGCTGTTCCTCTCCACCCATGCATCACTGGAATGTCATGTTGTACACACTGCAACGGCTAGCCTGAAAAGTACTTCTCCCCCTGACGCCACACTACCAACCCCCCAATCCCCAGACAGGAAGAACAAGAGTCTGGATGCCTGGGGAAGGAAGGTTTTTGGCTATGCAAGCCTTAGCCTGAGATGTATCAACTCCTCCTGTGCCTTTGCCATATTTTCATTTGGGCTTTGTTCAGCCATCTTCGACGTAGGGGGAACACATCCCTGTGGGTGAAATGAGGGATAGGTTTGAGGATGTCAAGGAAAAACATCTGGACATGGCGCTTGAAGGCAGCAAGGCAGAATTAATCTCTACGGAAATTCCAGACTTAAAAGGTGACTGCAAAATCTATGGGACGGGCGGTCGAACAGCAACAAACTGCAAATCTCGCAGGCAAAATATGTTGCCCCTCCACCTCTTACAGCTACAGAGAGAAGAGGTCAAACTTCCTCAGGCAAGCAAGTGCAGCGCCGCCACATTAGGGGTAGGGAGGCCCCCTTTCTCAGGATCCACTGTGCCATCTGCTGACCCAGGTGCCGGAGCATCTATGAATCCGAATTCCTCTATCCCTCCCTTTTGGGATGCAGGATATTTCAATTTAGCAAGAATTGGATACTTACCAGGGATGCCGTCTCCCTTTTGCTTATTGTCCTCAAGACCATCCTACAAACGGCTGGTTCTTACCTCCGGATTGCCTTCTGCTTGGATGAACTTGTCAGCACTGCCAAAGGGGGCCATAGACCTGGTCCCTTGCTTGAAACAAAGCAAGGGCTGGCAGTCAGAGAATGCTCTACTGCCGAAGGAGGACAGGGGTGAGGGGGGCCGGTGTCCCATCTTGGATCTGTGACTTTTGAAATTGTACTTATGCACTAGCCAAGATTCTTCAGGCCTTAGAGACCTGCACGATTGTCTGGTCTCCCATGATCTACAGGATGCATGCTACCATGTGCCCATACATCGAAAGTACCTGAGATTTAAGGGGAAGGGGGAACTTTTATACCAATTCATGGTCCCGCCATTTGGCCTTTCTGCGACGCCCAGTGTCTTCACCAAGCTGCTGACTGTGGTAGCGGCTTGACTCACAAGGGAGGGTTTTCATGTTTTCCCTATTTGGACGACTGGCTCAACTAAGCTTGCTCCCCTGACCTGATGTTGGCACACTTTGCACCGTGTCTGCAGTCTAGCTTGGGCTTATCTCTGATCTTCAGCAAGCCCCTCTGGTTTATCTGAGTGGTCTTTGGCACTCACCTGGTCCGGGTCTTTCTGCCCTACGACAGATTAGCTAACATCTCCATGGTCGGTGTCTTTCAACCGCAGGACATTTTTCCTGCATCAGCTTTACTGTGCTTTATTTGTGTTATGGCCTCCTGCATCATAGTGCTAGAGGCTCGGCTACACATGAGGCTTCTCCAGTGGTCTCACTTTCATGGTTGCACCTCGGATCTCCTTAAGGTCTCGGCAAAGGTGACCACCTACTGAGAGGTGCGGTGTTTCAGCAAACCTGGGCCCAACTGACTCTAGTGGCAGATACGTCTCTGAAATGCTGCAGTGCTCACTTCCAAGATCTAACGGTCAGCGACCTGTTTTCTCCATCAGAAAGACAGAAGCGCATCAATTTGCTGAAGTTGCAAGCTATCAGGCTGACCATTATCACATTCCACCTCTCTGTAAAAAGCAAGACTGTGTAGGTTCTGATGGACAACTCCGTAGTTATGCACTGCCTCAACGAACTGAGTGGTATGGGTTCCTTACCTCTGTGCAGAGAAGCAATGTGATTGTGGTTCTGGGCTCTGAAGAAGGGCATTTCTCTCCTTGGAGGCCAGATGGCTGCTGCCAGACAGGGAGAGTGTAAATGTTTCAGAGTGAAGGTAATGTAATTTGTTTCATGAATATTGGTTGCTTTTCTAAACATGTGAAACCATTTTTATGGATTTGTTTTTAATGTGTTTTTACATTTTGGGTGGTTTTGTTACTACTTATATTTTGTTATTTAGTACATATTTTTAGTTGAAATTAAATGTTTTTGTTTGTGAAATGTATTACTCTTGTAATGTAAATGTTAATATGGTTGTAAATTGTGTAAGCTGTCTATACATTGATGTGTATTGAAATAAATGTTACTGAATATAATATTGTAATTTTGTTTAGTATATATTTTTGTCCTGTAGCTTGTTTTTGTTTACTACATATATTTCTAATTTTTAAAGGTATATTTTTTTATAATGCAAATTATAAAAATGAAATGTTCATGTGTATATAGTATTTTTAATTGTATGTTAGTTGCTTTTGTACTTAAAATATGCACAGAGTATTTTTTAATAGAAGTGTTGTATATGAATCGTATGTATATATTATCATTTATGTTTTTAATGATATATATTTCTGAGGCTTGTGGATCTGCTTGGGATCACATGCTTTGCATAGACCGCCATCTAGTGGTACGTGCAGAGTATTTCATGACTACGAAAGTCGAAAAGGGACGTTGACTGAGCGTGTTTATAATACTGTTGTACCCATGGTCCTTCATGCATCAAAGTCCCTCAGATTATTTGTTTCCTCCATAGTTTACGGTTACATGTTGCAGAGCTTGTGGCTTGTAGCCTTTATAGATATATTGCGTTGGAAATTTGTATTAAATATCTTGTTCGAACAACGCTTCTATCTCATCTCGACGGCGCTTCACAACTAACGAAGATGTACTGCAGTCTCCTCATCGACTGTTGTGGCTTCGGCCTACCATCGACCTTGGGCCTTCACAATAGGGCGAGAGGGGAGTGCGTTTACATTTGAGAATGCTGCCTACATTTTCTATTTTTCTCCTTTCTGCCACACTTTTTCTGGGTTCTTTTATCATGGAACACACCTTTTTTTTTACTTCTGTCCCACCTGCCATAAAAAGTACCCCTGGAAGGATACTAATAAGGTGTAGGTTTACAATCCATAAGTTGTCCCTTAGCACTTAGCAATCAGATGGAGCACTGCATGATTTGTGAGCGAGCCAAGCTTGTTGCAAGTGGCCTTGTGCATTCATATCTGACTGTTGCTGCTGTCTCACGTTCGTCCGTAATGGCTTGTGGCCTCGGTGCACATGTATTAGTGAGATGTTAACATTGTTATTTGTATTTTTGTTGTATTTTGTTCTGAATCCGACTCGGAGGTGAACACTTAGTTTAATAACTACCCAGACTAGATTTAGCTCCGTGCAGGTCCACTGTTAATGGGACTAAATTCGGCCAGGAGCCCCAAACCCACTGTCCTCAGATCCTCAAAGGGCTGAATTCCGGCACATCTTTCAGGGTTTGTCTGGACCTGAACGCTAAAAATGGCTTTGATACAAAGAAGTCACTCGCCACTTGAACAGCGTACCAACGAGACTCTATTAGATCTGCTCATTTTCAGATGTGCTGGTGTTCCTAGCACTCAGAAGCTGTGCTGTAGTAACCCTCGTCCAATTGAACACTGAGCTATTGTCAGCTAATCCTGACAGAGAAACCACACCTGTATTAAGAACCAACCTGCCTTGCACACTTTCAGCTTGTTTTAAATCCTGGAATATGCTGGACTTCGTGGTTTTCAAACATTAGAAAATAATATATTATCACCTGTATAATTGTCTTGCCCTTAGCCTGATACTTGCTAGTAACCTTCTCAAGTGTACTCCTGCATAGAATTGAAAGTTGGTGGCAGGGGATATTTCCTGCTGTGTTCTAAAATGATGCATATAAACTTTGTATTTAGTTAAATATTTTATTGTAAACAGTAGCATTCCACAGGAAGTAACTAAACATTTCACATTCGCAGTGACTTTACACTTTTCAAGAACATGGGCATCATGGATCAGGCCCTGGAGAAGTTGACCTTCTTCCTCCTGGAACGACCCTCCCTTGTCCAACTTGGGTCCTTTCTCTCCACCACCTCTCTCTCCACATTTGGTGCTCCTCAGGTCTCTATCCTCTCATGCTGGTTCTTCAATGTCTACCTGGCCCCTTTGGTCCACTACCTTCTCCTCTAACTTTGTGTTATGTGGATGGCAATCAGCTCTCCATCAGGCTCCCCTCATCCTCCTCTCTCGCTCATTCCAGACTGTTTATCTGCGAATCAGGATTGGTGCGCCTCCAACGATCGCTGCCATAATGTCAGTAAAACGGATCCTTTTCATTGGGACCCCTGTTCCCGCTTTCACCCTCTCACTCTGGTCGCCCACCTTGGGCCCTCTTCCTTCTCCTTCCTGTGAGCCAAAACACCTTGGTGTCATCTTCGATTCCGCTCTCTCCTTCTCTTCTCACATCACAGACCTTTCCAAGAAAGGCCCACTACGAGCTGCACTTCCTCAGAGGTGGTATTCTTTTTCTTACTTCCCCCACAAGCTCACTGTCTCCAGAGCCCTGGTTCTCTCTAGGCTGGACTTCTGCCTTCCTCCACTCTCTACCCTTTGCAACTAATCCAGAACAGGACTGCAAGACTTATCCTTGGCGTAACGCCCAGGGACAGTATCTCTTTATCCCTGAAACCTCTCCACTGACTCCCGGTGGCTGCAAGGATCAAGTTCAAGACCCTTTGCATCGTCCACAAGGCTTTCTGGGGGCAGGGCCTGCACTACATCCAACTCTCTTCCAAAATACCTTCCTCTCGAGCCCTTAGCTCAGCTACCTCCAACTCTGAGGGTCGGGCGCGTCTCCAGACAGAGAGTGGGGGGGTAGATCTCTCTTCTCTGCAGGTGCCTCCCTCTGGAATGGCCTCCCTGCCCACCAAACTTGAGCCAGATCACCTGAAGTTCCAGAAGCGGCTCAAGGCGTTACTTTTCTCTGCTTTCTTGCTCTCGCCTGCCTGCATGCCTGCGCCCAGAGTCTCTGGGTACCAGGCCCTCTCATGATCAGTCCTCCCTGCACTGCCTCTGGTCCTACCATGCACTTAGGGGCTGTAACTGTAACCCCACAGCCTCTTGCCTCCTTGCACTTACCCAAAGCCGCACTGCTGTGGCTGCACTCACTCAGAGCATTGCTGCCTTGATTGCACTTCCCCTTCCCTGGCACGCCTCGACATCCCCACCCCATCCCCCCCTTCTCTCCCTTCCCATTCACATTTGTGCTGTCGCACTTGCATAGTCCGAATGACACAAACCCTAGTAAGATAGTTCGTCTTGTCTTCACTCTGTCTCCCTCCCACCCCTTTGTCTTGTCACGCCTAGAAACACTTGTGTACAGGTGATTTATAAATGACATATATCATACATGTCGCCGCAAATGTGACATCCTTCAGCCTAATGCATAACAAAACATCCATCATCCGTTCATGATTTCAGTTCAGCCGTTCCTCACCTTCCCGAAGTCACACCAACCCATTGAACAGCACCAAACTCACTGTTGGTCCCACCACCGGGGCAGGACAAGTGGACTGGCCTTACAGTTCCATACGTTGAGTGGAGATTTTCGCTGGTCACAGTGTCGGGGTCACATTTGCTAATGAAAATGATGCATGGACCTTTGTCGAAGTTAGTCACATTTACCATTCTCCGCTGTTAATATCTGTAAACCATGATTTAATAGTCACATTACTAATGTATTGCTTTTATGTCATTTTTTTCAAAACATATACACACTTTAAGCTTAAATGAGTCATTTGGGTTTCAGCTTTCCTTGCTGGCTCCTTGCCGTCTTCCTTTGTTCTGCTGTGCAGAGATCAATAAACCTTTCCTGTGATGAAATGCAGCCACTCGCCTACCTTGCATTGCTTTGTCTAGTATTTTGCCAAAGCATGAAGCCTGAAAGTCTGGCTAATGGTATGCACATTTGCACAGATTCCCCAAGGAGGCAATAGTGCTCACAAACTAAAAGTTGTCACTTTAAATATACATTTCCAGACCCAAGAACTACCTCGCTAAAAAGCTTTCAGTAATCAGACCCGTTTAACCGTTTTGTTTTTCGGTGGGAGGCTGCAAATATAGCTGGAGATTCATGAAGTTCAAGGTGGGGGTTCATGTTCCGCAAACTCAATGATAAATCCATGCAAATCACCCTTTTTGAAAGTGCATTAGAAAGCCTATTCTCCATTATCATGAATGCACCACCACACAGTGCTCTCCCAACCTATGTTCCACTGAATTCCTTCTTACCAATCAGTATTTTCTATGTTGATTGTATGATCAGATATGTGCTCCTGGGATATAAAACTGCATTAACAAACTTATTGTGCCCCATCCCAAACGATGTCCATTGCCCATTTGTATTTGAAAACCTCAAACTGCACCTGATCAATGCTATTTATTTGTTAACATAAATAAGCAGGGTTTCCCAGCTTTTGGCAAGATGGTTCCAAAACATGATTTTGAAATGGGCCTCCACTTACGTTCTGCCAGTCCATTCTAGGCCATCTAACTAAACCCACCCACTCATTAACTATATTCGTGTTCTGATGTTCAGGTGTGGAAGTGCACTGATGGGGTCAAACAAGTCGAGGTCATGTAAACTTTGCTAGAGTTCATTTTCATGTAAATGCAGTTAACGTGCCCATTGTCATCTGTGCAATAAATGCGGTCTGGACTACAAACCTTAAATCATTTTAATCTGTGTTTTATTACATCTGATAACACAAGCTAGCTCTATAAACAAGAAAACTGATAGCTACGTTTGAAACCTAAATAGCCTTTGAAGACCTGTAAATGTTGCTGTTACAACTTAAAAACAATTATACTTGGTACCACTGCACTTGCACACGTCAGAATAATTTCCCATCATTAGTACCTAAACTCTAAAGCCTTTTGGGCAATGTTTGTGTGAAATTGTGCAGTACATTGCACCGTTTCTACCCTATTTCACAGACTTGGAAATTCAGCGCAAAAGATATTTGCCCACTGCTTTTCAGTCACCAGCCTCTACAGCAGCACCCTAGCAAAAATCCAGCGGATCAGAGTTAGGGTTTGAGACTCCCCTAGATAAACCCATATGCTCAAAGCTGGCTTTACCCAGCCTTAAATTCACATGGAGACAATATCAAGCTGGCCCTGAAAGCCACCAAACGCCCAGGTCCACCAACATAAAGTGTATTGTCCTTTTTAAATGAGTACAAAACATTTTAGAGGGGCAGCGCTGGTCTCAAAATGAGACCATGTTTGCACAGCGGTCATTTTAGACCTTCCTCACGGTTTCAACACACAAAGGTATGTCCCAAAAACAAAATCAGATGGAGTAGGACTGAAAAAAAATCATTTTTTACCACAATGGTTCCCCAAAAAGTACATTGGCCGGTAAATAGGCTTGCTCCCGTGGTGAAGCCAAAACTAAAACTACCACCAGCATTGGTCTCTAAAAAATGCATGGTGATAAAATGTCTGAGGGGCAAGATTTCGGGCTTAAAATGAACCCCAGTACTAGAAGCCATAGTGGATACAAAAGGACCATATTTTAAAAAAGGTTTGCACTGGCAGGACGACTTCAGAAACAGTCTGACAGCAAACAGTTGTCAAGAGATCCTAAAAATCAAAGGGGGGGGGGGAACAGCAGAACCCCCTAAAATCACATTCTGAACTAACAAATGGCATAAAAAAATTGTATTCCCTCACGCTTACTGGTATCCCTTATGTATTGCTCACAAATATGATTTGAAATCTAGATTTTCTGTGAGAAATCTCTTGCCTCCTTCTCATGTGGTGAGGGGGTGACAATTCAGTTGATTCTGGAGGAGCAAACTATATTGGGGTTTTACTCCCACTATTTTGCCATTCTGAAAAAATCTGAAGTTTTCTAATATTCTGGACCTTCTGTCTGTATCGGTTAGTGGAGACTTTCCTTGTGGTAACCTTACCTCAAATCCCTGCAGCCCTTGAATCGGGGGTGATTGGCTGACATCAATAGATTTAGATTATGCATAATTTAAAATTTCTTTTCAAAATGAGCCCTTGCAATTTCTGAGATTTCCGGTAGGTGACACTCATCAGTACACTAGCTGTCCCTTACCTGAAGAGGCAAATGGACGTTTGCTGAAACTGTTTGTGGTAAGAGCTTATTTGTACCTGCAAGAAATGCATGTTTATCATTAGTGTGCGACTGTTCAGGCAGGACTCGCCTTTCCAAAAACATACAACGTCCTACACAAGATGTGAATATTTATGGAAAAATCACGCGTACTTCCAGATTATGTGTCAACTGATTCACTTGGTAGATATTCTGGATACCATGCTGTGCAAAGCTTTTTTCCCGTAAAGATGCAGTTTTTGCAGTGCAACAGGCTATATCATTTTAAATCCAGAGAAAGGACACTGGCATTGAAGTTCCAGAGACAGCCATAACCTTATGCATTTGTCTGGTCCTTATTGCCAGATTTTTGTTTTGAGAAGGCCATGGCAGGTACAGTTTCGGCCTCAACTCCACCAACACAGACCGTGCCTGGGACGTCCGGTGCAAAGGTGTCAAATGGGTCATATGCCCTTAATCAAGTCGAAAACCATTTTGGTGCCGAGGCAGCCTGCAGTGGAAGAGTCTAGTGCCAATGCTGCGTTTCCCCCGTTGATGTCAGCACTGATGCAGTTATGCACCATTTTAAAAAAAAAAAAAAAGCAGATTTCTTTGCATCCCTGAGTAAACCGTATGTGATGGCTTGGGGATCCTATCCTCTTTGGCATGAAGCCCTTGGCAGGTGGGGGCTGTACCAGGAACCAGACGTTATGTCAGACCAGGCAAAGCTCTTAGAGCTGGTGGTAACTTGGCATAACCCGAGTGGGCTAGAAACGTCCCCTGACATTGCGCATACACACTCAAATGCCCAGTACTGCAAATTGGTCGAATAGACGGTCTTTGCTCTTGGTGCCTTGCCAGGCCACTTCAACAATATGAATTGACAGACATATTAGACAATGGACCGCAAATACCGGATCGGATTACAACATTATGGCAACATCCATATTCAGCGGCAACCTTACATAGAAATATAAGCCTGCGACAGCGTCCTTCATGTTTTTGCAGTGTACCCGATACCGGAAGCTCTGGTAGTGAACTCTAGGCCATATATGTTGAAACTCCCTACAGACAGGGAGTCGAAAAAAAAGGATGCCCTTGCAAAGGTTTTTACATCTGGGAGCATGGCGCTAAAGGCTGTCAACACTTTTTGCGCTTTAGCTAAATACTCCTACATACTTTGCAAGACAATTTCAGAGGCAGCCAACCATTTCCCCAAAGGGGAAGTAAGGGATGGCTTCCTGGACATTAACAATGCTAAGGAGGTGATATGCCAAGGCATTTTGGCAGACCTCGATGCAGCTGGCGGTAATGGTAGATTGATGTGGACTTTGACGAGCTTTGGAGAGCTTTATGTCTCCGCGGGTCTGGCTTCTCGCCAAATGTACAGGCTAAGCCCGTCAATATGGCCTTCTATGGCAAACCCCTTTTTTTCAGACTGAAGGCTGAGGAGTCCCTGTAAAGGTTCAAGGACTCCAAGCTTGCAGCAGAGTCTCTACGACTGGCGATCCAGCAACCCACCAAGCAGTCCTTCTCATTCAGTTCCAGGAGTAAGGGCTTAGGCTTTAGACCATTTTCAAGTAGGTTGCAGTTGCCCTAAGCCTAACTGGGGAGAAGGTTTTCACGCCTGGGTCGGGGTAGAGGAGCAACAAAAGGCCCAATCTTTTGCAACCTCAATGTTGGCGGCACCTGCATCTTTGAAAGCCCTTTGAGTTCTCACCACATGCTTCAGGTTGGAGGAAGAGTCTCTGGGTACTGGTACATGTGGAAGAAAGTTACCTCAGACGCCTGGGTCCTCCAGTTTGTGGAACCAGGACACAATCTGCTTTTGATGTCGATACGCTGTCCTCGAGGGCCTCCGTTGAGCTGACGTCACCGGATGTTATAAGTAGGACGCACGACACCTGTAGACTCAGTTCCGTTTTTTCCGCAAACGTGTTCGCTTCGGAGATCTCGGCGCGCCTCGGTTCTTCTGAGTATTATTCTATCGGTTCTTCGAACTTGTTCGTTTGAGAAGATATCATGTCTTTGTGGTCGTCTACCCTGTGGCCGGGTTTCAAGAAGTGTCAGGACTGCGGTTCCAAGATGTCGCTGAAGGACCCGCACGACGCCTGCCTCTGGTGCCTCGGTGAGGACCATGCCGTGGATGATTGTGACGATTGCCAGTCGTTAACATCGAAGGCCTTGTGGGAGTGGAAGAAGCTTTCTGTCGGTAGGATTTCCAAGCCTCGTAAATCGAAATCCGCTGGGCTTTCGACCGACTATTCGAGAGGCGACTCTCAGCGTTGTTGGTGTAAGTCAAGGGGTCTCGGTCCCGGAGTGGTTCCCGCCATTCCTCTAAGAGGCACTTGTGGAAGCGCCGTCACCAGTCGCCTTCCTCGTCCGAGGACTCTGACCGTCGGAGGGTTGCTTGTCCCACCAAGCACTCTCTTTTCCTGCGGAATGGGATGCTTTCCATACGGAGATGATGGCGATTTTTCAGTCGCAGGGCTCCGTTCCATGCGCCTTCGAAAGAAGCCGGCAGGGAACGTGCTAGGGCCACCGCTTGCATGCCTTCGGGCTCGGGTGGTCAGTGCGATCATCGGGCACCTTCGAGGTCCCGATCGCACAAGGTGAATCACTCTAGTCCTGCCTGCTCCAGGTCCCGGTTCTTGACGCCCTCGAGACCGTCAGAGCCTGTGAGGTCTTTGAAGAAGACGTCGACGCCATCGGCGCCATGTCCGTCGAGGGACTCTCTCGAGGCATCAACGCCATTGGCACCGAGGCCGCCGAAGGACACGCTCGGGGCAGCGCCCTCGAGGCCTGTGTCGAAGACATCTGCGCCACGCTCGACGTCGACGCCGATTCTGTCGATGCCCTCAACGCCTTTTGTAGAGGCTTTACCGGAGGTACCCCATGCATCGGTGGAAACTCGGAGGAAGGCCCTGATGTCGGTGAGGCCTGTCTTTAAGCCTTTTTGTGACCTCCTCCAGGGATTTATTCCACCCTCTGGATTATATTTCTGAGGTGGAGGAAGGGTCTGAGGAAGGTTTGGTTCCGGATGAGGTTCCTGACGAAATAATGTCTGGTCATAGCCAGATTGAAGATCTGCGTCAGTCTTTACACAACGCCAGTGGTCTGAACACCTCTCTGGAGGCAGAGTTCGGTAGGCCTGAACCAGGCACGCATGCAGAGTCCTCGTGCCGGCGGCTGATGTCGAGGGTGACGGAGTACTTGGGGTGGTCTGCGCCACCAGTGGATTTTCTGCAGGATGACCTGACAGATATCTTGGACCAAGGTCCACCAACTGACCCGGTACTGCCATTCCATATGGCCTTGCAAAGAAGGGTGGCGGCGGCTTGGACTGCTCCGGAGAGTCTCCCGGCAGTGGGTAAATCGTTGCTGAAAAAGTACCGCCCAGCCAGTGGCGACCCCGGCTACTTGCCCATGCGCCCTACTTCGGAGAGTTTGGTGGTGCAGGCGGCTACAACCCCAGCAAAACAGGCGTCGTACCCTACTATTTTGATAGGGACGACAAACGTTTTGACGGTTGGGCGAAGAAAGTCTTTTCGTCAGGGGGTATGGCTTTGAAAGAAGCCAACTCCGTGTGTGCCCTAGCACGTTTCACTCACACTCTGTGGAATTGTTTCATTGGTGGCTGAACATATTCCCGAAGGGGAGAAACGGGATGGCTTTCTTGCCCTTGTACAGGATGTGTGAGTCGGGTCTAGACGTGGCAGACTGTGTCAGCCGGTCCATGGTGGCGAGCACTATGATGCGCAGATTTGCGTGGTTGCGTAAGTCAGGGTTTGCGCCGGATGTACAAGCCCAGCTTCTCAACATGCTCTTTGATGGTGACCATCTTTTTGGCAGCAAGGCCGACGAGAGCCTTGAGAGGTTGCAGATCTCCAAAGCTGCAGCCAAAGTCATTGAGCGCTGCAGTTCGCCAACCTCTGCCTTTTCACCCTAGGGTACAGCAATGGAGGGGGAGGTTCCTTTCGATACTACTCTTCCTTTGGTAGATTGAGGGTAGCTGCAAGTCAAAGGGGCCAACATAGTACCAGAGGTGGAAAACAAGGTACTCAAGGTGGCAAGGCCACTCGGGCAGTTGCCTCTTTGCCCTCAGGCACTGCCGCAGCCGCTTCAGCTCAGTCATGAGGCCATGTCCCATAGTTCGCCGGTTGGGGGGGAAGGCTGGCGCAGCATCTTGTAGAATGGCGTTCCATTACTTCAGATGTGTGGGTTCTGGAGATCATAGCCCATGGCTACTGTCTTCCTTTCCGGCAGAGGCCTCACGACAATCCACCAGGGAATCTCTTTGAAGAGTCCTGATCCGCTCCTTGCGCAGGAAATCAAATCCCTGCTGGAGAAAGGCGCCATAGAACTGGTGCCTGTAGCGGAGAGGAACAAGGGATGGTATTCCCATATTTTTTGATTTCGAAAAAAGACTGGGGATTGAGACCCATCATGGACATGCGTGGTTTGAACAAGCTCCTCAGGAAGGACAAGTTCAAGATGGTTACTCTCTCAAGTCCTCCGGGCCCTTCAACTTCAGGACTGGTTGGTGTCTCGACCTCAAGGGCGCTTAGTTTCATGTGCTGATTCATCCCAAGTACAAGAAATACCTGAGGTTCGCGGTTGGTGACTCGCACTTTCAGTTTCCGGTCCTGCCGTTCAGATTGACCTCCGCCCGAGGGTCTTCACCAAGCTCATGGAGAAGTGCTAGACACATCCCTGGGGCAGTGTTCGCCTCCCCAGTTGAGGGCTCATCACATTCTGCAGATGCTGGACAAGTTTCAACATGCCTAGAGTGTCCCGGCGTTCGAGTTCTTGAGGTTGCTCGGCCTCATGGCTTCCTGCATTTTACTGGTGCCAGAGGCCAGGCTGCGGATGAGATCTCTGCAGTGGGCTCTCAAGA
The DNA here is from genome assembly GCF_040938575.1 of Ambystoma mexicanum. NCBI lineage: Eukaryota > Metazoa > Chordata > Amphibia > Caudata > Ambystomatidae > Ambystoma > Ambystoma mexicanum. The sequence goes on along the minus strand of NC_090939.1, from coordinate 222,297,713 downwards.
TGCAGTGGTCGCAGTCCTCCGGCAGGATGTCGGATCCCGTTCAGGTGCCGACCTCAGTCGCCCAGGATTTCCTGTGGAGGGACCGTCAAAGGCAATCTGATGAAGGGGGCTCCATTTTGGCTACCCTGGCCGGAGGTGACGATCGTGACGGACGAATCCCTCATGGAATGGGGAGCTCATGCCAGCAAGTTGACAGTCAGTGGTCGTTTGTCTCCGTCGGAGTCCAGACTCCATATCAATCTGTTGGAGCGGAGGGCCATGAGGCTAGCTCTGAAGGCTTTTCTGCCAACTGTGCGAGGGAAGAATGTCCTGATTCTGACGGACAACACAGTAGCCATGCACTACCTCAACAAAAAGGGGGGGGGGCAGGGTCACTTCCTCTGTGCAGAAAGGCGATGCAGCTCTGGTTTTGGGGCATCCAGCAAGAAATTTTGATCGCAGCAGTTCAACTGGCCGTAGAAGAAAACGAGGCGGTGGACGCTCTGAGCAGGCAGAGCACAGCCTCTCACGAGTGGGAGCTGGCTCAGGTGAGTATCCTGGAGATCTTCACCTTTTGGGGGACCCCTCTAGTGGATCTCTTTGCCACCAGTGTCAACCGGAAGTGCGAAAGATTCTGCTTGTGGGAATTTCCTCCTCGTGAAGCCTTAGGGGACGCGTTCGTAGTGGAGTGGTCCTTCCCACTGCTGTACGCGTTTTCTCCAGTCCCCGTCATTCTGCAAGTGCTGAGGAGGTTACGGAGGTTCGGTTCCCGAATGATCCTCATTGCTCCGGCATGGGCCCGGAGAACGTGGTACCCGGACCTTCTCGACATGTCCATCTGCCCTCCATGCCGTTTTCCCTATCGAGATGATCTGCTCTCACGGAGAGGGGTCAGGTTCTACATCCAGAGGTCAAGTCCCTCAATCTTCATGCTTGGCTTCTGAAAGGTTGAGATATAAGGATTGGGACCTCCCTGAAGACGTGATGGAGGTGTTGCTTTCGGCCAGAAGGCCTGCAACAAAGTCCCTGTACCGTTGCCGTTGGAGAAAGTTCTGCGACTAGTGCAGGGTTAAGAATGTGGATTCTTTTTCATGTGCCATTCCTGTGGTTCTGTCTTTTTTTGCTTTCGTTAGCCCACAAGGGCCTGCAAGTGGGTACCACTTAAGGGTTACCTGGCGGTGCTGTCTATATTTAAGCGCTCGTCTGAGGAGTGTTCTTATTTTAAGATTCCTTTAATTTCGGAGTGTCTGAAAGTGCCCACTAATGTGTTCCCACCGTCACCTTTCCAGGTGCCCGGTTGGGATTTCAACTTGGTTCTAAAATTCCTAATGGGTGCTCTATTTGAGCCTTTGCATTCTTGTCCTTTGAGACTGTTGACCCTTGAAACTGTATTTTTAGTTGCGGTTACTTCCACTCGCAGAGTGAGTGAGTTGCAGGTACTATCTTCTAAGCCACCCTTAACGGTGTTTCATAAGGACAGGGTTGTCCTGTTATTCCTCCGGCGTTCTATCCTCCTCCACATCCTGGTAAGGAAGAGGAGAGGCTCCATAGGTTGGATCCTACGAGAGCTTTAAGTTTCTACATCTCACACATTTCCCGGGTCAGAGTGGATGATCAACTCTTTGTAGTTTACGCTGGAAGGCGTTTGGGACAAGCTGTTACTAAGCAGACTTTGTCTAGATGGATTATCTTGACAATTTCTGAATGTTACCGCTTGGAGGGTAAGGACCCTCCGGTAGGCTTATGGGCCCATTCTACTAGAGGTGTGGCTGCCTCTACTGCTCTGCAGAGGGGTGTTCCCATTCGTAACCTTTGTGAATCAGCCACATGGGCCTCTGTCCATACTTTTGTCAAACACTACTCCTTGGATTCTATCCAGGTGCAAGATCTGGCCTTTCGCAAGGCGGTCCTTTATTCTGCAATTTAATTGGGCATTCTAAAATTTAAAATTTCTAAATTCTTTTCCCACCTCCATACGTTGGTACTGCTTTGGGAATCTGTCATTGATATGGAATACGTCGGAGGAACCAATCCCTTCAAAGACCAAGTTACTTTCTTACCTGGTAACGTTCTTTCTATGGGATGTTCCGATGATGTATTACACATCGTACCCTCCCAACCTGCCCCGCTACAGAATTTCTTATGCGATTGCAGCTTACGTTCCTGCAAGGCTTTCTGTGGTCATACTGGCCGAAGATTCGTGCCACACGTTCTGGGGAAAAAACTACAACTGAGGTTACAGGCGTCGTGCGTCCTAATTATAACATCCGGTGACATCAGCTTGACGGAGGCCCTCGAGGACAGCGTATTGACATCATTGACGCAGGACGCAGATTCCGAAAATCTTCCAAAGCAGCACAGCTGTCGTGATTACTTGTCATAGATGTCGAATACGTCGTCGGAATATCCCAACGAAAGAACGTTACCAGGTAAGAAAGTAACTTGTTCTTCTCAGACGTTGCCAGGACAGACAACTATTAGGCAGAATCCTGTGCAGTGCCCTTAGGGACCACTACACACAATTAAGACTACAAGTGGTAATACAAGTACACCTTTGGTACAAGCCTGTACTACTATGTTAGTGGTAGCAGTAGCGGAGCAGCCAGGCTTATCTCAAGAGTGTATGAGCAGTAGAAGAGATTACACAAAGGGACCACAATTACTGTGACTCAAGCAAACACTGACTCAAGGTTTCAGGTAAAAAATATAAGTACATTTATTTTTTAAACCATCTGTAGTACACAACCCTTCTACTAATTCAAAACCACATGTGAAACACACTACAAACAACCAATTCACTTGGTACAGTATAACTCAAGGTAAGTACCCTATGTTTTAAACGACCGGTGTTGTGAAACAAAAGGCGTTACCGGGAATACATATGCGATCACTTTTTGACAGTAATGACAGTTCGGTCTTACAAAAGATACGTGTATCTGCGGCAAGAAATGTTACCGGGGCAAAAACACACTTTGCACCGGAGTTAACCAGAGCGAGTTGGGGGCAAAAATCATAGGCAATACTTTTGTCAAGGCAGACAGAATCGGAGAACCCTCGCTGACAGAAATACAAAAGTCAATAGGCCGGAGCCAGTGTCAAGTGGAACCGGGTTCCTGTTGCTGAGGATCACACACAGTTCAAGATTCAACGTTGCCAGGAGTACTTGGATATTGTCAACAGGGGAAGCAAAAGTTATAAGGATGGAAGACAAGGGCAAGCCTTGGATGAGGAGAAAAGGGATTCACCCAAGTTCCTCGAAGCAGAACACAGTACCTTATTCAAGGAAGAAGCTGGTGCCACAGCAGTTGTTCCTGGTAGTTTCCTGCAGACCCACAGTTCCTGGTGCTTCGGTCGTGGAGACGAGAAGGACGACGTCTGGAGGGGTCTGCACTACCCAGGGATAAAGCCAGCAGCAGCGACGGTGAATAAAAGGTGCGCTCTTTAAAAAAACAGGAGAGGCTCTTCAGATGGCTATCCGGACCACTACAGCAGTGTGTAGCGATTTCGACCATGAAGAGGATCCTCTGGCTGTGAGAGATGAGCTGGTTGACCCCACCAAGCTCAAGGGAAGAAGACTCCGGACTGGATCTTCGCTGGTCGTCGAAGGGTAGATAGCTCAGGCCTGCAGCAGGGCTTCACCGGCACGGGGTAGTTGCAGCAGCTGTCTTCTTCTCCGCTTTTCTTCGGTTCCTTGTAGTTCCAGTGAAGTCTCTGCCTTCTAGCCCAAGAGTCCTGCCTTTTATGCGAAAATCCCCCATTCACACAGCCTGGCTGTCAATCACGCAGCAGGGTGTTTGTTCAGCTAGACAACCACCCCAGCCAATCATGGCAAAGTGCAACTTGGGTTTCCTAGGATCCCCTGTGCAGGGGGTGACTACACCCCTCCCTCACATTCAGCCCACCTAGACACCCAGGCGCGTAGAGGAGGGCTTATTGGCAGAAGCCCTCCAAAAGACGGTGAACAAAGAAGGCAAACCTGGTTTGCCACGCAAAGTAAAACACAAGAAGGAATTTAACAAAAAGAAATGGCGAATAAACCCGACCGGAGCAAAAAGAAAGAGTATTTGGTCAAGCAGGTTTATGTTCGAGGCTAATATAATAGCCTAAAACAGTACCACGTTTATATAGTATAATCGCGGTAGAAAAGTTAGGGTAGTTACCACTGCCACCAGCCAAGTCCAAATGTTAAAAGAGCAAAACAATGCTCTAGGAGGTACAGATAAAAAGGGCTAAGGATTAACCCTTTCCAATACTCCATGTAAGATGGGGTGTACTGGATCTGTGGTTATTTGACTATGTAAAGTTATGGGCAACTTTACCCTTTTCTGGGGGACTGTAGTCAGCCCCAGAAATGGTGTCGTGGGAAGTCTAAAGGACAACCCTGTGTCACTGCACTGAAGGTGCTGTGTAACACATAAGAGGGGGCTACTGAAGTGGTGTACTGCAGAGTCCACAATCACAAAAACAGATGAAATACACATGGCAAAACACAGGTAAGAGCGGGGGAAAAGCTCAAACTCTTGCCAAGTGGAAAAAATAAACTCCAGAAATCCAGCAAAGCTGCTGGGGGACTCACTAGGTAAGGGAAATTAGCCATTGAATGAGAATTCTCCCTAACAACCACTGCCTCTTCCTCGGCAGCCGGAATCCAAGTTCTAAGAGGAATCGAAAGCTCTACTCATGAAGGGTGCAGTGGAGGAGGTACAAGCCTATGTGAGTAGTGCAGGCTGGTACTTCTGCTACTTCCTGGTACCAAAGAAAGTGGGAGCACTGTGATGCTGGAAATGCATTGGAGGGATAGAGACTTGATGTCCTTGTCCTGTACTTCTTTTATCATGTGTGTTCTGTGTTATTTTCAGCGCAGGAGTCCATGTGGGACTCCTGGCAGTGCAGCTCTGCCTCTTTTTGGTTTGGTGAACCGACCCTTGGGGATATCCTTATTGCACCGATCGGTGGGGGTACAACCCTGAACCCTTAGTGTATGTTTTTAGGCACCTGTGTGTGGCCCACAGAGCAGGGTATGGGCTGGTTGCAGCTCCATGCTGAATTTGACAAGTGCTCTGAGTATCCTACATTTTGGGATACCCGGGCCCTGCCATTGGAATCAGTTGATTCCTGATAGGAGACAAGATGGCCCATGTAGCCTCTTGCTTTCTATTGCCTGTTACCTTGTTTCCCCAAGTCCTGGGAATCCCTGACTCTGTCCCTTCCCCTGACTGGCTGTTGGGTGGAAGTTCATATATGGTATTGTGGGGAAGTCCAGGCCAAACTGGCTGGAACCTTCCCAGTGACTGTATGTTGTGTACACCCTTGGGCTGGGACCTGGGTGAATGGAGTGTGACCAATATACATTTCATGTTATGGGTGTCTGGTTTCTGGTGTATGACACAATGACTGAGACAGCCCTGCCCGAAACTGGTATGAATGCAGTGTGGAGTGCTGAATGGCTGGGTTCTTGTCCCAATCCACATTCCTTGTTGTGAGTGTCTTGATCGAGAAGAATGGCCTGAATGCACGGTAAGCCTGATTGGCTGCCTCCCTGCGTGAATTCCCCGCTGAATGATTGGCTGCTGAGCTTGGCCCAGCAGTGTGAATTAGAGACAGAGCAGTATATCTGGGGACCTCTCACTTACTGGAATTGTTCAGAAGCTGAAGTCGAAACTTGATGCTTACTCTCGAAGCCGAACCAGAAGAAGAATCGCGGCTGCATTCCTTCAACACAATCTGAAAGCTGTCGGGCCTTCGAGAACTGATCCAAGAGAGGACCTCGCTAGGAGACCTCTTCCCGAGCTACGAGGCAACATCGTGCACCAGCTAACCTCACCAAGGCACCCTGGAAGTCCGTCATCGAAAGGCTGCCGACCGGAGGCTGGGACCGCCGAGGAATCTGAAGTGAAGCGCCAGGACGTCAAGGCCATCAACGACCGCCACTGTCGACCGAGGTTCGGAGGATCGCTGTAACCTCGTTGACCAGAGCCTGCTGCCTCAATGACATTGTTCTCCTGTTCTTCACAGAGGCTCAACGATCCGTGGCTCCTGCCTTAAAGGGAGTTCATTCAAGAAGGATCCGTCGACGACCCAACGTCACTCTGCTAAACCATGTATATTGGGGTAGTAGAACCTTTTTAGAAGGAACCAAGACAATATTAAACAATCTATGGACTGGGCTTGTTGATGCCATTCTGTTAGGCAGAAACCTGTGCAGTTCCCCTAGTGACCACTGCAAAAGGCTTAAGAGTATAGGTGTTGGCAGTAAACCCAATTGGTAGCAGTCTGTACCACCCAGATTTACCTGGTAGCTGTGGCTGAGCAGCCAGACTTCTCTCAAGAAGAGCTAGACAGTATATAGAGTATACAAGATAGGTACCAAAATACAGTAGCACAAGCAAACACTGACCAGAGCTTTGGTAACAATATCATTATTTATTTAAAGACACACTTAGAAACACTCCAGCACTATTATTATAAGCAAGTTCAAAAACACAGTCACTATTAATATATATACATCCCTTATTCCTTATTAGACAAGTCTTAGTTAACACCACTTATTTCCAGACAGAGGTGAGCGCTTAATTAACTAAAGATGGCACTCCAATAAGTTTAAGAAAAAGGGAAGGAAAAGCACACAACACAATACTTTAGAAGCACCCAGCAAGGCAGGAAAGTCAGTCTACTAATGAGCAAAAAGTTCAGACGCCAGGCTCCCTCTTGGAGAGAGTAGAACACCACTGTGCCCAAGATCACACAGTTTAAAAGTCTTGAACAGTCTTGCAGGGAGTTCAGAAAGGAATTAGTTCAGCTTTAGAAAAGTTCAGTTAGCCAGCCTAGGGCCAACCCAAGTGGTAAGGTGAGGCTTTAAGAGTCACCCCACACAGACCGTTGCGAGGGAGGCTAGGCGGACACAGTACCTTTAAAATGGAGAGGATCCTCCAGCGGGGGCAGTTGTTCCTGGCAGCGGGTGCAAGTCACGGCGTCTTCCAGAGGAAGAGATGATCTCGACGTGGAGGAAGGCTGAAGGTCGTTGCACTGCCAGGGAAGAAACCAGCCGCTGAGTTCTCCGGTTAAAAGGTACTACCCTTTTATTCGCGGTAGTGGAGAAAACGTGGTATCCCGGTTGCCGGGGTGCTTGGCACAGGCAAGGTGGCCACGAGATGATCTGGGAAGGCGAAAAGGCGGGCAAACTGGTTATCCCCACCAGTCAAAGGAAGAAGACTCTTCGGGATGAAGATCTCCTCTCTCGTCGGAAGAAGTGGTGAGACGGTTCAGCAGGGCTCCACCGGTGGTGTTGTCGTTGCTTCTCCCTCTTCGTCGTTGCTGCTCCCTCTTCGGATTCTTTGGTCCTGTGGCGACTTCTGAAGTTCCAGTCCCCAGAGTCCTGCTTTTATGCAGAAAACCCCCATTCATCAGTCCTAGCTGTCACTCCAACATGGTAAGTGGTGAGCCGGGCGGCTCACCACTGGGCCAATCACACAAGAGTGCGACTTGAGTTCCCGAGGCAACTCAGTCCAGGGTGCATAAACCCCCTCCTACACCCGCTGTGGTACCCAGACAGAGTGGCACCACTTTTGGAGGCTTCTGTGGAGAAGCCTGCCAAAAAGTGGAACAAAGGGCTCGACTTGGGTTGGAGTCACAGAAGCGAACACCAACGCCATTTTGGAACCGAGTTTCGGCAAAAAATACCAACCGGTGAATTTATATTAATTTAATAAACCGGCGGTATGTTCGAGGCTATATTAAAAAGTGGTAGCCTCGAACAATGGGAAAATCCCATAGGAATATAAATAGTATCCACTGCCACCAGCCAAAACTCGGTCGGGGGGACTGGACAGTGCCCCCTCAAACAACAGACCCCGGGGCAATCGAATTGCCCCGACCAGTACGTCCACAATATGATGGTTTGTACTGGTTCTGTTCACAATTTAAGACTAGTAAAGCCAATGGTGACTTTACAGGTCCTGGGAGACAGTAGTCAGTCCCAGGGTATGGAGTCTATGTTTGGGGGTCGCTACGACACCCCTGGGTTACTGCACGGAGGGTGCTGTGTAACCCACATACGAAAAACACATGAAGCCTTATGGGGTAAAGGACCCCATAGCCCATAAAACACATACAAAGTCAAAGGAACACCACAAATCATGTCTGGGGGGGGGGAGAGTCTCACTCTTAGCAGGAGAAAATAATAACCCCACAAATCCAGCAAAGCTGCTGAGGGACTCACTAGGTTTGTGAAATTAATCTTAACAGAGAATTCTCCCTAACACATTCATTTACAGGTTGCCCAAGTTGGGGGCGGGGGGTGCTCCCACATAACTGTCGAGGGGTAGGGACCCAGTATTCTGCCAGTTGTTTAACCCAACTCGTCTTCCCTCTTATGTCTATTGTTGATTTGCTTTACTATTTGATTTGTATGCCATTAAGGCTGTCTGCAGTTGGTATGTTTTAATGGAATCAAGAGTTACCTGTGGTAGCACATAGATATTGTACATATTTATCATTTTAGTATTGCCTGAGCACAAAGTGTTATTGTGTGTATATATTCTGAACCCTATTTATATAAAGAACTGTTTT